>NC_135297.1:2806750-3106750 GCF_051311805.1 Agelaius phoeniceus
TGTTAATTTCCCTTTTTCCATAGCTTGCATGTTTCTCTCATCAATTTCTGCCTACTCTGTATTTTGCAAGGAGTTGTATTTCTGTTAGCTAACTTAACTCCCAAAGGGCTGTCTTGGGGGTATCTTTTCTAGCATGCTTTTATTCTCCCATTTTTCTTGGCATCTAACTTACTGGTTTTCTGTTCAATTTTCAAGATCTTATCTATTCATCCCCTGCCTCTGTTTCTCACTTTCACTAACAGCTTAAATACCACTTTTCTTTAGACCCCTTGCATCTAAAACAAAATTTTTCCCCACACTGCTTTTCAACACAATACACGTCCCTCCAAGGACATGTGGTATAACTTACAATGCACAATCCACATTACCTATACTTTAATTCGTCTACATTCACTCACTTTTATTTCTCATTCACTTTCACACACTCCTTCACACCCTCAAGACACAAAGTGGATCTTTATTGCCAGAAAATCACGGGTCCCTGTGGCCCCCCCTCGCCTTGGGGTTGGCCTCCAGCTCTCAGTATCTCCGGGCCTTCTGGAAGGGCCCTGGCTCTGGCTGCCTCCGGTGCCCGTTCACCTGTGAGGCTGCCTGCGTGTCACTCACGCTCTTACAGCTACGGCCCCCTCACACACCGGGGAACACTGGTCTGGTTTGCAGGTCACACACACTCTTTCTACTGCCCCCTTCCCACCTGCCCGGGAACTTGAGGCTGACTTTGTTTGTGACTCACTCTCACACACACAACAAGACAACAATAAGGTACCTTTTACTTTCACATCACTTATTACAAGTTTAGTGCTACTGTCCAGTCCTAGTGCTATTGGATATCCTTCTACCTAGCTGTTTTTGTCTAACCTCAGATGTTTTTGGGTATTTTACTATACTTTTTGGTACTTTGTTGAGAACAGGACTTATCTGCTGCTGTATCCAACCAAAAATTCAAATTCTTCATTTAGGGGTCCCACCTCAATGTTTACCAAGGGCTTTTCTAGATGTTGCATCGGGTCCCCTAAAGTGTAAAGCCCCTGACACCTTTAATCATCACCTCTAAGAACCCTCTCCAAGGCTTCTTGTTCCCTGGCTATTGCCTCATCGAGACTGAGCTTTCTACAAAACTTCCTGACGTCTCCTGCCTCTCCACAATAATAGCAGTGTCGTTCACTCAAAGGGACTTGAGGTCTCTCTATCTCTCTTGTACCTGCCAGTCCTGGCCGATCTTTGCCTCCTCCTGGTGGTGGACCCACCCACCCCACACTTTCTTCAGCTACGGCAACCATGATCTTGGCCTTGGCCTTTGCTTTTTCTTCTTGTCTCCTTAAACACACTTTCAATGCTTCTCTTAATAACTCATTTCTGTCCTTCTCTTGCAGATCTTTGTTTTTTTCTAGTTTTCTCCATATATCTGGCCAAGATTTGGTAACAAATTGGACTTTTAGTAGCACTTGACCTTCTGTGGTGTCTGGGTCTATTCTAGAGTATGATTGGAAGTTCTGCTTTGGGCGATTAAGCCAAGCAGCAGGAGCTTCATCCTTCTCTTGTGCCCCCTCAAATGCCAATTTGGTATTAGTTCCTTTGGGAACTGACTCTTTGATCCCTGAATTATCAAAGACCTATATTCCATCATGGCCTTCCTCCCTTCCTCCTGGTTAGGGTTCCAGCTGGGATCTGTCAGTGGCAATTTCTGTTCACCTGATGGCACTTGGGACAGTTCTCTTTCTGCCAAATTCCTATGCCAGCCGCCCTAATCATCTGGACCTCTTCTGGGGAAAAGAATATATTTAGAATGGAATTCATCTCCCCCCAAGTGTAGATATTTGGGCCTAAGAATTGATCCACTTGGTTGGCTATGCCCACTGGGTCCTCAGCTAAATGCCCTAACTCTTTCTTGAATCTTCTCACCTCAGAAGCTGTTAGAGGAGCATCCACAAAGCCAACACCTCCCACTACTCCTCCTATAGGAACTTCTCTGAGGGGAAAAAGTCTCTCTGCCTTGGAGGTCTTGGATCTGGTATTACAGTACAGCCCATCTTCAGACGTCATGCTACCAGTTTGAGGGATATCAGGGTTACCCTGAACATTCTGCAGATCAGCAGGTGTATTTGGTGATAGCTGTTTACTGGGCAAGGAGACATTTGTGTCCCAACTAGGAGGAGGTAAAGGGACAGCAATAGGAGGGGAGAAGAGCTTGGGTACATATTAAGTGGAGCTGGAGAAGGGGTGGAGAATGCAGCAGGTGGAGTAGGCAGGCACTTGTGGTGGTGCAGAAGGAACTGGAGGAGCCAAAGGGGGTGGTGAGGGAGTGGTTACTAGGGGAGATACTGGGTCTACCATAGGGGAAGCCTAAGAGGTAGAAGGAGGAATTTGAGCAGGCGGTAATGAGATGGCAGCCGGGGGAAGAACCGGACCTGCCATTTGAGGTGCCCGAGGAAGAGGATTATAAGGTGGAGGGGCAGAAGGAGGCAAATAATCCAGGGGATCCCATCTTTTACCAATTCCAGCATCCTCTCCTTCATTCCCCTCTTTCTTCTTCTGTACCTTACAAATTCGCACCCCTTCATCCCCAATAGCATTCTTTAACCAGCAAGCTACATACAATAATTGCTCAGGATCGGTATCTCCTCGAGCTGTCAGACAATGACTCAGTTGTTGGCACATCCACTTGTCCCTTGTCCCACACCAAGGCCATCCTCCTTGCACCTCTAATTCTGGCCAGACTTCTACACAATAGTGGATCATCTTCACCTTATCTAATCCCTCTGTGGCCTCTATAGAATGCCATTTCTCTAACAGTTCCCCCAAGGGGCTATTGGGAGGTATATTCCTCAGTCTTTTGCCTGTCTTTTTACTATTACACCCTCCCATTTTTCAGGTCTCAACAGAAAAAAATCCCAAAGGTGCCTCTACTGACAGGTAATCTCAAGAAAAATTAATTTGCCTGATGCTCAGGACTTTACACTGAAACAACTGCCTGATCTCTTGATTGCCTAACTTTACTAATGTCAGGTCTTATATCTATCAGGACTTGAAAACATGAAACCCTGGCATAAGAAGCCGGTTCGTGCCTGACTCCCCTCTGTCAGGAAAAACAACTGGCTGATTTCTAGTTTGCCTAACCTCCCAAATGTCAGGCCTCTCCGTATCAGGACTTAAAAACAAACCCCAGCTTCCTTCGCTGGGATTTGTGCCTGACCCCTTTGTCAGGACTGAATTTGCCTGCAGGGCTTGTGAGCTTGCCCGAGCCCTCCTCGGGACTTGCAATCTGCCTGACTTCCCTCTGTCAGGACTTTTGGGGGTGCGTGGCACTCATACAACTATTTCCTCCACACGCCCGGAGGGGGGGCCCTCTCTCCCCCTTAGGAGACTACTCACTCACGCTGATTCCATGCGCTTCCCCTGTTCCCGGCCGGGCCCTTCGCAGGAGTCCGGAAACGCGGCACTGAGGGGTCCACTCTCGCTCCGCGGGTCCGGCCCTCGTCTCACTCACACACACACTCGCTCCTCTCCTACTCCCGCCACTGGATTTCTCACCAGTCCGGAGCTCCTCAGTGTCACTGGTCCCAAGCCGATCTCTCTGGTCCTGATGGCCAGCTGTCCTCGAGGTCCAAGATGGCCAGTCCTGGTGTCCTCTTCTGGCGTGGCTGTCCCGGACAAACCCCCAGCTGAAATAAACAGGGCAGGAGACTTTTTCTGCTTTTAATGCCTTTATTCAAAGTGATCAGCTCAAGATTGGGAAGCTCAACAGGTCTGCAGTCTCCATTATCTCTCCCAGGGTGACTCAGAGGAGGAGGATCTGCGCAGCTTTGTCCATTAGGGGCAGAGCTGGGGGTCCAGTCCCTGTGGTATCCTTTTGGGCATGACCCAGATGTTGATCTCTACAGCTTCTCTTTCTCTCTGTCCCGGTTTGAGAGGATTTTGTGCTCAGGGTGAGGGGCAATGAAGGTTTTCAGCATCTCTGCAGGCCCAGCACTCTGTTCCTCACGTCCAGACATCACTCCAATTATCCCAACTTTATATTGGCTCTTTGTTTTGGGGGTCTTTTCAATAAGTTTGGAGTAGTAGCCTCTCATGGCATGCTGGTCCTGAGGCTATTTTGCATGCTTCCCCTCCTACCTCTCGTCCCTTCTCCTCACTGTCTGGGGAGGTCCCCTCCCTTCACTGTCTCAGTGGAAGAGCCATTAACTTAATTATTGATACAGAAAAAAGAACCTTTACTGATACAGAAAAAAGAACCATTAACCACAATGACTCCTAATTGTTGTAGTGCATTTTTATATTTCGTAATACTCTAAAGGAGTTTTGTTTTGTATTCCCATATTTTTCCCAAATGGTTTACCCCCCTCCCTTTACCTGTGTTATCCCTTTCCCGGGATGAGATCATCCCCAAACCCCCACCCTGGCTCTCTGTCAATCACTCAGCCTCCCATCCCCTCCATGCAGAAGTTTCGGTCCAAGTCGTCGAGTGATTAGCCAGAGGCCAGGGGTCAGCCCCCCAAGCCTTGCCCCATACGCTGTCCTATATGTCTATCCCCCAGCATCCATCCCTTAGAGTTACTTATTGGTTGGTAAAATGTTATCTACTTTTGGTTTCCACCTCCCTTTAAATGTAACCTTGGCACATCTCCCGGGCTCTCGGCATGAGGCCCCCTGAGGTGCAGGAGCTCCTTTGGGATCCTAATAAAACCTTGGATTAACCCCTGCTAAGAGTCGGCCCTTTCTCTTCTACCGATGTCTCTGGTGTCTCTTCTGCAGCAAAGGCGACCAGCCCAGGTGCCCTCAGCACCCTCAGGGCACAGAGAGTGTCTCCCCCCAGCCCAGGTGCCCTCAGCACCCTCGGGGCACAGAGAGTGTCTCCCCCCAGCCCAGGTGCCCTCAGCACCCTCAGGGCACAGAGAGTGTCTCCCTGCTGTCGGCCGTGTTGGGGCTGCCCTCCCCGGTGTCTGCCGACTTGGGACTGGCCCAGGGTTCCTGAGAGGCTCGCAGAGGGACCGAGACACCTAATTATCATAACCAACAGGTAGCACTTTAGCAGCAACACTGGTCTGACTAGTTTTTGAACTTTTTTCTCACAAAAAAAAATTGGCAGATTTTTGCTTATAAACACTCCTGAGCCTCTTCTCCAGACTGAAGAAACCCAGCTCCCTCAGCTACTCCTTATGGGCCATGTTTTCTAGAGCCTTTGTGAGCCTTGCTGCCCTTCTCTGGCCACACTCAGCCCCTCAATGTCCTTTTTCCTGAGGGGCCCAGAGCTGGACACAGCACTCGAGGTGTGGCCTCAGCAGTGCCCAGCACAGAGGGGCAGGCGCTGCCTGCTCCTGCTGCCCACACTGCTGCTGATCCAGGCCAGGTGCCATTGGCCTCTTGCCCCCTTGGGCACACACTTTGGCTCACCCTGAGGCGGCTGCTGACCTGCAGGATGGGCCACTTGGCCTTGTGGAACCTCACGCCCCTGTCCTTGGCCCATTGATCGAGTCTGTCCAAGTCTCACTGCAGAGCCTTCCCGTCCTCCAGCAGATCCACACTCCCACCCAACTGGGCATCTGCAAATTTACTGAGGGTGCTCTCAATGCCCTCCTCCAGATCATCAATAAAGATGTTAACCAGGACCAGCCCCAAAACGGAGCCCTGGAGAACACATTTCAATGCAGCTCAGGTTGCATAGTCTGCAGCTGGAGGCTGCAATGCCCCCACAACAGAAAGAGCTGCCATCCCTTGGCATGGGCCACACACACAGGTGCAGGAAAAAAACCTTTTACTAGGTGAATATGGCTGACAGAACTGAGCTCTCAGGCACACCCTCCCTTTCCCTAATGACCCTGAACTCAAGAAAAGGGATTTCACCTTCCAGCTCTTTGCACCATTGGATCCTCACACCATCAGAGCTCCACCAGCCTCTCTCATCCTTTTGCGCCTTCTCCCCACTCAAGCTGATGAGCAGCTTTGATAAGAAAAAATGCAGTTCTTCTGCCAACAAGGTGAGCCAATTTGCAAATGCAACTTACCCTGCCAAAAACAGCTACTGCCTTTTTCTTTCAGAGGTGAGTCATCAGAAGGAATGAAAATGTGTTGCATTTTAAACCAAAGAGGAAAAGAAACGAAAGCACTCACAGAGGATTTGGCAAAGCCAAGAGACGCCAGTGTGGCTTATCCTGTTGGCTGCTCAGTTATTGCAGCCCTTTGCTACTTTACCATTTGTCTTGTTTGGAGATTGTGCTCAGATCATTCAGTTATGGTGCAGGAGAAATTTAAAAAATCATAGCTGATTGCAAAATAATACAACTTAGGAAAATTTAAATAGATTGTGAAGTATTTACATCAGGGTCATGACAGTTACCACATAGAGACCAAAATAAGCCCTTTTAACAAAACTTCATTTCTATCCTTGTTCCTCAAGCCCTACTATCCATTTCTTTGGCTGATGTATTATAATGTCAAAATACTCTTCAATATCTTCTATTGTTTATACTTTGCAACACTTCTGTTGTGTTTTCTAAAAGGTCTGAGTATTTTTTAGTTTGAAAAAAAGATCTATTATTTTGGTAGCAACATTGCAGTTCTGTGTTTCCTTTTGGTACTCAGCTGAAGAAATAAAGAAAAAAAAAAAAGCAGAAAAAATTGCAGAGGTGGATAGTAGATCACAAGGAGCAAAGTGACAGGAGATGAGTACATTACTACTGCCACTGCTTAAGAGCATCTCTCACAAAAAGCAGACTGGCTACACTGTCCCAACTCCATCATTTCAACTCTCCATGACTTGTTTCTTGCTTTGCAAAGCTGAGCTGATCCATTTTTACCTAATATGAATAACAACTAGTAATACACACTTACAGTTCTCTTGTATTGCAACAGCACTAGGTGTCCTTATAATTTTTTAGGGCAATTGTAATGCCATCCCTGAATTTAAATAGGTTCAAGATATTATTTGTAGCTTATTCTTGAAGGTAATTTGTAGCAAAAGTCAAAAAATTATTGCAGATGGTCACTAAATGGACTGTTACGTGTATGGGATGCACACGATGATTTAAGTACTGCTTCATTCTGTGTGACTCCAGGCTTTGAGAAAGAGTAATCCCACTTGGCATTTGGACTCCCTTTGGTCTCAGGAATTATGGATCCAGAGTAACTTGTTAGAAGCTTGTGAAAAAATATCCTGAAGTTTACAGCAGATCTGAAGTGTACAGAAGGATGAGAATTCAATGAATAATTCAATGAATACTAAGTTTGAAAAGCATATCCAGTTATCCTACTGGCTATGCCCAGTTACCATCCACTGTTACAGTAGAGTGCACAATATCACCAGGAAAATTGTGAATGTCATCTTCAGACTGATCTATTAACACATTTTGGTTTTGATCAAAGTTACTTTCTACAAATTACCAAGCTGTTTTGCCCTTTTTGAGGCTCTTGCTTTTTTTGTGTTAAGTATTTACATGTATAACACAGGTGGCTCCTCTGTCTTGGTTTGGAAAGACAGGTGTTTGCTAAGGAAGGCAGGAGCCTCCCCTGAAATGGAAAAATGTAAATCCCTTCCTTCTGAATTGTCATGAATTTTAAATTAAGGGAGGCTCTCAGGAAAAAATACGGGAGCAGGAATAACAGTTCTTTATTAGGGAAGAAAATAAACAGATAAAATAAACGATGCAGTAAACCAAAACAGCACTGACAGAGTCAGAATACAACCTGACACCCTGTGGGTCAGGGTGTTGGTAGCAGTCCAATTGGAATTGTGGCTGCAGCCCTCCTGGAGTGTCAGGTGTGGTTGTGTTGGAGCAGGGATCCTGTAGAAAGGTGTAGTCTTCCTCTGAAGATCCAGTGGAAGAGGCAGCTGCTGTTCCTCTGGGAAATCCAGTGGAGAAGCTGTGCTGGTGTTCCAGAATTTCAAGATTATATCCGGGTAGGAATGCTTGGCTCCTCCCTCTGGGCGGAGCATCTCCCAATGGGATGCTGTAGTTCTTATCAGCCATGCAGTGACATTCAATAGCCCATTATCAGCAGATGTCTCCCCTGGAGGGAGGATTGGCTGTGGAAGAGATAAGGAAAACTGCCCAATTAACAGAAGACAACTGGCATACAGGTGGCAAATAGAATCCATACTGCTTGGCAATCTAGTATATCCTGAACCTGATCAAGGAACCGAAAAGGAGCTTTTAGATTTTCTAAGCTGAGGTCTGTTTTGCCTGTTTCTGAAGCTGCAGTCCAAGAGCAGTGACAGAAAGGTTGCTGCTCTGGGAGCATGCTTCTAGCTTGAATTTAGGCCTGAGGCATTGTACCAATTTACAGCTCTTACAAGAGCTCTGTCACGGCACAGAATTTCCATAGACATTACAACACAAAGAACTCCCTTTCCCCCCACAAGCTCTTGATGCAGCTTTCTGTCCCACCCTGGTTATGTCCTCGGTGAGGGGCCTTTCTGCAAAAGGAGAAGGATACTCTTTAGCATAATTGTGTTTTCTGTGGAGTGTTTTATCATAGTCTATTAATATTCCCTTTCCCTCAGTTACATAGCTGCTTACTACTTTCTAACTCATTGACTTTAATAAACCAACTAAGCATGCTGCTGTATTCTATTCTACTCTCCCTGTATTCTTTTCTACTCTCCCTATGGAGGAAAAAAAATTGCCCATAAAACCTATATGCAACAACTGCCTCAATCCAATGAAATGCAAGAGGAAACAAATGCCCAAAGAGCAGAAATCCCCAAACGTGTCACATGCAGTCACGGAGAAGCTGATGGGACAGAGCCATGTGGCTGGAGTATGTGTATTGCAGTCTGTATTGTTAATTGACTGATGCTGAGTATTTCAGCAGGTAACTTCCAGGGCTTCCAGGACTGTCCTGGTGGCTGTGATCCCAAATTACTCATCAGTAGCAAGTGAACAAGAACAGCCTCTAGGAACAAGGGCATTGCTGAGGCTCTTGCTTGCTGTGGCGGCAGGGTGGCCATGGTAAGGGTGCCACAACCTTCCTGAAGAGCCTCCTAAGAAGGACAGCTCAGGGGCACAGGCACATCCTCCTCCCAGACCAGCGTGTGATGTTCAGCTTCCTTCTGCAGGTGACACGGAGAAAAAAGGCTGGAGCTCTGCATGGCATTCCACAGAGAAGAAGCCTTTATTAAGAGCAGGGCACTCTGCATAGGGAGCCAGGGACAGAAACTCTCAGAACCAGGGAAAAACGGGATTCTATAGGGAAGGCAAGGGGCGGGACAAAACTGGTAACCAATGGGATAAGGGCTCAGGGGCAGAACACAAAGGCAAGGACCAATGAGTACTGGGGGATCAACATAAAGTTGCAAAGGCAGCTGGGGGTCATATTTGCTCGCCCAAACTACAAAGTCAGTGGGTCAGGAGTTGGCCCTCCAGGGGAGCACAGCAAGCTCTTCCCTGGCTGGATCTCTGGCCCCCACAACTCCCCCTTCTTTATTTAATAAAAAATCTTCTCCTAGAGACCTTGCAAGTAACTTCTTAGAACAGCTGAACATATATAAGAAAATAACAACATTTAAAAGGACCCAAAAAACATTTCTTAGGGGATCTTCGGATCTCTAGCTGGTCAGAGTGACCCTGATATACGTTAGAAAGTCTCTTTTCCCATCCCAGCGCTCAAAGAAGGAGTCAGAGCTCTTCCATTCTTGGTCTCAAGGTTGTTTCTTGTATCTTATCTATAAAATTCTTTCTCCTGTCCTGACGAGGTCCGCTCAGCAAGACAGTCAGAGGCATTCTGCCTGCCCCAAGGCGGTGTTATCTTTTTATACTAAAAACCTACATGTATGATATTTACAATTATTTTCCAATACCTATCACCTATGTTAGACAGTGAGCTTCTACTCTAGACCAATCTCAAAGTGCCAACATCACAGCAGAAGATGGAGGCCAAGAAGAAGAAGAAGGAGAAAGGCTGGACACGGCCCGATTGCTCCATCTTGCCCCCTGAATCCCCATTCTAGAAACCCCAAAAATCTATTTTTCACCCCGTGATAAATTAATTTTCATTCTACTTAAACTTTCATGGCTCGCAATTCTTCATATAAGATTGGTAATCGTTTTATCCAAGGGCTAAATCAAAGGCACAGGGGTCTTGGGCTCTGTGCCAAGGTCTCTCAGCCCCCTGGACAGGGGCTGGAGTCCTCCAGGGCAGCCAGAGGAATTTCCTGGGTTCTGACAAGTAGCCCTGTTGCAGTCCCTGCATACACGAGTTTACTTGATCACTTTGATGCCAGGGAGCACCAAGAACTTGAACCTTCCTGGAGTCCAGCCCTGCCTCCCTATCACAGGGCAGAGGGAAAAGATGAAGAACCTGGGTGGTGGTTGAGCCAAATTGGCATTTTGCCATTTCTGAGTTCCTCCCAGCTTCTGCAGCAGGGCGACAACCCCATGGCTGCAAAGCACTTCCTTTTGCAAGGCACATGCAGACCTCACTGGAAGGGGCTCTTGAAGGAGCTGCTGCAGTTGGCAACAGGAGCTGTTGATGAATTTTTCACGTTGCTTAACCCCCCCTGCCAAATGCCATCAAGAGGCTGAGGAAGGACACAAAATGATTACCCTGGAGAAAGGGAGGCCAAAAGCTTGGAAAAGGAGGAAAGAAACGCTCCGATGATGACGATGACAAAAAAACGCAAACAAATTTATTTTGACAGCAAATGAACACCGGCCGCCCTCCAGCCCTCCCAGGCTGGCAGGCCGAGCGGTGCCGTTCCCATGGCATGAGGTGCTGGCAGCCTGCGGAGAGAAACCAGAGAGCCACGGTCAGTGGCAGCAGGCTCCTGTCCCCCTGTCCCGCCATGGCCTGTGCCCGGGCCAGGCTGCTGGCTCTGCTCAGAGCCCAAACCTCCCGACCCATTCTCTGTTTTTAGAGAAGGGCAGCGTGGCAGGCCACGTTCCACCTCCTCTGCTTAATCATGGCACAGCAACCTCCTCAGCAGCTGCAAGAGCGGGATGCCCGTGTGCCCGCTGCCGTCTGCCCGGAGCCCTTCTGCCAGCCGAGCTGTGGAGCCGGGTGCCCACCTCTGGAGAGCTGCTGCCAGGAGAGGAGCCGATCCCAAACCAGGTCCTCGTCCTTCTGGAAGGGGCTGTCCCTGCAGACCGTGGCCCCTGGGGCAGCGCTGGCACTGGATGCGCTCCACGGACGCTGCAGGCGCTTCCCCGTCCGGTCTGGGCACCAGGTGTAATCCTCCTGGGAAAACAAAAGAACAATTGCATGAAAGTCAATTCAAAACAAGACCTGGAAACAAGAAAAAGCACAAAGCCTGTCACTGTTTCACAGGCCTGAGGAGGGTCTGACCACTCCATGTGAGAATTCAACCTGTCCAGGGGTGGGGAAAATCCCCACCTTTCCTGCCCTTAAATGCACCCCTTCCTCAAGGGCCTGCAGAGCAGACCAGCTGGGGCACGGCTCCAGAACCCGTCCCCCCTCTGCCGCCCCCCATCCACATGGATGGATGCTTTTGTCAGGCTGGCTGCCCCCGCCTCAGCCTGTGCCAGGCTGGCTGGCAGAAGCTGTCAGCAAGGCCAGGAGCCGGCTCCCCTTCCACAACATCCGTCCCCTGTCCCACCAAAAAGCAGCTCGGCAGCCGGCAGAAAAATTAATATTCCCCAGCGCCGCTGAGCAGGGAACCTCCGGCGCGTGGCCAGGCCGAGCCCTGCCGTGCCTGGAAGCACCAGCATCCCCCCGCCCCTGCGCCGGCTGGGGACTCATCTTGATTTCATCGGAGTGCAGAGCGTGTCCTTCAGGCAGGGGCCGCAGCCAAAACCAATTGGCTCTGCCCCGCCAGCGGCCAGCTCCAGGATGGTGTTCCCAGCTCCACGTTGTGGTCCAGAAGAACACGCCAACTGTGCCTCAGCTTGCGGGGACATCACGATGCCATTGAGCTGCAGGGGGATGTTTCCTCTGTCCCAATCCGTGTCACCTTCACTGCACTGCCACCACTTCTCCAATGGGACGGGCAGCACGGAGCCGCTCCCTCCACAGCTCGTGGGGACCAGTGGAAGCAGCATCTCCTCGGCTGTGCTCTCTCCTCCGCGCCGCGGCCGCAGGGAAACGCTCCGGGGTTTTCTTCCAGTGCGACAAGACGCGTGCCGCTGCTGCTTGCTGGGCTCCTGGATCCTACTGTGCTCACGGATGCATGTCTGCTGTCTCCTGGGCCAGGCAGGGCTCCTGCAGCCAAGAATGCTCAAAAAGGTCCTCCAAGCATGGCCTGTGTGTGGGGTCCATGGATAAACACCACCTGATGAGGTGCTGGCACTCTGCGGAGAGAAACCAGAAGGCTCCTGTCCATGCTCTCCCACATTCCACAGTGCCCAGGCAACACCAGCAGTGCTCAGAGCTGCACCCAAAAGCTTCCTATTGATCCTCTCTTGCGGAGGACACCAGCACAGAGGCACAGGTGCCACCTCCTCCAGCTAAGCCCAGGAGATCCACCTCCTCACCAGCTGCAAGAGCAGGATGCTTATGTGCCAGCTGCCCCTCCCAACCCCGTTCTTCCCCTCGAGCCTTGAAGGCGCATTCCCACCTTGAGACACCCGGGGCGGGAAGACGAGCTGGCCCCGGACGATGTCCTCGTTGGTGTGGAAAGGAAGGTGCCCACAGACCAGCTCATAGAGCAGGATGCCCAGGGACCAGATAGTGGCTGGCTGGCCATGGTAGCAGCCAACGAGGATCCACTCCGGTGGGCTGTACTCCGGCGTTCCTATGGGACACGGGCACAGCTCATCAGGCCCATGCTGCTCCCTCCTGCCCTCCTTCCCTCCCTCGCTCCCTCCCAGCCAGCTCCCGTTCCACAACAGCCAGCCCCTGCCCTGCCAAAAAACAACTTGGCTGCAGCTGGCTGAAGAAGGATTCCCCCTCCTTCCTTCCCCCCTCTTCCCCCTCTGCCAGCCAAGCGGGGAACTCAGCTGCCCGGCTGGGCCCCGGCTTGGGCTCACCTGACATCCGGGTGTAGATCGTGTCCTGGAGGATCGCGCCGCAGCCGAAGTCGATGAGCTTGGCCTCGCCCGTGGCCAGGTCGACGAGGACGTTCTCGGCCTTGATGTCGCGGTGCAGGACGCCGCGGCTGCTGCAGTGCCGCACGGCCTCCAGCACCTGGCGGAACAGCCCCCGCGCCACGGGCTCCGTCAGGAACCGCCGCTGGTGCAGGAAGTACCAGAGGTCCTGACAGCGCTGCGGACGCTCCATGACCAGCGCGAAGCCCTCGGGCACCTCGAACCAGTCCAGGAGCCGCACGACGCCGCGGAAGCCAGGCCGCGACACCATCCACAGCAGCGCCAGCTCCAGGGGCACAAGGGCGCCGTTGCGCTGCGGGGGGACCGCGATGCCGTCAGCGGGGCCGATGCTGCGCCGCGCCTCGGGCAGCCCCTGCCCGGCCCCGCCGCGGCTCGCCATGGCCCGGCCCGGGGCGCTGCGCGGCCCCCGCTCACTCCACGCTCGCTGCCCTCTCAGCGTTCCGGCTGCCGCCCTGCCGGGCCTCGCCTCAGCCCTGCCCGGCCCGCCCCGCCGGCTCCTCCCGCTGGCCCCGCTCACTCACCAGCCGCGCCCACTCCGAGATGCGCTCCCGGGACACTCGCTTGATGGCCACCTGCGAGCCAAGGCGAGCGGCGGGCTGAGCTCGTCGCCCGCCGCCCGCCGCCCGCTGCCGCCCTCCGAGCCGGCCCCGTCTCTTACCGGGGCGCCGTCGGCGAGCCGGGTCCCGGAGTAAACGCTGCCGCAGCCGCCGCTGCCCAGCAGCGGGCCCTGCCGGTAGAGCTGCTCCAGGGGAGGCTTCTCCGCCCGTGCGGGCGGCACCGCGCTGCCGCTCTTCTGCCCGGGGCACCCGCCCGCCCGGCGCGCTGCTGCTTGCCGAGCCGCCCCGGGCTGCGGCGGCTCGGGGCCGGCGGCCGAGCTGGCGAGCGGCGGAGCTCGGAGCGGGGAAGCTGCCGGCCACGCTCTCGGCCACGGGGCGGGAGCCGGGCGGCAGCGGAGCGGCTGCGGGCGGAACCGCGGCAGGGGCTTCGTTCGGGGCCGGGGCCTCGGCCGGGGCTGGGCCAGAGCCCGCGCCAGGCCGAGCCAAAAGACCGCGATGCTCCGCCAGCACCAGAGCAAGCGGCTCTTCCAGCGGCGCCACAGCCGGTACGGAGAGAGCCCGGCCGAGGCGGAACCACGGCGGGCCGGGCAGGGGCGCGCACGGGGCGGCCCCGCCAAGGGGCGCCTTGCGGGACGCGGCATCAGCCGGGCTGGGAGAGGCGGAACACGGACGGCACGGCCCGGGACGGAAAGGGAATACAGTGAGTGGGAGGGAGAAGGGGATGCGGAGCGAGGGAAAAGTCGAGCGGAAAACCGATCAAGAGAAGCGCTGCTGCTGCTGCTGCTGCTGCTGCTGCTGCTGCTGCTGCGGAGCCGCCGGAGCTCGCGGCCGTTCCTCCGTTGCCCCGTGAACCCAACGGAGGAGCCGCCGCGCGGCCCAAGGAACGAAAGAGAGAAACAAACAAATCACACCCCAAAGTCATTCCTATTAGAGAAGTAACCAAAGAAAACAGTGTAGCAATAAAGAAGAATGTTGGCTTGTGGCTTCTTTCTTCTTTGCGTGAGACGCAACATTTCATGGGTGTGATAAATGAGTTCACTGGATTTAAGGATCATACAATTAATTTTTTTAATTATTATTATTATGCAAGCAAGAATAAGCAAAGTTCAGCGCTGGGCGGCCGGGAGTCTCTGCTCCTCTAGGCTCGCACCGTTCCTATCCCCAAGGTTCGCCTTTTATTGCCTTCTTCTCCCGGGTTCAGGGATGACGTGGTCTGTCTTTTGCGCTTGCTCGTTCAGTTGCTAGGGGGTCTTTTTCTGCCTTCTGGTGGTCGTGGGATGAAGGCTCCAAGTCTTCCTCTTTAACCGCTGAGTGAACTTTTCCTTATAAGGCATACCTATACAGTGGAATTTTCAGAACACTGTACAATTCCTGCAAGCCTAAGCAATTCTTGTGAGTTTAAGGATTGTTGTTACAGCCTTCCTCTGTGACCTCTGGGTGAACTTTCCCTTATAAGGTATATCTTTACCATGGAATTCCCAAAGCACTATACGATTCCTGCAAGCCAAGCAACCATGTGTGGCTGCACATTTAAGAATCAAGCGGTTTTAGCTATTTAGTTATTGCTTTTATATTGTATAATTTTTTAGCTATTGATTTAATTAATGAACAAACATATTGCTACTTATTACAATCCCCCATTTTTTTTAACCAATTTTGATCATTAAATCTTTTTAGTTCCTTCCTACCAAGTGTTAACTGAGTTTCCTCATCAGTTAAGCTATGTGCACTGAATATAGATGCCAATTTCCTTAGCTTTTTCATCATATTCCAATTCATAACGAATAGAACTGCTGACAAAATAAAACCAAGCACAATCAGAATCAAAAGAAAACAATGGGATGGCATATACTGTTTAGGACACCTGTGGTAGTAGGAGCCCACCCGAACAGGGCATCCCACCACCTGTGCTCGCCATCTTGCTTTACCCTCTCTATAACCCGGTGTTATTTTTCCTACATCATCATGAACAGTCACCAGGGTTTTCTGTCCGCTTTCCTTGATTTTCTCGAGGATTTGGATCAGGTCTTGATGGAGCATCAGTTGTCTCACTAGAGTGAAGTTCACCCCAATCAGGGTGGGCATTAGCTTGTGAAGCAGTGTGTAGTTGGATTGTAATAGGTGGTGAGAGGTGACTTTAGCTTCATGAGTGATATCACACCCTGTAATCTTAGTGAAGTTACAAGCACAGAAGTTGGAGTGATTCTTTGTATCCACCACAATATTATCTACAAGCATAGAATCACAAATAGTTCTAAAACACGCACATCCATTGCCTATGCATGTAAAAACTGTTTTAGAAGTCTCGTTAGGACGAATCTCAAAATGACAAATGTTTTGCTCCGTGTCTAAACAGATATCTTGGGCTATAATTACATTGCCTTCACAGATGAACCCCAGTTGTTCTCAGATAATACAAGATTCCAAATCAACAGTTTGCCATTTGTCATCAAACTGATGGGCCCATCCCCTATGTTCTATAGGATAGAGAACAGCTCCGTCATGGTTTATTCCTAATGCAATAACAGGAAAAACTAGATGTACAGAGGCATTGTGTATGGTCAAAACAAAAGCAGTAGCTGTATTTGAAATAGCATTATAGGTAAAATTCACCAGTTTCCACCAGGATTGGAATTCTCTTTCAAAATCATTGGCATTGTCCCAGATTATTTTCCGAATTTCTGTGGGGAAAGTGCCTTCCTCGCCTTCTCTTATAATCGAGGCAGAAACTGACTGCATCCACAATTGTGCTCGGATACAGTTGAGGGCTAAGGAAACATTATTTTGTGCAGCACTGAGTGCATCAACCACCAATTTGTGATTGTTCACATTTACTCTTTCCCAATTTGGCAAAATGTTTGACAGCATCCACTGGTGTGTCCCCAAGGCTAACAGAGATGACTTCAGTGGTTGCTGTAATTTGGACAGATCTCTAGTCGTAGCAGCCAATTTGTTCATTAGTACTTCCGAATCAATGCTATTCAGAATTTCCAATCCTGTGCCTAGAACACCGGTCTCATCTCTAGGTTTCCTTGTTTTAAAAGAGCTGCGTTTCCAGAGCCAAATGGTCCAGCCTTCAAAGGATGTTTGCAAAAACGGAGAACAAGCTGGCTGGATGTCTGAAACATTGGTCTGCATCAGCAGTTCGACCTGTTTGAGAGACCATGCTGGATTGAATAATATTTGTTGTTGACCAGTTTTCCTGATTATATAAGGTCCAATTTTGAAAATGTTTGGGGTGAGTATAACTGGTGGTGCAGGTGGAGTGGTGATATTGTGAGGTTCAGCAGTGGTAGAGTGTGTTTTAGTATCTATTATAAATTTAAAAGAAAGGCCCTGTGTATCTTTCGACCAGAGACAGGCTACCTCTGCAGTGTGAGTTAATGTGAAGTTTTGCCAGCAGTCTCGTGTTATTGGGTATGCCCAATCTGCTATTTGTTTATCCTCCTGACCCATGGAAACACTGATTGCAATTGCGTTAGTATAGTCAGACCCATTAACCATTCAACATCCAATATTAATTTGTTCTCCCACTACTCCTTGAAGCTGCCAGGTTTTCTGCTTCTTCCATTCGTGTCTAGCGTATGGCAGCCTGTCATGCAGTACTAATGTTAGTAAACTTAAACCTGTGGTATTCCCCATAGATCCGGTAGATTGCAAAAAGGCCTGAGACCAGTCAGGGGTCATGGTCCATTTATTTAGGGGGATCATGTTCTCTTTGTAAGGCTGATGAGGGTTTCCCCAGGCAGCCGGGAGGCTCAGGGTTATAATAATTAAGGTAGCTCGCCAAGCAGGGCAGGGTCCTAGCAACAAATTTCTTTCTCCTTTCGTACTCATATCTCTTTTACCTGGGGCTTTCCTGTGCTCCGTTCCTGTTCCTGTGCTCCGTTGCTCTCCCCCACTACTCCTCACCTCTCTGCCTCGCCTGCCAGCCCGGGTGCGTCGCTCTGCAGGGATCATTATCTTCTCGGCAGCAGGGGTAGTCTTCAGGGGGTGCATTATTTGGGCTTTCTCCTTAACTCCTGCCCCCACTCCTAAGGGCAGGCTGTCAGACCTCCAGGCAAAGGGTCTCCTGCAAAGGATTTCTTTGATTTTACGATGGACTCTCTGCCATCCCTAGTGAGCTTTACAGGGCCTGAGTCCCACACCTACTCAGGGTTCACCCTCTGCCTTTTATTCCCTTTCTCCTGCCTTCCTAGAGTTGCGTCGTTCTTCCCTATGTTCTCTACGTTTTTGTTGTTTATAGACTCGGGAATAGCGGCGAATCGTGCTATTCCACTCTTCAGGCCTCACTTGCTGCCCCAGAGGAACGTGGATTCCCTTCTTACACAAGGTAGTTAATATGACTGTCTGGTTTTGGCGTGTGATCCTCTGCAATTGGTGTTGGAATTCCCATGCCAGGGCCCAATCTCTTCTCTGTTCTAGATTTTCAACTAGTGACGCTGCTTCTCTGTCAGGGATCTCCTGCTCTCCAGGGATCCTTATAAATTCTCTTAAGGCTCTTAATGGATTTGCTCTTCTCCAATCCCAATCACAAGTAAGACACCATGCACTCCCCACCAAATGTGACTGGAGAATCCACCATTTGTCTTTAAAGCCCCTGCAAAAGATTTTTACCCACGCCTGACAAGAAGATTCCCGACATTTAAGACACTCGGTGTAATTGAATAATTCTCGCCTCACTTCAGCCACTACTGAAAGAGCAAGCGTCAGTTCATTCCAGGTTTTCCATGGCAGAGGGCACTTGAACTCCTGTTCCAGTTCCTGTAGGGGTTTTCTTGCCAAGAGTCTCAGTCGGTGTAGTTCTCTGTCCCCTAATTCAGTCATTCACGTTCCCAGCTGGCGCAGGTCCCTGTGCCTTCCGAAGGGTTGGCCGTAGATCTCCAGGGCGACTGGTCACCTCCCAGGGGTGTCTGCAGTGATGGGCCCTTTCACTCGACTGGCATGTGTCCAGCCTTTTTCAGCAGCTGGGATGGCTGTTTCTGTGGTAAACAGGACAACATAGGGACCTTCCCATTGGGGTGTTAGGGATGTCTCTTTCCAAGTCTTAATTAGGAGCCTATCTCCGGGTTTAAGCTTATGCATTATTATATCCAAAGGGGGTCTTTGTACCAATAGCCCTTTTCGTCTTAATTCCTCCCTCCATTTCATTAACTGTTGCATGTAACCCTGAATTTGACTGTCTTGGATGCAAGGATGGTTCCCTGGGAGTTCTAAGTCGTAAGGCATTCCATAAAGCATTTCAAAGGGAGAGATTCCCACATCCGTCCTAGGTTGGGTTCTCATGTTTAGCAATGCCATGGGTAAGCATCTGACCCAAGACATTTTAGTTTCTACCATGAGCTTGGTGAGTTGCTTCTTGATTTCTCCATTTGCCCTTTCCACCCTCCCTGAGCTTTGAGGGTGCCAAGGGGTGTGATATTGCCATTTAGTGCCTAAGGCCATGGTTACCTCTCTCAGTACTTTGTTTGCAAAATGGCGACCTCTATCAGAGTCTAATATTTCTACTAGTCCATACCTAGGGATTATTTCTTCCAGCACGGTTTTAATCACCACATTTGCAGTAGCCCACGATGTAGGATATGCTTCTACAAAGTGGGTTAGATGATCTACCAGTACCAAGAAGTACTTGTATCTCCCTACTTTCGGTAGCTCGGTGAAATCTATTTGTACATGTGAAAAAGGTCGGTGTGCTAATTCCCTTCCTCCTGGAATCCTTTCTCAAGCCTGATGTCTGTTAACTCTTTGGCATGTTATACATCCCCTAACTGCTTGTTTTGCTATATTGTAAATTCCTATACACATGTACTTAATAGTAAACTGATCTACTAAGGCTTGGGTTCCCCAATGAGTCTGGTCATGCAGCTGCTGCACTTTCCTTTGGGCCATGGATTTTGGCAGTATCTCCCTCTCGTCTGGCAATTTTCGAATATTCCCATTCTCTTTTATTCCCATTTTGTCTAATTTCTCCTTTTCCTGGGCTGTGAAGCTCAGGACTCGAACTTTCTCATCCTCTCACGTTCTTCTTATCCCCTGATCCTGGAATTTTCTGAGAGCAGCTTCCTTTGCCTCTCTGTCTGCTGTGTTGTTTCCTCTGATCAAATGGGAGAGACCCTTTTGATGTCCTTTAACATGTACGATTGCTATTTTCTTTGGGCCTCTTAAAGCTTGTAGTACCTGAGTAATTAGTTCCTGATGCATTAATACTCTTCCTCGGGAGTTTATTAACCCTCTTTCTTCCCAAATTTTCCCAAAAGTATGTACCACTCCAAAGGCGTATTTTGTGTCCGTGTAGATGGTCCCAACCTTAGCTTCCAAGAATTTTAGAGCCCGCAATACTGCATACAGCTCACAGGCCTGGGCTGACCAACTAGGACTCAAAGGTCCAGATTCTATTATTTCCAAATTTTCACCTCCCACAATCGCATATCCAGAGATTCGCTTTCCCTCAACAACTCGAGAGGACCCATCCACAAATAACCTTTCTCCCTCTTCCAGTTCTTCCTCTTCGAGGTCTGGCCTAATTTTTGTTTGTTTTTCTATGCTATGTAAGCAGTCATGAGTTAAATTCTCCTGTGGATCTCCAAACAAGAATTCAGCGGGGTTTTGCAGAGAGGTAGTTTCAAGTATCAACCAAAGGGATGACAGTAAAATGCCCTGGTATTTCAAAAGTCTTGAGTCTGTTATCCATTTTTCTGCCTTTTGTTGCAATACTGCCCATATGTTATGGGGGGTAAAGATTTTCAGTTCTCCTCCACAGGTAATTTTGAGAGCTTCTTCCACTAAGAGGGCTGTTGCCACTATAATCTGCAAACATGTTGGCCATCCTCTACTTACGGGATCTAGTATTTTAGAAATAAATGCTACTGGTTTTCGACTGCCAGCCCAGTCCTGAGCCAGTACCCCAAATGCTACTCCTGCCTCAGTGTTAACAAAGAAATAAAAGGGTCTCCTAACATCCGGGAGGCTTAGCACCGGGGCATTAGCCAATTCCTCTTTTAATTGTTTTAATGATTCATCATTCTTCTCAGTCCATTTCATCAAACCTTCAGCAGCTAGTTTTTCTAACAAAAATTTTACTTTACCACTGAAGTTTTCAATCCATTGTCTGCAGTATCCTACAAGACCCAATAGCTGCCTGATTTGTCTCTTATTTCTTGGGGCAGGAAGGGAGAGGATTCCCTTAACCCTCCCTGGGTCTAGTGTTTTAGTTCCTTTACTAAGTCGGTGTCCTAGGTACTTCACTTCTTCTTCTATGAATTGCAATTTACTTTTGGACACCTTCAGCCCCTGGATGCTTAAAAAGTTCAGAAGCTTAATGCTTTCTTCTCTAACTGATTCCTCACTTTTTCTGGCAATTAAAAGGTCATCTACATATTGAACAATGGTTATTCCTTAGTTCAGGGTATAGGATTTCATTATTTGCTCTAGTGCCTGCCCAAACAAATTCGGGGATTCTGTGAATCCCTGTGGGAGCACTGTCCACCTTAGTTGTTGCTTTCGGTGGGTATCAGGATCTTCCCATTCAAATGCAAAATAATCTCTACATTCTTCTTTCAAGGGGCACGCCCAAAAGGCATCTTTCAAATCTATAACACTATACCAGTGATCATCTGGTTTCAATTGACTGAGCAATGTATGGGGGTTTGCTACTACAGGGAACCGGGCAATGGTTCTCTTATTTATTTCCCTTAGATCATGTACTAATCGGTATTTTCCGTCTGGTTTCTTTACAGGTAAGATGGGGGTATTGAAGGGAGACATGCAAGGTTCCAAGAGCCCTTGTTGTATTAACCGTTCTACCTCTGGTTTTAGTCCCCTTTGCCCCTCATCTGACATGGGATATTGTTTTATCCTTACTGGGATTTCTGGGTTTTGAATGTTGACTGTGAAGGGCTCTATATTCAATCTTCCTGCTGTATCAGGGGTATACCAGACTTCTGGGTTGATTTTCTTTTTGTCAGTGACCCGTAAGGGGCACAACCTGACTTTCAGCTGTTTTTCTTCAATATTTATATTTATCTCTAATTCCACCATTAAATCTCTTCCTAATAAATTGTAATCAGCTTCAGGGACCAGTAGCAGTGATCCTACCGCTATTTTCTTCTCTGATTCTATTATGACATCTTTAATTACAGGAACCTTGAAGGGTTCTCCTTTTGCCCCAATAACCTGTACTGTGGAAGGTGAAATCTTACATCCCGGGGACAAAGATTGAACTGTTGATCTCTCGGCCCCTGTATCCACAAGGAAGGTTATGGGGGTTTGCTGGGGACCCACCTTAAGTTTTACCAAGGGCTCTGATAACATTTGGGTCCCCAATAGATAGAGCCCTTGATCCCCTTAATCCTCTTTGAACATTTTCTCATCCCTAAGCCTCTTTTGGCATTCCCTCTTCACGTGTCCTTTTCCACCACAACAGTAGCACACTGTTCCTTCTCTCCTTCCAGCTGGGGGCCCTCCTAAATCCCGGGGACCTCTCCTCATGCCATTTCTTTCTCGTGGTGGAGGGTTGTTTCTCTGTCCCTCCCTGACTGCCACCACCATCATCCGAACTTGTCTTTTGTGTGCCTCATCCTCCCGTCTAACATATACCTTCTGAGCCTCCCTGAGCAATTCATCAAGTCCTCTGCCCTGCCAATCCTCTAACTTTTCTAATTTCTTTCGAACATCCTCCCATGATTTGGCTACAAACTGTGTTTTAAGGAGCGCTTGCCCTATTGGTGTCTCTGGGTCCACTCCTGAGTATAACTGAAAACTCTTCCTTAATCTTTCCAACCATTCAGTGGGGGTCTCATCTTTTCCTTGGCACTCTTTGAACGCCTTGCTTATATTTTGTCCCCGGGGCACAGCCTCTCGTATGCCCTGGATTATGATGGTTCTTAAGTCCTGCATATGACCACGATGGTTGGGGTCCTGATTGTTCCATCTGGGATTTTGCAAGGGCCATTTCACATCAGCCGCGGGACCTTGAACATGTTGGGTGTCCCAAATCCTCATTCCTGCCCTTCTAATCATCCCTCTCTCCTCTGTTGTAAATAGGATGCCTAGAATGGATTGCATCTCCACCCAAGTATATATGTTTGGCCCTAGGAACTGATCCACTCTTTCTGCTACTCCTATAGGGTCTTCTAATAATTTTCCCATCTCTTTCTTAAACTCACGGACATCTCCCGAGTTCAAGGGGACACTGACAAACCCCATCCCAGCTTGAGGTCCTCCTAATGCTATTTCCCTGAGAGGGAACAACCCACTGCTCTCTTCTTCCTCAATTACTGTCCTCATCTGACTCCGAGTACGCCTCCTGCAATCCGGGGAGTCCATGACCTGCTGTCTATTAGGGGCCGATGCCGGGGGTGCGTTTGGGGGGGTTCAGGGGGAGCTGGTGGTATATATGGGGGAGGATAAATAGGAACATATTCCTCCGGTCGAGACTTCTTCTTTTTTTTCCTCCTCCCCTTGACTTCCTTTTAGGGGGAACAGCCTAGCCATTTCTTCATTACATCCTACCAACCATAATTTAGCATATGCACTCTCCTCTGTGTTCACCGGCTCTTTAGAATTCACATAAATGTTCAGGGCTTGACAGACCCAATCCTCGAAGGATCCGAAAACAGGCCAGTATATACTTCCTGAATCCAGATTCTTACCTCCCCACACTACCATGCAATAATTTATCATTTTTGTCTTATCCTTCCCCTTTCTGGAGGGAAAGTCATCCCAATACTTGATCATTAATCCTAACGGACTGTCCTTAGGTATTGGGGGTAACTGGGGACCCTCCCCCATGGGATCAGAAGGCTTGCTCTTCTTCTGCCCCATCTTCCAAGGCACCTCCACACACACACACACACACACACACACAAAACCCCTCGGTCGTGGCTCGGTCCTTCGCGGGCTACGAGAACCGCACTACTCGAGGGTCCCTCTCACGTTGTCTGCAGGTGGACGTCTCATTCACCGTGCCCTGGGATCCCAACCCCAACCGAGCGGTTCACCTCATATACTCAGGAGTCCTGTGTCGTCGCTCAGATCTTCGTGCACAAAGTTTACAGGGTTACCGGTGTTTTCCTTGCTTATTCCCGAATTTAGGTTCGTCAGCCCAGATGAGGGGTCAGGTGAGAAGGCCACGGCCACCAGGTGGTGGGGCACCCACCCAGGATTCTCAAACCAACCCCGTTTTCTGGATCCGTGTCAAGGCAACAAATTGTGATAAATGAATTCACTGGATTTAAGGATCATATAATTTTTTTATTAATATTATGCAAGCAAGAATAGGCAAAGTTCAGTGCTGGGCAGCCGGGAGTCTCCACTCCTCTAGGCTTGCACCATTCCTATCCCCAAGGTTCGCCTTTTATTGCCTTCTTCTCCCGGGTTCAGGGATGACGTGGTCTGTCTTTTGCGCTTGCTCGTTCAGTTGCTAGGGGGTCTTTTTCTGCCTTCTGGTGGTCGTGGGATGAAGGCTCCAAGTCTTCCTCTTTTAACCGCTGAGTGAACATTTCTTTCTAAGGCATACCTATACAGTGGAATTTTCAGAACACTATACGATTCCTGCAAGCCCAAGCAATTCTTGTGAGTTTAAGCATTGTTCTTATAGCTCTCGTCTGTGAGCTCAAGGTGAACTTTTCTTTACCATGGAATTCCCAAAGCACTATACGATTCCTGCAAGTCAAGCAACCATATGTGGCTACACATTTAAGAATCAAGCAGTATTAGCTATTTAGTTATCACTTTGATATTGTATAATTATTTAGTTACTGATTTCATTAATAAACGAACGTATTGCTACTTATTACACCTCTGTCCCTCTCTCTTTCAGCCCTTCAACACCTGACGGAGGGCACCAGCAGTGCCGTGTCAGACGTGGCACTTGCAACATTGCATGTCCTCCAGGCACTGCAGAGTGAGCCATATTCCGTCTTCCAGAGGCTGCAAGATCAGCTCCACAGGGCATGGAGGACTCGGCCTCGTCTCTCAGGGCTCGGCTGGCTGTGCTGCTGCAGCTCTGCAGAGAGCTGATGCCAGAGGCTCTGTCTGCTGGGACCACCTGAGCCAGGGGCAATTTTCCATTTCTTTCAGACTGTTCTTTTCTTCTTTTTGTTTTTTCTTTAGTATATGAATATAGAGTTTGTTACAATACACAGACTCCCAGGAGCTTTCTTTTGCTACCCAGGCTCTGCAGGGCTTAGGGGAAGAGGGGGAGAAGGGTGCCTGGGCTCGGCCAGCTGCCCAGGCGTGCAGTGTTGCAGGGCAAATGGCCAGAAGCCCCTTGGCCTTTGGTGGTTCTGTGGAAGCTTTTGTGCTGGTGACAGAGCGGCTGGGCAGGGGCCAGAGCTGCGGGGATCCCTGTGAGAGCGGTGCCTGGAGATGGCCACAAGCCCTGGGCCAGGCAGGAAGCGCCCTCTGTGTCCTCCTGCCCGCGTGCTGCTGGCTGGATTGCTGAGGGCTCCCGGGTGCCTCTGCATGGGGCTCCTCTGGAGCTGCTGTGGGGCTGCGGCGCTGCTGCCGGGCAGCTTGGCCGGGCTGGGGCAGCCCCTGAGGGGCTGGGGCGCTGGCAAGCCCTGAGCAA
The DNA here is from genome assembly GCF_051311805.1 of Agelaius phoeniceus. NCBI lineage: Eukaryota > Metazoa > Chordata > Aves > Passeriformes > Icteridae > Agelaius > Agelaius phoeniceus. The sequence continues at coordinate 2,831,872 of NC_135297.1, forward strand.
TGGGGCTGTCAGAGGCCACAAGCAGCCCCCTGGCAGCCGCCTTCTTCCTGCCACAGTTGACTTGCAAGAGGGATCCTGGGCACTGTGCAACTAACAGCATCGGTGCTGTTGGAAAGCCAAACGCAGGGAAATCTCAGACCTTTGGTCTTGTCAGCAAAGCTTAGAATCAAACACAGCATTTGATCGGACACCTTGGAAAGGGCTTCCAAACTTAGGTGCTAGAAGCCAGCATGCGGATTTCTAGTTGATTAGAGCAGAGACACAGGGAGGAAAGTTGAAGTGGAGGAAAGTTGAGAGTTTTAGGGCTGAAGATCTAGAAAAAATCCAAGTAGTTCCAATGGGAAACAAGAAGCTTAGGATGCAGTGCTGTAGGTTTGTGTGTCCTAACATGATTGGCTAAGGAAGCTTCCACTGTAGCGTGAGTCCAGAAGAGGAAATATTGAAGCATTGGCTCCAAAACAGAAATATCCTTGTTGGCAGTGTCTTCTTGGCCAATAAATCCTTCAAAGCTCTTGGAACTACAAGTCTTGCGGCCTTGTGAGTCATGCACTGGAGATGTGAGCCAAAGTCACCCTTCCTGGCTATGGAGAAGAGAAGAAAAAGCAATGGCATCATCTAAAAAACTCAGAGGTCTGCTCTCTAGCTCCTTCCAAACTCCTTCAAATCCCCCAATGTGGCATTCAGCTCCAAATAGATGACAAGGACTCGTAGTGCTGGCTCTTTGACTTCAGAGCAGCTGCTTTAGGATCTTTCCCATAAGGCTGTGTAGTTGTGTGCCAGCAATGGATCATTTGAAGAAACTTTCCCAAGTGACTTGCATGGAGGTTTGTTTGAAGGGTGTTTGAGGAGAAAGGCTCCCAGCAGAGGTCTGGCCTTTGGCCTAGCTGTGTCCCCTGCTGATTGTCAAGTGTGCCATCAGCTGCAGGGCTTTCTGGGCTAAAAATATCATCAAGTCACTTGGACTTGCTCTATGTGGCCTCTAAGAACTGGACCGAATTTTGGGGCAAATTTGGAGAGCTCATCTACGGCTGGATGGAGCAGCTAGGATTTTCCCAATTGCTGGCAATGGTTCTCCAGGTGCCTGGTGTAAAACGGGGCTCCCCAGCAACTGCGGATCTGCAAGATGATAAACAATTGCCTTGCTCTGAAGAGAGAGGCGTCTGCTAATGAAGGCAGAAGGCTTCTTTGAAATGGAAAATGAACATGCCCTCCCTTCAAATGATTCTAATTTAGAAATTCAAATGCGCTCAGGGAAAGATATGGGGATAGGAGTGAGCCCGCAGAGCCGGGTAGCGTTTGCTGATGCTCTGAGCCCTTGCTAAAGATCCTGTGCGGGCTGTCTTAGACACCTGGGGCCAGGGATTCCTTCCAAGCTGGGCCACTTGGGCTGGGCTGGGGGCAGCCCCAGGGCAGAACGCAGTGTGTGCAAGGGCCCTGGCTGGCACGCTGCAGCACGGTCACCGTGCCATGGAACGGAAGCCGGTGACCAAGGCCCCTTTGTGACACGTGGGAAATAGAAGCTTGCCCGGCTGCTGGGAACAGGCCACGGGGCAGAACAGGACAGAGCGGTGCCGTCAGGAGCCCCCACACAGTGCACTCGTTCCTGTCTGACCCGCAGCCTTTCCCAGGCGTTATTCCTGCAGCTGAGCTCGAGGCCAGGCCACAGGACTTGGTGACCCGTGGCCTTGCCGAGGCTTCTCTTCTGCAGGTGCTCTCGAGGGCAGAGTGTGGCACTTGGTGCCTAGAGGCATCTCCCATCCCTGCCACCAGTGCCCTCGAGGCCCCACCACAATCCTTGACAGGAGTCTCCTGTCCTTGTGGCAGGAGCCCTGGAGACCAGAGTGCAGGACTTGCTGTCCTGTAGCCTTCCCCAGGCTTCTGTCTTGAAGGTGCCTTCCAGGCACAACTGCAGGACTTGCTGACTCGCAGCTTTTCCCAGGCATCTCTCCTGCAAGTAGCCACAAATCCAGTCACTAACATGGAGCAGAGACCCCTGAGAGTGCCCAAGCTGGCCTGGGGGGTAGAAGAGGAGGAAGAAGGCCCTGCAGCTGCCCCAGCATGGGAAACCAAAGAGGAGGTGCCGTTTGAGCTGCCGCAGGAGGGTGAGTGCCAGAGCTGGGCCACAGGCTTGGTGCCTGCAGCCAGCTTGGCATCTTTGCATCCCATCCCATCCCATCCCATCCCCTGGGCCATGCCCATGGACAGGACGGAAGAGGGGCCGGGCAGACACCCCGCAGGGGCTGTGCTCCATCCACTGGGGCATCCCGGGGCTCTCCCTGCCTGGGGAGCGCAGGGCTGGGCCGTGTTCTCCGGCCTCTCCCGCAGCCCCTCAGCTCTGGCTGCGCTCGCTCTTTGCCAGGTGCAGCCCTGGAGCGCACACAAGAGCAGGAGCCCGCCCGTGGCCTCTTCTGCAGAACAGCGCAGGTACCTGCAGCCATCCCCACCTGGGCTGGGCCTGCTGGCACCGTGCTTGCAGCATTCCCTGCAACATCCCTGGCTTCTTGCCCTTCTCCTACAGCTGGTTTGCAAATTCATCAAGAAAATCCGGGCGGAAGAGACCGGCACCATGGGCACTGGGCTCAGAGCCTATTCGCACATCTTCAAAACCAAGACCAGTGCTGCTCTGCTGGATATGCTGGTAGAGGAGGGCTTTTCCAAGCCAAAGCAAGTAAGCAGCCTGTGGCCAGGCTTTGATCCTCCCAGGAATTGCTTGCTCTCCCAAGCCATGCCTGCTGGTCCCTGGAACTCTTGGAGGCCATGGCAGCGTGGTGGCAAGGGAAGCACTTGTCTGGAGAAGCTGGGCACATTCCTCCCTCTGGCCGCTGTCCAAGTGTCCCCGTGCCTTCTCCAGGTGCCCGCCCTGGTCAGGTACATCCACCAGTGGCTCCTGGCCAATCAGTTTGCTGAGCACAGGCTGAACAGGAGCCTGCTGGATCTGACGGAAGCACAGCCTGCTGACGTAGTCATGACGCTCCTGCGTGTGGCCCCGTCCTGTGACAGGTATGGGGCCCACCTGCCCAGAGGGCTCAGGGCTCCCCAGCCCATCAGCCTGTACAGCCTGGCCCAGGTGTCCGAGCAACAGAGAGTTCCAGGGCCCTCTGGCTGCTCCCTTTGCAAGCCCCTGCACGTCAGGCCTCGAGCCTGCTGCCATGCTCCCTCGCTGCCCCTCAGGGGCCTGTCCCCACAGGGCTGGGCTGCCTGGGTGCTGCTGGCCAGTGGCAGTGGGCAGAGGCAGAGCTGGCAGCCAGCTCAGGTCCCCACTGCTGCCCAGGCCCCGGTGCTGTGTCTGAGCCCCCCCTGAGACAGAGCTCTAACCCCACAGAGCTGCTTTCACCATGTGGAAGAGCATCATGTGCTCGCCCAGGACTGCAGAGCCGGCACTGCTGATCCTCCTGCATGTGCTGGGCAGCTGGCCCAAGCACAGCACGTGCACCTCCGACGGGGACAAAACGGGTGTCTTTGTCCTGGCTGTGAGTTTCTCTAACTGGCCTTTGCTGGCCCCAAGGCCGCCTCTCCAGCAGCTCTCCATCCTCCTTCCCCCACTGCATCTCCCTGCCGCAGGCGCTGGCCTGAAACCTGGCCCAGGGGCAGCTCCAGGCCCAGCAGGCCCCGTGCTCCCCTGCCAAGGTCTCTCCGGGCCTCTCCCTGCCAAGCTCGGGCCCTGCCACACGGACACCTGGGCACTGAGCGCTCTCTCGGGGGCTTTGTCCTTTGCAGGCAACCGTGGGGATGTGGAAGATCCTCCAGGTGCCCTGTGTCCCACATATGGTGACGGTCTATTTCCCCCGCCTCTTTGTGCATCTGCTCTCCCAAGTGTTCTTCAGCACTCTGGATATGCCAGAGGAGGTCCATGCCTTCTGGAAGGGATGCCAGGAGGAATACGGCCTTGCCACCAGCCCCAACAGGTGCTCCATCCCACTCCTCCTGTCCCTGCCATGTCCCTGGGCAGGAGCCAGTACTGCCAGTGTCACCTGGGCTTTGCTGTGCACGCAGGTTTGCAGTGCGGACCCTGAAGTCCCTGCTCTGCCGCATGCAGCACGAGGATGTGGTGGTGGCAATGGAAGGCAACTGTGGCTGGGACACGCTGCTGTGTGCTGACACCCACCACTATGCCGTGGCTCTGCTGGCCAGGTGAGAGCCCCTTCTCCCCACAGCCTCTGACATTTGTGCTCCGGGCCCAGGGAGCTCCACACAGTCCCTGTGGTTGTGGGTCAGAGGGCCTTGTCACCGAGGGATGGCCAAGCAGACTGGAAAAGGCTGGCAGAGGAGGGTGCCCAGCAGGAGCTGCCTCCCAAATAGCCCAGGGCCCCTTGCAGGATGCTGGCAAAAGAGCAGAGCTCTGTGCGTCAGTCCTGGCAGAGCTTTGTCCCCCTGGCCCACAGGCTTGGCTCCTTTTTCTCCTGCCAGGGAGATGTGCTGTGTCTCCATCCCCTTGTGCTCCCGCATCGCTCGCTACCTGCTGGGGCTGCTCAGCACACAGAAGCCACGCTGGGAGCTGCCCGGCCTGGCCTTCCTTGTGGAGGTGAGCCTGATGGCCAGCGCTGCCTGGCTCAGCTGCCTCCCAGCTCTCTGCCCTCTGGGAGCCGCAGCTGCCTGGGACGGTGCCCGCGCCCTGTGCTGCTGCCCGGGCCCAGGCCTGTGCGGCTCCGGGCTGCTGCCGGCCGGCTCCCCTGTCACTGCCCTGTGCCTTTCAGGTCCTCCAGTTCCTGGACTTGAGTCAATGTGGTGCTAACAGAGTCCTGCAAATCTTGTCGAGGCAGCTGCAGAGCGAGTGCAGAGAGAGGCGTCGCCTGGCGCTCAGGGCCCTTCTCGAGCTCATTGAGGAGCCCTTCATGGTGAGAAAGGGGCAGCAGCTGAGGCTGAGCTGGGGAATGCAGTCGCTTGGGCTTGGCAGGGCTTTGGGCGCTCGGGGCAGCTGCTCCCAGCTCTCCCGCCTCCCAGTTCAGCTGCCCCAGTGCTTGGGGACAGGCCTTTGGCCTCTGGGCCCTGCGGCAGCAGGATGGCATTTCACAAACTTGTGTTCCGCACAGACCAAAAAAATGTGGAGCCTGACTGAAAGTCTTGTGCAGTTCCTGTGGGATGCAGATGGAGAGATAGTTTTCATGACAGTCATGCTACTCAGCTTTATCATCTTGGACAACGACACGCTGATGCCCGGCCCCATCACACTGCAGCTGCTTGAGGCGCTCCTGCCCCTCTTTGACCACGTAAGGCTCACTGCCCCCAGCCACGGCCACTGGCTGCTGCCTGCACACTGTGTCCTGTGCATTTGCAGGCCTGCGCCAAGCTGAGCCCTGTGCAGCCGCAATGCTGAGGTCTTTTTTTCTTGCTTCCATACAGAACAATTGGCAGGTTCAGCTGATCTCCATCCTGCTCTTCCAAACGTTGGTGACTCTTCCACAGGAAAGGGAAAAAAAGGCCCTGAAGACACCCCTGTGCCAGAGCCTGCTGCCCCTCTTCTTCCACTGCCATGATGGCAATCGGCTTGTGGCACAGGTGAGGACTCGTGGGCTGCTGCTGTCCCCCTGGCAGGGGGCTCGGCTGCCTCCTGGCCTGGCGCCTGCCGGGCTGCAGCCTCCTGCAGGCCTTGGCACAGGGACGCGGGTCCTGCACCGTGGGCTGTGGGGCCATCTCCGAGTCTCTGCTGCTCTCCAGGCTTCGCGGAAAACGCTGCTTTGTGTGGCCAAGTTCCTGAAGAGGAAGAATCTTGAAAGACTGGTGAAGAGCCAGAATCTGTGGAAGTTCAGCAAGTGCCTGGTAAGGAGGGCCTGGAAGGCCCAGGCTCAGCCCAGAGAAGCCCCCTGAGGGCGGTGCAGGCAGCGCCCGGCCCAGGGGCTGAGCCCGTGCCAAGCCTTCCCTCCTGCCGCTCTCTCCAGCTGGCAGAAGACAGCAGCAGAGCGGCCGAGCACCTGCGCCGGGCCCTGCCCTACCTGCAGAGCCCACAGGAGTCCCTGCAAGCGGCGGCCATCAGGTTCACGGGTGAGCCACGAGCCCGGGCTCCCTCCCCAGCCCGGCCCGCCGCAGCTCGGCCCCAGCCCCGCCTGCTGCCCCGGCAGCGCCAGCCGGGCCCGGCGCCGTGGAGCCCCGCCTGGCCTGGGCATTGCTGCTGCCGCCCTCTGGCAGCCGTGCCCTGGGGCGGCAGCGTGCGCCAAGGGCCGGGCTGAGCCCTGCCGGGCCAGCAGCCCGTGTGGCCACAGCGCCGGCAGCGCCGCTGGCAGGGAGCTGTGCCGCTGGCACCGTCACAGGCTCTGTGTTCACAGGGATGGCCGCGCGGCACCTGAGGGGGAAGAAGGAAGAGCTCCGGCTCATCTGCAACGGTGAGTGAGGCCAGCGGGGGCTGCCGGGGGAGCTGCAAGCCCTGCCCCGACTGCCGAGGGCTCTGCTCCCTGTGCGCACCAGGGCCGGCGTGGGCAGAGCACACGGAGATTTCAGGGCCACCCGGGGCATTCGTGGCCAGCAGCTTCGGGCCGGTCCCCTTGGTGCCTGCTCCCTCCTGGCCATGGCTAGAGCCGGCTGCCATGGCCCTGCCAGGGCGCTCTCCTCGGCTCCCCGCAGATGCGGCATCTGACCATGGCTCCCTCCCTCTCTCTTTCAGCCCTTCAACACCTGACAGAGGACACCAGCAGTGCTGTGTCAGACGTGGCATTTGAAACATTGGATGTCCTCCAGGCACTGCAGAGTGAGCCATATTCCGTCTTCCAGAGGCTGCAAGATCAGCTCCGCAGGGCATGGAGGACTCGGCCTCGTCTCTCGGCGCTCGGCTGGCTGCGCTGCTGCAGCTCTGCAGAGAGCTGATGCCAGAGGCTCTGTCTGCTGGGACCACCTGAGCCAGGGGCAATTTTCCATTTCTTTCAGATTGTTCTTTTCTTCTTTTTGGTTTTTCTTTTTTATATGAATATAGAGTGTGTTATAATACACAGACTCCCAGGAGCTTTCTTTTGCTACCCAGGCTCTGCAGGGCTTAGGGGAGGAGGGGGAGAAGGGTGCCTGGGCTCGGCCAGCTGCCCAGGTGTGCAGTGTTGCAGGGCAAATGGCCAGAAGCCCCTTGGCCTTTGGTGGTTCTGCGGAAGCTTTTGTGCTGGTGACAGAGCGGCTGGGCAGGGGCCAGAGCTGCGGGGATCCCTGTGAGAGCGGTGCCTGGAGATGGCCACAAGCCCTGTGCCAGGCAGGAAGCGCCCTCTGTGTCCTCCTGCCCGTGTGCTGCTGGCTGGATTGCTGAGGGCTCCCAGGTGCCTCTGGATGGGGCTGCTCTGGAGCTGCTGTGGGGCTGCGGCGCTGCTGCCGGGCAGCTTGGCCAGGCTGGGGCAGCCCCTGAGGGGCTGGGGCCATGAAGGGATGAGGGGCTGGGAAGCCCTGACAGGACACGGCAGTGGGAAGGCACGAGGGGGATGTGTGAGGGAGTGGGTGTCTGTCAAGTTGGCTCGAGGGGGAGTGGGTTGGAGACAGAGAGAGCACTCACCCCGATGTTCATGTGGCAAACAGAGAGCGTTTATTCTCAAGCCCTTCCTTCTAAAGGGCCTTTGAGAAACCCAGTCTGGATATTTTCATTGCTCTGATCTCTATGCCTTGTCAGATTCTGGCCAGTGAAATGCTGCAGCCCTGGGAGAGATGTGACTGGGTGAGGCCCCTGGCAGTCAAACCAGGGCTGGTACATTCACACAGCACGAGCCAGCCTGCACTGTGACACACGGCAACAGAGTGCAAGGCACAGCTCCGGGTGCTCCCCAGGAACCTCAGCTCTGGGAGCACTGTGTGCCCCAAGCTCCAGGGGCTGCAGTGGGAGCCCGGCTGGGCTCTGCCCTGGGGCCATCCTGCAGGGACAGCTGGACACAGGGAGCATTCCCTTGCCACAAACAGCCAAGCCAGGGCTGCAGGGCAGCTGCTGCAGCCCGGGCTGCAGTGTTGTGTGCTGTGCTCTGGGGCTGGGGCTCCCCGCACAGGGCACTGGGCTGGTGTGCCACAGAAGACACAGAAGCTTCAGCTTCAGCCTAACTGAGGTGGGTGTGTGGGCTGGGAAGAGTGGGGAGGCTCAAGGGGATTCACAGAGCTCATCCTGCTGCAAGGACAAGGAAAAGGGAGAGGGAGCTCAGCAGTGAGGAGAGCTGAGGGCTGGAGAGTGGCTCTGAATGACACTAAAATCCCACTGGACCTCTGAGACATTGCTGCTCCTCAGGCAGTGACAGGATGAGTCCCTAAACCTGGGGCTCTGCCTTCCTCATGGTGAGGGGCACCAAGGAAGGCAACAGTGTGATGGACACTGCAATGGGCTGGGAACTGACTGGGGGAAAAGAGGGAGCAGTTGGGAAGTAAAAGGCAGGTGGAGGAGAGAACTGTTCAGAGAAGGGCTGAGCTACAACTAGAGCAAGATGAAAAATGTCATTTGGGGTCATCCCAGATTGATTTCATTTCAGAAGTTACTGAACAAGTTTATTTTCTGGGGGGTGTCATGTTTTCCCTTGGAGGTGTACACTCTGCAAACTTGGGCTGTGCTGCCAAAATGCTCAAGCAAGTCTGTCCTGCAGGTCACACCATTTCTTCTTTGGCTGATTCTGGCCCGGTGCTGAGCTCCAGCAGAGCCCTGGCAGAGCCCAGAGCAGCCTCAGCACCTGCAGAGCCCGGCTGCAAGGAGAGAAAGCAGAAACCGCCCGTCAGCTGAAGGCTCCTGTGCCCTTGTCCCAGCTGCCCGCGGTGCCCAGGCCATGCTGGCTGTGCTCAGAGCAGTGCCCAGAGCTGCCCATCCCTGTGGCCTTTGGCACAGAGCAGGAGGGCAGGACATGTGCCCAGCCTGCAGCCAGCCAGGGCACATCCAGCCCTCAGCAGCTGCCCAGAGCAGGATGCTCCTGTGCTCGCTGCCATCTCCCAAAAGCTCTGATCCCACCCTGCCAAGCACACAGGGACCCACCTCACGCCCTCCCCCGCTGGAAGAAAAGCTTCTCCCAAACGATGTCCTCAGCCTTCTCCAAGGGCACGGCCCATCCACGCCGCAGCTGCTCCCAAGCACTTCCCAATCCGGACTGGAGCCCACCTGGAACGCTTCCTCTAGGAAAACATACAACAAATTATTGAAAATAGATTACAGACAAAAGGGGAAACAAGAAACAAGGTCAAAAATCTTATCTCTGCCAGGGGCTTGAGGAAGGCCCAACCTCTGCATGCCAGGGAAAAACCCACCCACGGGTGAGGGAAGCCCAGGCTTTCTCCCTTCCCCCTGCACTGCCCTCCACAATAACGGTGACCCCAAAGCAAACAAGGGAAGTGGAGCAGCCCAAGCCCTTCCTTGCCTGCACAGCAAAGCAGCCCCTGCACAGCTTCTGGAGTCCCACCTCTGCTCCCAGCATGGGGCTTTGTTTGTGTCGGGCTGGCTGCCCCAGCCCCAGCCCCAGCCCGGGGCACGGTGGGTGCTGGGGGCTGTTAGCAGGGCCAGGAGCCCACTCCCATTTGTACCCACCCCAGCCCATGCCCCAGCCCTGCCAAAAGCAGCTGGGCAGCGGCTGAAGGATCAGCTGCACCCGCCCCAGCAAAGGGGGAACCTTTGGTTCCTGTCCAGGCTGTGCAATGCCCAAATCTGGGAGCATCCCCCTGCGTGTGGACTCATCTGCAAATTCCCTGTGGAGCCTGGCTTTTAAGAAGGTGCCCCAATCAAAGTCCAGCATCTTCAGCTGGCCAGTGGGCAGGTCCAGGAAGAGGTTGTCATCCTTGATGTCGTCCTCGCTCTCTCCAGCAGCAGCAGCCCCACCTGGTACAGCTTCTCCAGGGGCTCCTTCTCCTTCCCTGGGCTGAGACCAGGCTCTCAGGGCTCTGCCCAGGGCCCCAGCTGTCAGGGAACCAGGACAAGCAAAACCAGCTCAGATTGCAGCCACCAGTGCTGGGCAGAGCAGCTCAGCTCCAGCACAAGGGCTGTGTGTTCCCATCTGATGAGCCCTGGGCAGTGACACAGGACAGACAAAAAGTCTGGGTTCCTTTGCTACTCATTGCCCAGGCATGTGTGGGGCTGTAACTTACCAGGGCCCTGCCTCAAAGTGTGCCTGTGGCTCTCTCCCTTCTTCTAGGGCAGATGAATATCCTGCATCCCAGGATGACAGAACAGCTCTTCCAATGAGGGCCTTTCCACGTCCAGCATGGATAAACACCGCCTGATCAGATCTTGGCACTCTGGGCACAGAAACCAGAAACCGCCGGGCAGTTGGAGAAGGCTCCTGTTGGCTTTGCCCCACTATTCCCGTGCCCAGGCCTGTCTGGATGTGCTCAGAGCTGGGTCCAAGCTTTCTCATCAATTCCCTGTTTTGGAGGAGAGCAGGAGAGCAGGACATGTGCCACCTCCTCAGCAGCTGCCAGAGCGCGATGCCCACGAGCCCGCTGCTGTCTCCCAGCACTGGGATTCCCCCCGTGGCCAGGGATGAGGATCCACCTTGAGAGAGCCCTTGTGGCAGCGAGAGCTGATGGTCCCAGCTGATGTTCTGGCCCCTGCTGAAAGGGTGCTCCCCGCAGACCATCTGGTGCAGCAGGATGCCCAGGGACCAGATGGTAGCTGGCCTGCCATAGTACCAGCCAAAGTGGCTCCATTCCGGGGGGCTGTATGACCATGTTCCTATGGAATAGAGATGGAGTTCAGCAGGGGGATGCTGCTGCTCCCAGAGCCTGGCCCCAGCATCCCTGGGCGTGTGGGGGCTGCCCCAGTGGCACACGGGGTGACCACTGCCCTCTCGCCAGCACCTGGGACTTGTGTACAGACTTGGGCTTGGCAAAGAAGCCACTGGTGTTGGAAGAGGGCAGTGGAAACCCTGGCAAGGCCCAACCATGACAAGGAAGAACCCACTCAGTGCTGGTGAAAAACCATGCTGTTATGAATTCGAACGAGGCAAGATTTTGAGAAGGAAATAGGCTCTTGTTTATCAAAACAAACTACAGAGGACAGGGAGTTTGAGATAAGCCCAAACTCCCACCCAACAACCCAAAGATAACAACATGTCCCAAACACACTGGGTTCCCCCCCATATAGTACATCCCTCAGAAGGAGAAGAACCCTAACCCAGCCAAACCCTCATTTTATAACCCCTCTCAGGTCCAGGATTGGTGGGGTTTGGATCCGCACATTGATTGGTCATTTTCTGGTGTCCTCATTGATCCTTATCAATATTCATCCTGGACCAATCATTTTCTCAAGGCATTGAATGATTGGTCAATTCCCCTGTCCAATCACCTCCCGCCCCCCCTTCGACTATCGCCCCCACCAAACCCTGGACCTCCCCTCCCCAGGACCCACAACAAACACCCATCAACTCACCCCAAAACAACAATTCCCAACCCAGCCCAAATTCAACAAAGTTGAATGTAATAAGTAGCAATACATTTGTTCATTAATGAAATCAATAGCTAAATAATTATACAATATAAAAGCAATAACTAAAAAGCTAAAACCGCTTGATTCTTAAATGTGCAGCCACATATGGTTGCTTGGCTTGCAGGAATCGTATAGTGCTTTGAGAATTCCATGGTAAAGATATACCTTATAAGGGAAAGTTCACCCAGAGGTCACAGAGGAAGGCTGTAACAACAATCCTTAAACTCACAAGAATTGCTTAGGCTTGCAGGAATCGTACAGTGTTCTGAAAATTCCACTGTATAGGTATGCCTTATAAGGAAAAGCTCACTCAGCACTTAAAGAGGAAGACTTGGAGCCTTCATCCCATGACCACCAGAAGGCAGAAAAAGACCCCCTAGCAACTGAACGAGCAAGCGCAAAAGACAGACCACGTCATCCCTGAACCCGGGAGAAGAAGGCAATAAAAGGCGAACCTTGGGGATAGGAACGGTGTGAGCCTAGAGGAGTGGAGACTCCCGGCTGCCCAGCACTGAACTTTGCTTATTGTTGCTTGCATAATAATAAAAATAATTATATGATCCTTAAATCCAGTGAATTCATTTATCACAATTTGTTGCCGTGACTCGGATCCAGAAAAGGGGGTTGGTTCAAGAATCCTGGGTGGGCGCCCCACCACCTGGTGGCCCTGGCCTTCTCACCCGACCCCTCATCTGGGCTGACGAACCTAAATTCGGGAATAAGCAAGGAAAACACCGGTAACCCTGTAAACTTTGTGCACGAAGATCTGAGCGACGACACAGGACTCCTGAGTATATGAGGTGAACCGCTCGGTTGGGGTTGGGATCCCAGGGCACGGTGAATGAGACGTCCACCTGCAGACAACGTGAGAGGGACCCTCGAGTAGTGCGGTTCTCGTAGCCCGTGAGGGAGCGAGCCACGACCGAGGGGTTTTGTGTGTGTGTGTGTGTGTGTGTGTGTGCAGGTGCCTTGGAAGATGGGGCAGAAGAAGAGCAAGCCTTCTGATCCCATGGGGGAGGGTCCCCAGTTACCCCCAATACCTAAGGACAGTCCATTAGGATTAATGATCTAGTATTGGGATGACTTTCCCTCCAGAAAGGGGAAGGATAAGGCAAAAATGATAAATTATTGCATGGTAGTGTGGGGAGGTAAGAATCTGGATTCAGGAAGTATATACTGGCCCGTTTTCGGATCCTTCGAGGATTGGGTCTGTCAAGCCCTGAACATTTATGTGAATTCTAAAGAGCCGGTGAACCCAGAGGAGAGTGCATATGCTAAATTATGGTTGGTAGGAAGTAATGAGCAAACAGCTAGGCTGTTCCCCCTTAAGGAAAGTCAAGGGGAGGAAGACAAAAAGAAAAAGTCTCGACCGGAGGAATATGTTCCTATTTATCCTCCCCCGTATATACCACCAGCTCCCCCTGAACCCCCCCAAACGCACCCCCGGCATCGGCCCCTAATAGACAGCAGGTCACGGACTCCCTGGATTGCAGGAGGCGTACTTGGAGTCAGATAAGGACAGTAATTGAGGAAGGAGAGAGCAGTGGGTTGTTCCCTCTCAGGGAAATAGCATTAGGAGGACCTCAAGCTGGGATGGGGTTTGTCAGTGTCCCCTTGAACTCGGGAGATGCCCACGAGTTTAAGAAAGAGATGGGAAAATTATTAGAAGACCCTATAGGAGTAGCAGAAAGAGTGGATCAGTTCCTAGGGCCAAACATATATACTTGGGTGGAGATGCAATCCATTCTAGGCATCCTATTTACAACAGAGGAGAGAGGGATGATTAGAAGGGCAGGAATGAGGATTTGGGACACCCAACATGTTCAAGGTCCCGCGGCTGATGTGAAATGGCCCTTGCAAAATCCCAGATGGAACAATCAGGACCCCAACCATCGTGGTCATATGCAGGACTTAAGAACCATCATAATCCAGGGCATACGAGAGGCTGTGCCCCGGGGACAAAATATAAGCAAGGCGTTCAAAGAGTGCCAAGGAAAAGATGAGACCCCCACTGAATGGTTGGAAAGATTAAGGAAGAGTTTTCAGTTATACTCAGGAGTGGACCAGGAGACGCCAATGGGGCAAGCGCTCCTTAAAACACAGTTTGTAGCCAAATCATGGGAAGATGTTCAAAAGAAATTAGAAAAGTTAGAGGATTGGCAGGACAGAGGACTTGATGAATTGCTCAGGGAGGCTCAGAAGGTATATGTTAGACGGGAGGATGAGGCACACAAAAGACAAGTTCGGATGATGGTGGCGGCAGTCAGGGAGGGACAGCGGAACAACCCTCCACCACGAGAAAGAAATGGCATGAGGAGAGGTCCCCGGGATTTAGGAGGACCCCCAACTGGAGGGAGAGAAGGAACAGTGTGCTACTGTTGTGGTGGAAAAGGACACGTGAAGAGGGAATGCCAAAAGAGGCTTAGGGATGAGAAAATGTTCAAAGAGGATTAGGGGGGTCAAGGGCTCTATCTATTGGGGACCCAAATGTTATCAGAGCCCTTGGTAAAACTTAAGGTGGGTCCCCAGCAAACCCCCATAACCTTCCTTGTGGATACAGGGGCCGAGAGATCAACAGTTCAATCTTTGTCCCCGGGATGTAAGATTTCACCTTCCACAGTACAGGTTATTGGGGCAAAAGGAGAACCCTTCAAGGTTCCTGTAATTAAAGATGTCATAATAGAATCAGAGAAGAAAATAGCGGTAGGATCACTGCTACTGGTCCCTGAAGCTGATTACAATTTATTAGGAAGAGATTTAATGGTGGAATTAGGGAAAAATATAAATATTGAAGAAAAACAGCTAAAAGTTAGGTTGTGCCCCTTACGGTCACTGACGAAGAGAAAATCAACCCAGAAGTCTGGTATACCCCTGATACAGCAGGAAGATTGAATATAGAGCCCTTCACAGTCAACATTCAAAACCCAGAAATCCCAGTAAGGATAAAACAATATCCCATGTCAGATGAGGGGCAAAGGGGACTAAAACCAGAGGTAGAACGGTTAATACAACAAGGGCTCTTGGAACCTTGCATGTCTCCCTTCAACACCCCCATCTTACCTGTAAAGAAACCAGACGGAAAATACCGCTTAGTACATGATCTAAGGGAAATAAATAAGAGAACCATTGCCCGGTTCCCTGTAGTAGCAAACCCCCATACATTGCTCAGTCAATTGAAACCAGATGATCACTGGTATAGTGTTATAGATTTGAAAGATGCCTTTTGGGCGTGCCCCTTGAAAGAAGATTGTAGAGATTATTTTGCATTTGAACGGGAAGATCCCGATACCCACCGAAAGCAACAACTAAGGTGGAAAGTGCTCTCACAGGGATTCACAGAATCCCCGAATTTGTTTGGGCAGGCACTAGAGCAAATAATGAAATCCTATACCCTGAACTAAGGAATAACCATTGTTCAATATGTAGATGACTTTTTAATTGCTGGAAAAAGTGAGGAATCAGTTAGAGAAGAAAGCATTAAGCTTCTGAACTTTTTAAGCATCCAGGAGCTGAAAGTGTCCAAAAGTAAATTGCAATTCATAGAAGAAGTGAAGTGCCTAGGACACCGGCTTAGTAAAGGAACTAAAACACTAGACCCAGGGAGGGTTAAGGGAATCCTCTCCCTTCCTGCCCCAAGAAATAAGAGACAAATCAGGCAGCTATTGGGTCTTGTAGGATACTGCAGACAATGGATTGAAAACTTCAGTGGTAAAGTAAAATTTTTGTTAGAAAAACTAGCTGCTGAAGGTTTGATGAAATGGACTGAGAAGGATGATGAATCAAACAATTAAAAGAGGAATTGGCTAATGCCCCGGTGCTAAGCCTCCCGGATGTTAGGAGACCCTTTTATTTCTTTGTTAACACTGAGGCAGGAGTAGCATTTGGGGTACTGGCTCAGGACTGGGCTGGCAGTCGAAAACCAGTAGCATTTATTTCTAAAATACTAGACCCCGTAAGTAGAGGATGGCCAACATGTTTGCAGATTATAGTGGCAACAGCCCTCTTAGTGGAAGAAGCTCTCAAAATTACCTGTGGAGGAGAACTGAAAGTCTTTACCCCCCATAACATATGGGCAGTATTGCAACAAAAGGCAGAAAAATGGATAACAGACTCAAGACTTTTGAAATACCAGGGCATTTTACTGTCATCCCTTTGGTTGATACTTGAAACTACCTCTCTGCAAAACCCCGCTGAATTCTTGTTTGGAGATCCACAGGAGAATTTAACTCATGACTGCTTACATAGCATAGAAAAACAAACAAAAATTAGGCCGGACCTCGAAGAGGAAGAACTGGAAGGGGGAGAAAGGTTATTTGTGGATGGGTCCTCTAGAGTTGTTGAGGGAAAGCGAATCTCTGGATATGCGATTGTGGGAGGTGAAAATTTGGAAATAATAGAATCTGGACCTTTGAGTCCTAGTTGGTCAGCCCAGGCCTGTGAGCTGTATGCAGTATTGTGGGCTCTAAAATTCTTGGAAGCTGACGTTGGGACCATCTACACGGACTCAAAATATGCCTTTGGAGTGGTACATACTTTTGGGAAAATTTGGGAAGAAAGAGGGTTAATAAACTCCCAAGGAAGAGAATTAATGCATCAGGAACTAATTACTCAGGTACTACAAGCTTTAAGAGGCCCAAAGAAAATAGCAATTGTACATGTTAAAGGACATCAAAAGGGTCTCTCCCATTTGATCAGAGGAAACAACACAGCAGACAGAGAGGCAAAGGAAGCTGCTCTCAGAAAATTCCAGGATCAGGGGATAAGGAGAACGCGAGAGGATGAGAAAGTTCGAGTCCTGAGCTTCACAGCCCAGGAAAAGGAGAAATTAGACAAAATGGGAATAAAAGAGAATGGGGGTATTCGAAAATGGCCAGATGATAGGGAGGTACTGCCAAAATCTATGGCCCAAGAATAGTGCAGCAGCTGCATGACCAGACTCATTGGGGAACCCAAGCCTTAGTAGATCAGTTTACTATTAAGTACATGTGTATAGGAATTTACAATATAGCAAAACAAGTAGTTAGGGGATGTATAACATGCCAAAGAGTTAACAGACATCAGGCTTGAGAAAGGATTCCAGGAGGAAGGGAATTAGCACACCGACCTTTTTCACATGTACAAATAGATTTCACTGAGCTACCGAAAGTAGGGAGATACAAGTACTTCTTGGTACTGGTAGATCATCTAACCCACTTTGTAGAAGCATATCCTACATCGTGGGCTACTGCAAATGTGGTGATTAAAACCGTGCTGGAAGAAATAATCCCTAGGTATGGACTAGTAGAAATATTAGACTCTGATAGAGGTCGCCATTTTGCAAACAAAGTACTGAGAGAGGTAACCAGGGCCTTAGGCACTAAATGGCAATATCACACCTCTTGGCACCCTCAAAGCTCAGGGAGGGTGGAAAGGGCAAATGGAGAAATCAAGAAGCAACTCACCAAGCTCATGGTAGAAACTAAAATGTCTTGGGTCAGATGCTTACCCATGGCATTGCTAAACATGAGAACCCAACCTAGGACGGATGTGGGAATCTCTCCCTTTGAAATGCTTTATGGAATGCCTTACGACTTAGAACTCCCAGGGAACCATCCTTGCATCCAAGACAGTCAAATTCAGGGTTACATATAACAGTTAATGAAATGGAGGGAGGAATTAAAACGAAAAGGGCTATTGGGACAAAGACCCCCTTTGGATTTAATAATGCATAAGCGTAAACCCGGAGATAGGCTCCTAATTAAGACTTGGAAAGAGACATCCCTAACACCCCAATGGGAAGGTCCCTGTGTTGTCTTGTTTACCACAGAAACAGCCATCCCAACTGCTGAAAAAGGCTGGACACATGCCAGTCGAGTGAAAGGGCCCATCACTGCAGACACCCCCTGGGAGGTGACCAGTCGCCCTGGAGATCTACGGCCAACCCTGCGGAAGGCACAGGGACCTGCGCCAGCTGGGAACGTGAATGACTGAATTAGGGGACACAGAGCTATACCGATTGAGACTCTTGGTAAGAAAACCCCTACAGGACCTGGAACAGGAGTTCAAGTGCCCTCTGCCGTGGAAAACCTGGAATGAACTGATGCTTGCTCTTTCAGTAGTGGCTGAAGTGAGGCGAGAATTATTCAATTACACCGAGTGTCTTAAATGTTGGGAATCTTCTTGTTGGGCATGGGTAAAAGTCTTTTGCAGGGGCTGTAAAGACAAATGGTGGATTCTCCAGTCACATTTGGTGGGGAGTGCATGGTGTCTTACTTGTGATTGGGATTGGAGAAGAGCAAATCCATTAAGAGCCTTAAGAGAATTTATAAGGATCCCTGGAGAGCGGGAGATCCCTGACAGAGAAGCAGCGTCACTAGTTGAAAATCTAGAACAGAGAAGAGATTGGGCCCTGGCATGGGAATTCCAACACCAATTGCAGAGGATCACATGCCAAAACCAGACAGTCACATTAACTACGTTGTGTAAGAAGGGAATCCACGTTCCTCTGGGGTGGCAAGTGAGGCCTGACGAGTGGAACAGCACGATTCGCCGCTATTCCCGAGTCTATAAACAACAAAAACATAGAGAACATAGGGAAGAACGACGCAACTCTAGGAAGACAGGAGAAAGGGAATAAAAGGCAGCGGGTGGACCCTAAGTAGGTGTGGGACTTAGGCCCTGTAAAGCTTGCTAGGGACGGCAGAGAGTCCGTCGTAAAATCAAAGAAATCCTTTGCAGGAGACCCTTTGCCTGGAGGCCTGACAGCCTGACCTTAGGAGTGGGGGCAGGAGTTAAGGAGAAAGCCCAAATAATGCACCCCCTGAAGACTCCCCCTGCTGCCGAGAAGATAATGATCCCTGCAGAGCGACGCACCCGGGCTGGCAGGCGAGGCAGAGAGGTGAGGAGTAGTGGGGGAGAGCAACGGAGCACAGGAACAGGAACGGAGCACAGGAAAGCCCCAGGTAAAAGAGATATGAGTACGAAAGGAGAAAGAAATTTGTTGCTAGGACCCTGCCCTGCATACCCAATAACACGAGACTGCTGGCAAAACTTCACATGAACTCACACTGCAGAGGTAGTTTGTCTCTGGTCGAAAGATACACAGGGCCTTTCTTTTAAATTTATAATAGATACTAAAACGCACTCTACCACTGCTGAACCTCACAATATCACCACTCCACCTGCACCTCCAGTTATACTCACCCCAAACATTTTCAAATCTGGACCTTATATAATCAGGAAAACTGGTCAACAACAAATATTATTCAATCCGGCACGGTGTCTCAAACAGGTCGAACTGCTGATGCAGACCAATGCTTCAGACATCCAGCCAGCTTGTTCTCCGTTTTTGCAAACATCCTTTGAAGGCTGGACCATTTGGCTCTGGAAACGCAGCTCTTTTAAAACAAGGAAACCTAGAGATGTGACCGGTGTTCTAGGCACAGGATTGGAAATTCTGAATAGCATTGATTCGGAAGCACTAATGAACAAATTGGCTGCTACAACTAGAGATCTGTCCAAATTACAGCAACCACTGAAGTCATCTCTGTTAGCCTTGGGGACACACCAGTGGATGCTGTCAAACTTTTTGCCAAATTGGGAAAGAGTAAATGTGAATGATCACAAATTGGTGGTTGATGTGCTGCACAAAATAATGTTTCCTTAGCCCTCAGCTGTATCCAAGCACAATTGTGGATGCAGTCAGTTTCTGCCTCGATTATAAGAGAAGGCGAGGAAGGCACTTTCCCCACAGAAATTCGGAAAATAATCTGGGACAATGCCAATGATTTTGAAAGAGAATTCCAGTCCTGGTGGAAACTGGTGAATTTTACCTATAATGCTATTTCAAATACAGCTACTGCTTTTGTTTTGACCATACACAATGCCTCTGTACATCTAGTTTTTCCTGTTATTGCATTAGGAATAAACCATGACGGAGCTGTTCTCTATCCTATAGAACATAGGGGATGGGCCCTATGTCAGTTTGATGGCACATGGCAAATGTTGATTTGGAATCTTGTATTATCCGAGAACAACTGGGGTTCATCTGTGAAGGCAATGTAATTATAGCTCAAGATATCTGTTTAGACACGGAGCAAAACATCTGTCATTTTGAGATTTGTCCTAACGAGACTTCTAAAACAGTTCTTACATACATAGGCAATGGATGTGCGTGTTTTAGAACTATTTGTGATTCTGTGCTTGTAGATGATATTGTGGTGGATACAAAGAATCACTACAACTTCTGTGCTTGTAACTTCACTAAGATTACAGGGTGTGATATCGCTTATTAAGCTCAAGTCACCTCTCACCACCTATTACAATCCAACTACACACTGCTTCACAAGCTAATGCCCACCCCGATTGGGATGAACTTCACTCTAATGAGACAACTGATGCTCCATCAAGACCTGATCCAAATCCTCGAGAAAATCAAGGAAAGCGGACAGAAAACCCTGGTGACTGTTCATCATGACGCAGGAAAAATACACCGGGTTCTAGAGAGGGTAAAGCAAGATGGCGAGCACAGGTGGTGGGATACCCTGTTCGGGTGGGCTCCTACTACCACAGGTGTCCTAAACAGTATATGCCATCCCATTGTTGTTCTTTTGATTCTGATTGTGCTTGGTTTTATTTTGGCAGCAGTTCTATTCGTTATGAATTGGAATATGATGAAAAAGCTAAGGAAATTGGCATCTGTAATTAGTGCACATAGCTTAACTGATGAGGAAACTCAGTTAACGCTTGCTAGTGTTAAAAACGCCAATCACTTGTTTCCAAAATTTTAAAAGTTTAATAGTAATAAAATGGTTATAAAAATAGTAATACAATTAGAGTAATAATAATTTGGACAAACTAAATTAGGACAATATGAGACATTAAAGACAAAGAGTTATGGACATCCGGGTACATTTTTCTGGGCAGCACAAGCCCGAAAAGGACCCCTGTTAACAAAGGATTAACCCTTAAAAACAATAGCCTGTTGCATATTCATACACTTCATACATGATGCATCAATTCCATTCAAATACAGGATTCTGTCTGGTCATCGTCAACTTCTTCCTCCAAATCCTAACAGTGCCTTCGAGGCGGGAAGAAGTTGGTTTCTTCTGATAAGAGGGCCATAAATTCTTCTTCTCTGAAAGATTTAGGTGTCCAGTGGCTGCTATCTCGCTGCGAGTCCTTTCTTTTTAAAAAAGTATCCTACATTGCATCGTTTCTATTTTAACAATTTTTATAACCTAAAACTATATTTAACACAGTACTTAAGAAAACTAATACAGCATTACTTTCTAACACAACACATAGAATATTCATTTTAATATTTGCGAAAAGGCAATCATAAAATACATGCATTTTTCACACTAGGAAGGAACTAAAAAGATTTAATGATAAAAATTGGTAAAAAAAAAATGGGGGATTGTAATAAGTAGCAATATGTTTGTTCATTAATTAAATCAATAGCTAAAAAATTATACAATATCAAAGCAATAACTAAATAGCTAAAACCGCTTGATTCTTAAATGTGCATCCACATATGGTTGCTTGGCTTGCAGGAATCGTATAGTGCTTTGGGAATTCCATGGTAAAGATATACCTTATAAGGAAAAGTTCACCCAGAGGTCACAGAGGAAGGCTGTAACAACAATCCTTAAACTCACAAGAATTGCTTAGGCTTGCAGGAATTGTATAGTGTTCTGAAAATTCCACTGTATAGATATGCCTTACAAGGAAAAGTTCACTCAGCGCTTAAAGAGGAAGACTTGGAGCCTTCATCCCACGACCACCAGAAGGCAGAAAAAGACCCCCTAGCAACTGAACGAGCAAGAGCAAAAGACAGACCACGTCATCCCTGAACCCGGGAGAAAAAGGCAATAAAAGGTGAACCTTGGGAATAGGAACGGTGCGAGCCTAGAGGAGCGGAGACTCCCGGCCACCCCGCGCTGAACTTTGCTTATTCTTGCTTGCATAATAATAATAATAAAAATAAAAATTGTATGATCCTTAAATCCAGTGAACTCGTTTATCACACCCATGAAATGTTGCGTCTCACGCAAAGAAGAAAGAAGCCACAAGCCAACATTCTTCTTTATTGCTACACTGTTTTCTTTGGTTACTTCTCTAATAGGAATGACTTTGGGGTGTGATTTGTTTGTTTCTCTCTTTCGTTCCTTGGGCCGCGCGGCGGTTCCTCCGTTGGGTTCACGGGGCAACGGAGGAACGGCCGCGAGCTCCGGCGGCTCCGCAGCAGCAGCAGCAGCAGCAGCAGCAGCAGCAGCAGCGCTTTTCTCAATCGATTTTCCGATCGACTTTTCCCTCGCTCCGCATCCCCTTCTCCCTCCCACTCACTGTATTCCCGTCCCGTTCCGTGCCGGGCCGTGCCGTCCGTGTTCCGCCTCTCCCAGCCCGGCTGATGCCGCGTCCCGCAAGGCGCCCCTCGGCGGGGCCGCCCCGTGCCCGCCCCTGCCCGGCCCGCCGTGGTTCCGCCTCAGCCGTGCTCTCTCCGTACCGGCTGTGGCGCCGCTGGAAGAGCCGCTTGCTCTGGTGCTGGCGGAGCATCGCGGTCTTTTGGCTCGGCCTGGCGCGGGCTCTGGCCCAGCCCCGGCCAAGGCCCCGGCCCCGAACGAAGCCCCTGCCGCGGTTCCGCCCGCAGCCGCTCCGCTGCCGCCCGGCTCCCGCCCCGTGGCCGAGAGCGTGGCCGGCAGCTTCCCCGCTCCGAGCTCCGCCGCTCGCCAGCTCGGCCGCCGGCCCCGAGCCGCCGCAGCCCGGGGCGGCTCGGCAAGCAGCAGCGCGCCGGGCGGGCGGGTGCCCCGGGCAGAAGAGCGGCAGCGCGGTGCCGCCCGCACGGGCGGAGAAGCCTCCCCTGGAGCAGCTCTACCGGCAGGGCCCGCTGCTGGGCAGCGGCGGCTGCGGCAGCGTTTACTCCGGGACCCGGCTCGCCGACGGCGCCCCGGTAAGAGACGGGGCCGGCTCGGAGGGCGGCGGCGGGCGGCGGGCGGCGGGCGGCGGGCGACGAGCTCAGCCCGCCGCTCGCCTTGGTTCGCAGGTGGCCATCAAGCGAGTGTCCCGGGAGCGCATCTCGGAGTGGGCGCGGCTGGTGAGTGAGCGGGGCCAGCGGGAGGAGCCGGCGGGGCGGGCCGGGCGGGGCTGAGGTGGGGCCCGGCAGGGCGGCAGCCGGAACGCTGCGAGGGCAGCGAGCATGGAGTGAGCGGGAGCCGCGCAGCGCCCCGGGCCGGGCCGGGCCATGGCGAGCCGCGGCGGGGCCGGGCAGGGGCTGCCCGAGGCGCGGCGCAGCATCGGCCCCGCTGACGGCATCGCGGTCCCCCCGCAGCGCAACGGCGCCCTTGTGCCCCTGGAGCTGGCGCTGCTGTGGATGGTGTCGCGGCCTGGCTTCCGCGGCGTCGTGCGGCTCCTGGACTGGTTCGAGGTGCCCGAGGGCTTCGCGCTGGTCATGGAGCGTCCGCAGCGCTGTCAGGACCTCTGGTACTTCCTGCACCAGCGGCGGTTCCTGACGGAGCCCGTGGCGCGGGGGCTGTTCCGCCAGGTGCTGGAGGCCGTGCGGCACTGCAGCAGCCGCGGCGTCCTGCACCGCGACATCAAGGCCGAGAACGTCCTCGTCGACCTGGCCACGGGCGAGGCCAAGCTCATCGACTTCGGCTGCGGCGCGATCCTCCAGGACACGATCTACACCCGGATGTCAGGTGAGCCCAAGCCGGGGCCCAGCCGGGCAGCTGAGTTCCCCGCTTTGCTGGCAGAGGGGGAAGAGGGGGGAAGGAAGGAGGGGGAATCCTTCCTCAGCCAGCTGCAGCCAAGTTGCTTTTTGGCAGGGCAGGGGCTGGCTGCTGTGGAACGGGAGCTGGCTGGGAGGGAGGGAAGGAGGGCGGGAGGGAGCAGCATGGGCCTGATGAGCTGTGCCCGTGTCCCATAGGAACGCCGGAGTACAGCCCACCGGAGTGGATTCTCTTTGGCTGCTACCATGGCCAGCCAGCCACTATCTGGTCCCTGGGCATCCTGCTCTATGAGCTGGTCTGCGGGCACCTTCCTTTCCACACCAACAAGGACATCGTCCGGGGCCAGCTCGTCTTCCCGCCCCGGGTGTCTCAAGGTGGGGATGCGCCTTCAAGGCACGAGGGGAAGAATGGGGTTGGGAGGGGCAGCTGGCACATAAGCATCCTGCTCTTGCAGCTGGTGAGGAGGTGGATCTCCTGGGCTTAGCTGGAGGAGGTGGCACCAGTGCCTCTGCGCTGGTGTCCTCCGCAAGAGAGGATCAATAGGAAGCTTTTGGGTGCAGCTCTGAGCACTCCTGGTGTGGCCTGGGCACTGTGGAATGTGGGAGAGCATGGACAGGAGCCTTCTGGTTTCTCTCCGCAGAGTGCCAGCACCTCATCAGGTGGTGTTTATCCATGGACCCCACACACAGGCCATGCTTGGAGGACCTTTTTGAGCATTCTTGGCTGCAGGAGCCCTGCCTGGCCCAGGAGACAGCAGACATGCATCCGTGAGCACAGTAGGATCCAGGAGCCCAGCAAGCAGCAGCGGCACGCGTCTTGTCGCACTGGAAGAAAACCCTGGAGCGTTTCCCTGCGGCCGCGGCGCGGAGGAGAGAGCACAGCCGAGGAGATGATGCTTCCGCTGGTCCACACGAGCTGTGGAGGGAGCGGCTCCGTGCTGCCTGTCCTATTGGAGAAGTGGTGGCAGTGCAGTGAAGGTGACATGGATTGGGACAGAGGAAACATCCCCCTGCAGCTCAATGGCATCGTGATGTCCCCGCAAGCCGAGGCACAGCTGGCGTGTTCTTCTGGAGCACGACGTGGAGCTGGGAACACCATCCTGGAGCTGGCCGCTGGTGGGGCAGAGCCAATTGGTTTTGGCTGCGGTCCCTGCCTGAAGGACACGCTCTGCACTCCGATGAAATCAAGATGAGTCCCCAGCCGGCACAGGGGCGGGGGGATGCTGGTGCTTCCAGGCACGGCAGGGCTCGGCCTGGCCACGTGCCGGAGGTTCCCTGCTCGGCAGCACTGGGGAATATTAATTTTTCTGCGGGCCGCCGAGCTGCTTTTTGGTGGGACAGGGGACGGATGTTGTGGAAGGGGAGCCGGCTCCTGGCCTCGCTGACAGCTTCTGCCAGCCAGCCTGGCACGGGCTGAGGTGGGGGCAGCCAGCCTGACAAAAGCATCCATCCATGTGGATGGGGGGCGGCAGAGGGGGGGACGGGTTCTGGAGCCGTGCCCCAGCTGGTCTGCTCTGCAGGCCCTTGAGGAAGGGGTGCGTTTATGGGCAGGAAAGGTGGGGATTTTCCCCACCCCTGGACAGGTTGAATTCTCACATGGAGTGGTCAGACCCTCCTCAGGCCTGTGAAACGGTGACAGGCTTTGTGCTTTTTCTTGTTTCCAGGTCTTGTTTTGAATTGACTTTCATGCAATTGTTCTTTTGTTTTCCCAGGAGGATTACACCTGGTGCCCAGACCGGACAGGGAAGCACCTGCAGCGTCCGTGGAGCGTGTCCAGTGCCAGCGCTGCCCCAGGGGCCACGGTCTGCAGGGACAGCCCCTTCCAGAAGGACGAGGACCTGGTTTGGGATCGGCTCCTCTCCTGGCAGCAGCTCTCCAGAGGTGGGCACCCGGCTCCACAGCTCGGCTGGCAGAAGGGCTCCGGGCAGACGGCAGCGGGCACACGGGCATCCCGCTCTTGCAGCTGCTGAGGAGGTTGCTGTGCCGTGATTAAGCAGAGGAGGTGGAACGTGGCCTGCCACGCTGCCCTTCTCTAAAAACAGAGAATGGGTCGGGAGGTTTGGGCTCTGAGCAGAGGCAGCAGCCTGGCCCGGGCACAGGCCATGGCGGGACAGGGGGACAGGAGCCTGCTGCCACTGACCGTGGCTCTCTGGTTTCTCTCCGCAGGCTGCCAGCACCTCATGCCATGGGAACGGCACCGCTCGGCCTGCCAGCCTGGGAGGGCTGGAGGGCGGCCGGTGTTCATTTGCTGTCAAAATAAATTTGTTTGGGTTTTTTTTGTCATCGTCATCATCGGAGCGTTTCTTTCCTCCTTTTCCAAGCTTTTGGCCTCCCTTTCTCCAGGGTAATCTTTTTGTGTCCTTCCTCAGCCTCTTGATGGCATTTGGCAGGGGGGGTTAAGCAACGTGAAAAATTCAACAACAGCTCCTGTTGCCAACTGCAGCAGCTCCTTCAAGAGCCCCTTCCAGTGAGGTCTGCATGTGCCTTGCAAAAGGAAGTGCTTTGCAGCCATGGGGTTGTCACCCTGCTGCAAAAGCTGAGAGGAAATCAGAAATGGCAAAATGCCAATTTGGCTCAACCACCACTCAGGTTCTTCAGCTTTTCCCTCTGCCCTGTGATAGGGAGGCAGGGCTGGACTCCAGGAAGGTTCAAGTTCTTGGTGCTCCCTGGCATCAAAGTGATCAAGTAAACTCGTGTATGCAGGGACTGCAACAGGGCTACTTGTCAGAACCCAGGAAATTCCTCTGGCTGCCCTGGAGGACTCGAGCCCCTGTCCAGGGGGCTCAGAGACCTTGGCACAGAGCCCAAGACCCCTGTGCCTTTGATTTAGCCCTTGGAAAAAACGATTACCAATCTTATATGAAGAATTGCAAGTCATGAAAGTTTAAGTAGAATGATAGTGAATTTATCATGGGGTGAAAAATAGATTTTTGGGGTTTCTAGAAATGGGGATTCAGGGGGCAAGATGGAGCAATCGGGGCGTGTCCAGCCTTTCTCCTTCTTCTTCTTCTTGGCCTCCATCTTCTGCTGTGATGTTGGCACTTTTAGATTGGTCTAGAGTAGAAGCTCACTGTCTAACATAGGTGATAGGTATTGGAAAATAATTGTAAATATTGTACATGTAGATTTTAGTGTAAAAAGATAACACCGCCTCGGGGCAGACAGAATGCCTCTGTCTTGCTGAGCAGACATCGTCAGGACAGGAGAAAGAATTTTATAGATAAGATACAATAAACAACCTTGAGACCAGGAACGGAAGAGCTCTGACTCCTTCTTTGAGTGCCGGGCTGGGAAAAGAGACTTTCTAACGTATATCAGGGTCACTCTGACCAGCTAGAGATCCCGAGATCTCCTAAGAAATATTTTTTGAGTGCTTTTAAATGTTATTTTCTTATACATGTTCAGCTGTTCTAAGAAGTTACTTGCAAGGTCTCTAGGAGAAGATTTTTTATTAAATAAAGAAGGGGGAGTTGTGGGGGCCAGAGATCCAGCCAGAGAAGAGCTTGCTGTGCTGCCCTGGAGGGCCAACTCCTGACCCACTGACTTTGTAGTCTGGGCGAGCAAATATGACCCCCAGCTGCCTTTGCAACTTTATGTTGATCCCCCAGTACTCATTGGTCCTTCCCTTTGTGTTCTGCCCCTGAGCCCTTATCCCATTGGTTACCAGTTTTGTCCCGTCCCTTGCCTTCCCTGTATAATCCCGTTTTTCCCTGGTTCTGAGAGTTTCTGTCCCTGGCTCCCTATGCAGAGTGCCCTGCTCTTAATAAAGGCTTCTTCTCTGTGGAATGCCATGCAGAGCTCCAGCCTTTTTTCTCTGTGTCACCTGAAGAAGGAAGCTGAACATCACACGCTGGTCCGGGAGGAGGATGTGCCTGTGCCCCTGAGCTGTCCTTCTTAGGAGGCTCTTTAGGAAGGTTGTGGCACCCTTACCACAGCCACCCTGCCGCCACAGCAAGCAAGAGCCTCAGAAATGCCCTTGTTCCTAGAGGCTGTTCTTGTTCACTTGCTACTGATGAGTAATTTGGGATCACAGCCACCAGGACAGTCCTGGAAGCCCTGGAAGTTCCCTGCTGAAATACTCAGCATCAGTCAATTAACAATACAGAGTGCAATACACATACTCCAGCCACATGGCTCTGTCCCATCAGCTTCTCCGTGACTGGATGTGACATGTTTGGGGATTTCTGCTCTTTGGGCATTTGTTTCCTCTTGCATTTCATTGGATTGAGGCAGTTGTTGCATATAGGTTTTATGGGCAATTTTTTTTCCTCCATAGGGAGAGTAGAAAAGAATACAGGGAGAGTAGAATAGAATACAGCAGCATGCTTAGTTGGTTTATTAAAGTCAATGAGTTAGAAAGTAGTAAGCAGCTATGGAACTGAGGAAAAGGGAATATTAACAGACTATGATAAAACACTCCACAGAAAACACAATTATGCTAAAGAGTATCCTTCTCCTTTTGCAGAAAGGCCCCTCACCGAGGACATAACCAGGGTGGGACAGAAAGCTGCATCAAGAGCTTGTGGGGGGAAAGGGAGTTCTTTGTGTTGTAATGCCTATGGAAATTCTGTGCAGTGACAGAGCTCTTGTAGGAGCTGTAAATTGGTACAATGCCTTCAGGCCTAAATTCAAGCTAGAAGCATGCTCCCAGAGCAGCAGCCTTTCTGTCACTGCTCTTGGACTGCAGCTTCAGAAACGGGCAAAACAGACCTCAGCTTAGAAAATCTAAAAGCTCCTTTTCGGTTCCTTGATCAGGTTCAGGATATACTAGATTGCCAAGCAGTATGGATTCCATTTGCCACCTGTATGCCAGTTGTCTTCTGTTAATTGGGCAGTTTTCCTTATCTCTTCCACAGCCAATCCTCCCTCCAGGGGAGACATCTGCTGATAATGGGCTATTGAATGTCACTGCATGGCTGATAAGAACTACAGCATCCCATTGGGAGATGCTCCGCCCAGAGGGAGGAGCCAAGCATTCCTACCTGGATATAATCTTGAAATTCTGGAACACCAGCACAGCTTCTCCACTGGATTTCCCAGAGGAACAGCAGCTGCCTCTTCCACTGGATCTTCAGAGGAAGACTACACCTTTCTACAGGATCCCTGCTCCAACAGAACCACACCTGACACTCCAGGAGGGCTGCAGCCACAATTCCAATTGGACTGCTACCAACACCCTGACCCACAGGGTGTCAGGTTGTATTCTGACTCTGTCAGTGCTGTTTTGGTTTACTGCATTGTTCATTTTATCTTTTTATTTTCTTCCCGAATACAGAAACTGTTACTCCTGCTCCCATATTTTTACCTGAGAGTCACTCTTTATTTAAAATTCATGACAATTCAGAAGGAAGGGATTTACATTTTTCCATTTCAAGAAAGGCTCCTGCCTTCCTTAGCAAACACCTGTCTTTCCAAACCAAGACAGAGGAGCCACCTGTGTTTGACATGTAAATACTTAACACGAAAAAAGCAAGAGCCTCAAAAAGGCAAAACAGCTTGGTAATTTGTAGAAAGTAACTTGGATCAAAAATAAAATGTGTTAATAGATTGGTCTGAAGATGACATTCACAATTTTCCTGGTGATATTGTGCACTGTACTGTAACAGTGGATAGTAACTGGACATAGCCAGTAGGATAACTGGATATGCTTTTCAATCTTAGTATTCATTGAATTATTCATTGAATTCTCATCCTTCTGTACACTTCAGCTCTGCTGTAAACTTCAGAGACATTTTTTCACAAGCTTCTAACAAGTTACTCTGGATCCATAATTCCTGAGACCAAAGGGAGCCCAAATGCCAAGTGGGATTACTCTTTCTCAAAGCCTGGAGTCACACAGAATGAAGCAGTACTTAAATCATCGCGTGCATCCCATACACATAACAGTCCAGTTACTGACCATCTGCAATAATTTTTTGACTTTTGCTACAAATTACCTTCAAGAATAAGCTATAAATAATATCTTGAACCTATTTAAATTCAGGGTTGGCATTACAATTGCCCTAAAAAATTCTAAGGGGACCTAGAGCTGTTGCAGTAATACAAGAGAACTGTAAGTGTGTATTACTAGTTGTTATTCATATTAGGTAAAAATGAATCAGCTCAGCTTTGCAAAGCAAGAAACAAGTCATGGAGAGTTGAAATGATGGAGTTGGGACAGTGTAGCCAGTCTGCTTTTTGTGAGAGATGCTCTTAAGCAGTGGCAGTAGTAATGTACTCATCTCCTGTCACTTTGCTCCTTGTGATCTACTATCCACCTCTGCAATTTTTTCTGCTCTTGTTTTTTTCTTTATTTCTTCAGCTGAGTACCAAAAGGAAACACAGAACTGCAATGTTGCTACCAAAATAATAGATCTTTTTTTCAAACTAAAAAATACCCAGAGCTTTTAGGAAACACAACAGAACTGTTGCAAAGTATAAACAATACAAGATATTGAAGAGTATTTTGACATTATACTACATCAGCCAAAGAAATGGATAGTAGGGCTTGAGGAACAAGGATAGAAATGAAGTTTTGTTAAAAGGGCTTATTTTGGTCCCTATGTGGTAACTGCCATCACCCTGATGTAAATACTTCACAATCTCTTTAAATTTTCCTAAATTGTATGATTTTTTCATCAGCTATGATTTTTTAAATTTCTCCTGCACCCATAACTGAATGATCTGAGCACAATCTCCAAACAAGACAAATGGTAAAGTAGCAAAGGGCTGCAATAACTGAGCAGCCAACGGGATAAGCCACACTGGCATCTCTTGGCTTTGCCAAATCCTCTGTGAGTGCTTTCCTTTCTTTTCCTCTTTGGTTTAAAATGCAACACATTTTCATTCCTTCTGATGACTCACCTCTGAAAGAAAAAGGCAGTAGCTGTTTTTGGCAGGGTAAGTTGCCTTTGCAAATTGGCTCACCTTGTTGGCAGCAGAACTGCATTTTTTCTTATCAAATCTGCTCATCAGCTTGAGTGGGGAGAAGGCACAAAAGGATGAGAGAGGCTGGTGCAGCTCTGATGGTGTGAGGATCCAATGGTGCAAAGAGCTGGAAGGTGAAATCCCTTTTCTTGAGTTCAGGGTCATTAGGGAAAGGGAGGGTGTGCCTGAGAGCTCAGTTCTGTCAGCCATATTCACCTAGTAAAAGGTTTTTTTCCTGCACCTGTGTGTGTGGCCCATGCCAAGGGATGGCAGCTCTTTCTGTTGTGGGGGCATTGCAGCCTCCAACTGCAGACTATGCAACCTGAGCTGCATTGAAATGTGTTCTCCAGGGCTCCGTTTTGGGGCTGGTCCTGGTTAACATCTTTATTGATGATCTGGAGGAGGGCATTGAGAGCACCCTCAGTAAATTTGCAGATGCCCAGTTGGGTGGGAGTGTGGATCTGCTGGAGGACAGGAAGGCTCTGCAGGGAGACTTGGACAGACTCGATCAATGGGCCAAGGACAGGGGCGTGAGGTTCCACAAGGCCAAGTGGCCCATCCTGCAGGTCACCAGCCGCCTCAGGGTGAGCCAAAGTGTGCCCAAGGGGCAAGAGGCCAATGGCACCTGGCCTGGATCAGCAGCAGTGTGGGCAGCAGGAGCAGGCAGCGCCTGCCCCTCTGTGCTGGGCACTGCTGAGGCCACACCTCGAGTGCTGTGTCCAGCTCTGGGCGCCTCGGGAAAAAGGACATTGAGGGGCTGAGTGTGGCCAGAGAAGGGCAGCAAGGCTCACAAAGGCTCTAGAAAACATGGCCCATGAGGAGTAGCTGAGGGAGCTGGGTTTGTTCAGTCTGGAGAAGAGGCTCAGGAGGGACCTCACCGCTCTCTCCAACTCCCTGGCAGGAGCGTGCACTGAGGGGGGCTGTTCTCTTCTGCTGGGCCTGCACTGAGAACCAGAGGAAGTGGCCTCACCTTGAGAGGAAATTCAGGTTAGATTTTAGAAAAAAAAATTCACTGTTCAGGTGTTCAGGCCTGGGAATAGGTTGACCAGAGAGGTGGTGTGAAACACAAAGCTGTGTTTCGTGTCAGGTACAAACAGGCGGTGTGTGTATTTGTGAATGCGAAATGTGTGGACCCCAACAATGGGAGAGCTCTGAATTCTAATAATAACTGAGGAAAATAAAGAATGGGAAAAGGTCTTTGAACCTATCTTTTATTTGCAATTAACCCTGGTTGATTTTGGAGCATTGGAATTAAGGTGTTAAGGATGTTGCTTTTTGCTTGCAGTTAATCCACAAAGAGCTCTGCAATAATAACCTTTTGAAGTATAATTTTAGAATATTACTTGTATCCTTGAAACTATAGCTTTGGAATATATATAAAGGAAATATGCTTATCTCATGCCTTATGGAAGCAGAGAAAAACAGCTTGAGAAAGGAAGATGAACATCACCTCAAGGATTTATGGTTTTGACCAAAGGGAAGCTGGACATCACTGTTGTTAGATTTATAATCTCTGCAATTAAAAGGTGGACCCACATCTGGGGAGCTGGACTCCACCAGATGGGATTCGTCTTTCTTCTTTCGGAAACTGGACCGCTACCATCTGAGATACTCCTTTTGAGATACATCCTGAGAAACTAAGATCACAATAGTGTATAGAATTGTGATGGAATAATTTGGAATAAAAATTGCTGATGAGTAAAAAATTGGAAATAGAAACTGCTGAAAAAGCTGATGAGTACCCCTATAAATACCTGTAACCCTCAACTATCGGTGTGCAGTTGGAGGGAAAACTTCCCCCACTGTACCCAGCGCTGTATTGCTCATACTTTACCATATTAAAGAATAAATTGATTGCTGCTTGAATATTGGCCTAGTCAAGCTTCTTATTCATAACAGAAACTAATAATATTTGTAGTACTTTTCGTGCCATTTTTATAATATTTTTCTCTGATAGTGTCAAGGTGGGGGGCCACTTTGGGGGCCGTGGAGACATTTCTGGGACACATTTGGAGCAGTTTTGGGTCTGGGGAGGGAATTCAGAGAGAACTTGAAGGTCTGGAGGACACTTGGGGGAGCCGGGTGAGCACTTGGACGGGGCACTCAGGGATTCTGAGGGACAGTTCAGGGTCCGGGGCAGCACTTGGGGGTCCAGGGGGGCCCTTGGAGGTCAGGGAGGGGAATTCGGCGCCCTTCGGGGTCCGGGAGGGCATTTGGGGGGCTCTGACAGGACTCTCTGCGGTCCGGGGGCGTGACTGGACTTGTAGGCGCGGGTCTAATACGGTTTAACAGGTCTGCGGAGCATCACGGGAGTTCGAGGCGCAGCTGCAATGGCTCTCGGAGGCGCTCGGGGCATGACGGGAGATGAAGTCCTGGCTGGAATAGCGCTTTCCTGCGCCGCGGAGCATGATGGGAGCTGTAGTCCCGGAAGTGGTTGGAACGCGGCGTTTGGGGGTCCGGGAAGGCTCTTGGGGGACACTTTTGCGTCCGAGCCGCGACTTGAGGTCCTCGGGGGGAGCGGAAACGCTTCAGGAGCCCTTGGGGGGAGCTCAGGGAGCTCCAGCTGGGCTCTTTAGGGCGCCGGGCAGGGCAGGAGTTTTAGGCGCGGGACTGTGTTTTGAGGGGCTCTGGGGCGGCGGGGGATGAGAGGAGATGAATTCCCAGAAGTGGCTGTACCGGGCATCTGTGGGGTTGGGAGCACTCAGGGGGTCCGGGGACGCTTTTGAGGTGTCCCGAATGGGCGGTGAGGGGGCACTGAGGGATCCTGGAGGGTATGGGGAACACTTATGGGACATATGGGGGGGGGGATCCCGGGGTTCTGTGGAGCGCGGGACATGACGGGCATTGTAGTCCCGGCTGCAATGGGGCTGTATGCGGCCGCGGGGCATGACGGGAGTTGTAGGCAAAAAGAAAAGATGGCGCCCATCTAGGCACCGCCCCCAGACCCAGATCGCTGGTGCTGATTGGCTGTGGTCGGTGATGGGCGGGAGCCTCTGCAAATGGGATGCGGTGAAGGTGGGAACAGCCAAATCACCCTCCTCCAGTCCCTCCCAGTACAGCCCAGTTCATTCCCAGTACAGACCTGCATAAGCCCAGTAAAGCCCAGTTCATCCCAAGTCGAACCCAGTTCAAACCCAGTGCTCCTCCTATCCCTCCCAGTACAGCCCAGTCCCTCCCAATACACCCGAGTTCATTCCCAGTCGTTGCCAGTTCCTTACAATGTCATCCACGGTATTTCCCAGTGTCCCCAGTCTTCTCTGCAATCACCCCAGTGTCCCCAGTTTGTCCCAGTATCCCCCAGTGTCACTCCAAATATGTCCAGGGACTCCCACAGCGTTCCCAGTGTTCCCCAGTATGTCCCAGTCCTCCCCAGTGTTTCCAAGGACAGTTTAATTTCTCACAGTGGCCGTGGCAGCCAAACCCAGCAGTGGGGTCAGTGCAGTGCCCATGGCCACAGCCCCTTGCAGTGGCCCAGTGCAGCTTGGGCTGATGATCCACCCTCACAGCTGGCCCAGGGCAGCTCTGCAGTGGCTTTGGTGGCCCCTCGGGCTGGCACACACCTGAGCAGTGTGTCTGTTTTCAGGGGGGAAACTCAGGAGTTTCAGATTGCTTCAAAAAACCCCAAAAAGGGAAAACCCCTCTTAGGCTGGGTGCAGCCAGCTCTCCAAGCACAGCAGGTCCCAGGGGAGTGAGGACAGACAGGATGGGGCTGGGCACTGTGGAGCAAGGTTGTCCACACTGGGTCAGAGCTCCAGGCACAGCTTCTGTGAGCAGGCCAGAGCTGCTGAGGAGAGACCCTGGGTCAATCTCAATCACAGAATGCTGCAATCACCTCTGCTCTAAAGAGAAATAAAATAAAAATACATCATTTAAAATAGGAATGTCTGTTTCTGACAAGTTCTTTGAAATCTTTCTCCATCACAGGAGTAGGAAAACTTTAATGACCCGCTCAGGGCTTTGGTGTTGTTTACATCAGACTCAATCCCTGAGAGTGTCTTCAAAAAACTTCTCAAGAACTCAAAGGTAAATTGAAACTCCAAACTTTCTTGAAGTTTTAATGGATCCCACTGAGGGACACGACTGGGAAAGTGTCCCCAGGTTCCAGTTAGAGCAGAACACTGCAGGCAGTGATGACAGCTGGGGACAAACAAGGCCAAGGTGTCTCTGGTGCTGAGCAAAGCTGGATGTGTTTGAGGAATGCCAAGGGCCAAGGCCTGAGCCCCAGGGCCTGGCCAGGCAGATCCTGTCCCTCCCTCCTTGCTCAGGGCTCTTGCTGGGATGGGCTCTGGCATGTGGGGATGTGCAATGCCAAGGGCAGGAGCATGGGGCGGCCCCTGCCAGGCTGCTGAGCAGGGACAAGGAGGCCATGAGGCCCCAGGCCTGCAAGGGTCACTTGTCTCCTGCTCCTGCCTCAGGCCCAGGCCCAGCAGCCATGGCCAAAGTGCTGCCCAAGTTGGCTCTGGCAGGGCTGTCTTGCAGCTGCTGCCCATGCCTGTGCCCTGTGCAGCCCAGGCTGTCCTACGGTGTCCCTGCCCTGCGCCTCAGTCCCTGCAGGCTGTCGGCATCCCCCAGCTGCCCCACCTGGCTGGGCCCTCCCTTTGCTGACAGCTCTGCCTCCTGCCTGCCTCTGCCTGCCCACACAGAGCCTGGGGCTGACCCAGACTCCTTGTGGGGGATGTGTTGCACCACAGCCCTGCCCTGGAAGGGAAATGCCTTTCTCTATGTTCCCAATCTGGGCCTCCCCAGCTGCCCTTGGCATTGATGTTTTTCTTTTTCAGGCTGTTCTCTACTAGGTCAAAAGAATCCACCATCTCTGAAACCATCCTTCAGTCCCTCCCAGGCCTCTCCTCTGCTGTCCTCAGTCTCCACCCCACTGAGCACAGAGCTCCTCTGTCCCTGTACAGTGCTCATGTGCTTGAGGCCATGGCTGCCTGGACCAGAAGGACGGTTCTTTTCTACAGGAAGGAAACCACAGAGCCCCAGGGTTTTGAAGGCAGAGCAGAGGCAGTCACCAGAGGCTAAGGCAAGCCAGGCCTGTCTGGCCTTGCAGCTTTTGTCTGAAAGCAACCCTTGGATATTTGTGGAGTTTTGGAGGTGGAATTGCATTTCAGCCATGAGTGCCTGGACCAGAATGACAGTTCTTCTCCACAGGAAGGAAAGGGCAGAGCCCCAGTGTTTCAAAGGCTGATTTGAGGCAGCTCCAAGGAGGCCAAGTCCAGCCAGACCTGTTTGTCTTGGCAGCTTTTGTCTGGGAACAGTCCTTGGGTAGATGGAATTTGGGAGGCCAAATCCCAGTTTTGTCCATGGGCCCCTGGATGAGAAGGACAGTTCTTTTCCATAGGAAGGAAAGTACAGAGCCCCAGTGTTTCACAGACAGATGAGAGCTGGCCCTCAGGAAGCCAAGGGCACCTAGACAGTCCTGGCAGCTTTTGTCTGGGAGCTATCCTTGGATATAAGAAATTTTGGAGGCAGATTCCAAATTTTGGCTATGGACACCTGAAAGATGATTTTTCCATTGAAAGAAAAGCTTGGCCCTCCAGTGTTTTGAAGGCAGATGAGAGGTGGCCCCCAGGATGCCAAGGCCACCCAGACCTGTCTGTTCTTGCAGGTCTCATACAGGAATCATCCTTCGATATAATTGAATTTGGAGGTATAATCCCAATTTCAACCATGAACCCCTGAAGGAGGAGAGTTCTTTCCCACAGGAAGGAAAGCACAGAAGTCCAGGGTTTTTGGGGCAGATGAGAAGCAACCCTCAACATGCCAAGGTCAGCTGGACCAGTCAGGCCAAGCCAACCAGACCTGTTCCATGTTCTTGGATCCTTGGGGCCCTGCAGCATCACAATTGCCCCTTGGTTCCATGAGGCCCCATAGTATCAAAACAGATCTTTGTTTCCCTAAGTCCAGTGATATCACAGTGGTCTTTTGGGTCCCCATTGGCACAATGTCCCCTTGATTCCATGAGGCCTTGCAGTGTCAAAATGGTTTCATTGGTTCCGTGGAACAGCGCAATGGCACAATGGTCCCTTGGTTCTATTGGGGTCCCCAGGATCGCAATGGACCCTTGGTTCCTCAGGGCATGGCTGTGGCACAGTGGCCCCTTGGTGCAATGGGGACTCAGGGTGCCAGAATGGTCTCATTGCTTTCACAAGTCCCTGCAGTGTCACAAAGAGCTCCTTGGTTCCACAAGGCCCTGCAGAGCCCCTTGATTCAACAAGGCTCAAAGTGCCAGAATGGTCTCCAGGATTCTATGAGACTCTTCAGTGCCACAAGGGCACTTGGGCTCCATGAAGCCCTGAAGTACGGTATGGCCTCTTGATTCCATTGGGCCCCTCACTGTCACATCAGTTCTTAGTTCCATGCAGCCCTGTAGTGTCACAATGGTCTCCTTGGTTCCACAGAGTTAAAATGTCCCTGTGGTCTCATGGAGCCCCACTACGATCCCCTTGATTCCATGAGGCCCTGCCGTGCTACAATGAGCCCTTGGTTAAACGAGGCCTTCCAGTGTCACAATGGCCCCTTGGTTCCAGTGGGTCCAGAAGTGTCCTAATGGTCTCCATGGTTCCATGAGGCCCCAGAATGTCACAATGGACTTTTGGTTCCGTAGGGTTCCATATGCAAACAACAGTCTCCTTGTCTCCAGAGTGTCATAATGAATCCTTTGTTCCATAAGGTGCCTGGCCTTCCACAGCCTCTCAGAGACCATTTACCCCTCAGGGTCCCCAACAGCCCTTCATGGCCCCTCAGAGCCCCTCATGGCCTCTCATGACCCCTCACAATACATCACAGTTCACAGCCCCTCATGGCCCCTCACTGCCCCTCACAGCCCCTCTCAGCCTCTCATGGCCACTCACAGCCCTTCACAGCCCCTCATGGCCCCTCACAGCCCCAGGCCTGGGGCTCCTCCCAAAGGAGAAGGGGTCAGGCCCTGCTTGTTCTCCTTTTATTTCGGTCCCTTCACAGCCACGAGTGCAGAAAGGCTGAAATGGAGCCTTTCCCCAGCGTTTCCCTCGGGGTTAACTGTGGGCTGAAGCTCTGTGCTGGCGCTGGCCCGAGCGCCACCATCCCTGCAGCCGCCAGGCCTTTGCTGTCCCCCCGTGTCCGTTCCCTGTCCCCGAGTCCCGCCCGGCTCTGGCAGCAGCAGCAGCCGCAGCGCAGGGGGCGCCGGCCCGGCCCAGCCGGGGCTCCCGGCCAGGAGCAGCAGCAGCAGCGCCGGCCCCTTCCCACCTGCTCCTGCCTCGGCTCCCAAGGGCTTTTTCCAGCTCAATTCTGGACTAGAGCAGCAATCACCCACACACAGCCCTGACTCCTCAGGGCCCGCCTGTGCTGCCCTGAGCCAGCGCTCAGAGAAAGAAAGGATCAGGTTCCAGCGCTGTTTTCAGCACTGTTTTACTCACCCTGAGCTGACAGCAGGAGGCTGCTGCTGCCTTTGCCTTGGGAATTGGAGAACCTGGCTGCTCTTGCCACTCTTCTGCTTGCCACTTGAAATTTATCTGTAAAACTGCAATTGCCTTTTTCGATCAGCGCTACCCAGAGTGCTTTTGTGACAGTGAATTTAAGAATCCTTAAAATCAGAGGGGTTTGAGAAAGCTGCAAAAGGCAGACTTTAGAGACAGCAGAACTGTGATGAGAGCTAAGTGGTAGACATAAGATTTGTCAGCAGAAAAGTTGTATTAGAAGTAGAAAGTAAGGACAAATAGAACAATGGGTTTTGTATTAACGCTTGGTAGACTAACTCCCTAAGCTACAGAAAAGTATATCTAGTGAGATATTAGGAAGTTCTAAGCTTGAGCTCTGTGCATTGTGTTTTAAGGCTTACAAGCAGGTATTGTATTCAAAATAAGCAAGCACTGTTTTAACCAAAGGTACCTGTGCTTATAGTGGTTGGATAGAACTACTGTCCATATGCTTTTGCTTTGTGGGATTAATAAAACAACTTTTCAAGTAAATTGTAACACTGAGTTCTTTGTCTGCTGCTGAGGACATGAGCTGCTGGCATCATCCCATTGTCATAACCATGTAATGAGACTGATGCTGGAAAATAAACAGCTCGAGACACGTTCCTCACCAGTCCTGTCCTGTTGGTGATTTGTACGTGGCCCCTGACTGGGAATTGGTGAACTCAGGCTTTTGGTCACAGGCATCATGATTAGCAGATCTTGAAATGCTCTCAAGTCCCTGAGCACAAAGTCAAGGAGAATTAAAGCAGCCACACAGGCCACATTTGCAGTGCTCAAACACAGCCCTGCTGCTGCTGCTGCAGCTGAAATAGAATCAGCTGACAGAGGCCATCACAGAAATTGCCTCTCAAGTGTTAAATCAAATGAAAAAATCCACCAGGAGAAAGAGAAACCAGAACTTCTCGGCTCACTTCATTGTCTCTTCTTCCGAGCAGCAGCAGCGAATGGAGATGCCCAGAGGTATTTCCAGCTGCTGCTGGTCCCAGCTGGAGCCCAGCCTGCTGCCCAGGCCCAGCGGGAAGCTGAGCCCAGCCCGGGCAGCTCCCGCAGTGTCGGGAGCTCAGCGCACGCGGGGCCAGGCCCAGAGCCCCGGGCACGGCCGCCCATTGCGGGGCAGCGGCGCAGACGGAATGTCCTGCGGCCCAAACCTCCTGCTCCTGCCACACAGCGCCAGCGCTCTCCCCCTCCTCCTCCTCTCCCAGCACGGCACAAATTCCAGCTGGGAGGAGGCTGCCCCAGAGAGGGCTCAGGCTCCTGCCTCAGCCTCAGTGTCCCTGCAGAGGAACAGGGCATCTTTCAGGCACTTCCACAAGCTCAGGGTTCCCATTTCATGGGGAATCTGGGATGAAAATGGCCTTGTTAGGAAGGACAAAAGCAGAGGGAATGGATTGGAAATTATTGGGAAAAATGATCCTTTGTACAGCCAAAGCTTACTAAGTCATTCCCTGCATTTCTCCTTTTCACATTCTTTCAGTCATCTCCTCAGAGGTCCAGCTTGTTCTGGTGCCTTTCATGAACTGATTGTTCTCTTGTTTTATATCAGTGCAGGAGATGTAGAAGCATCTGAACTGAACACTGAAACAAACTCCCTCTGTCAGCCCATTTTCATCTTCTACATCACTTTCAAGATGTCCATGGGGGTGTTGGAATGATTATCACACAGCTCTCCCTTTCTGGCTGCAGGCTCTGGAGATTCTTTCTCTGCATTCAGTCAGGCTTGCATTCCCTAACAATTCCTGGGAGCCCATCATGTTTTCTTAGGGTAGAACAGTAACAATGAAAACCTCACCAATGGCACAATTGCCCAACCCACAAGGAAAAGAAAGAACAAGCTGTACTGTTCTTAAAACATTTGTCCTGCTTTGCTGCAAGAGTCGTGCTGCATGCACGGTGTGAAAAGCCAAGAGAAGCTGCAGTTGGTGGCACATCTTGTGACAGAAGCTGCACCTGGTTCTCCAGGAAAGGTTCTTGGAATGAGCAAACAGGACTGTGGACAAGATTCTGGAAGAACTGGAACAGTTTTTAGGAAATGAAATGAAAACAGAAAGAAACAAACCAAGATGTTTTCTCTGTTTATTTCTATGCTCCCCTTTGCATTATTTCTCCATCCCATTAATTCCAAATGGATCTAACCTCTAAGATCCATGACTTGGCATGTTTTAGACACTGTCAAATACCATGAGCTATACACAGTTTGCCTTCCTCTGCTTTTTTTTTTTTTTATTTTTTTTGGAAAGCACTGCTGGCGAGATAAGTGCAGTGCTTGGGTCAAGAACAAATTCTGCATTCAGGGAATGCACTCCGATAGTGTTTGACCCTCAGCAGGGACAATGCACAGCAGCAACTGAGGGGATTCCTGTGCCGCTGTGCAGGAGTGCAGACTCCAGGGTCATGGCTGAACTCAGCAAAGTTCCCGTGTTTGGACATGTAGAGAGCTTTTTGGATTATTGGTTAGCTGAGAAAGGACATTTCGATGTGATACCAATGGATAAGGATAGGGGAAACAAGCTGGGAACTGAGCAACCAGTGCCCAATTACTGACGAAGGTCACAGTGACCTTCCCTGAAACGGGAAGACGGGGGAGAAAATCGCTTGCCAGAAAATGTAGTTATCTTAGGTAGAAAAGTTAGAAGAATGCAAACATAGAAGCAAAATAATTGTTAGAAGATAGAAGTAGGTGTGGTTGATCTAAGTTTGCTTTAACCAATAATGAGCTCAGCTTTTGCAATATGTATAAGCTTCAGTAACACCAATATAAATATGGGTGAGCTTTCAATAAACTTTGGGATTTGCTATTCATCGCATATGGCGTGTCGCATTTCTCCCGCCGGTTCACGACATGGACAGGCTCAGGGGCTGCCCCTGGGGAGCGCGGGGCTCGGCGCGGGGGCGAGCGG
Organism: Agelaius phoeniceus; assembly: GCF_051311805.1. Taxonomy (NCBI): domain Eukaryota; kingdom Metazoa; phylum Chordata; class Aves; order Passeriformes; family Icteridae; genus Agelaius; species Agelaius phoeniceus. Next base: position 2,872,186 of record NC_135297.1, read on the forward strand.
GCAGCGGACAAACGGACACGGGGACAAACGGCCCCAGAGCTTCAGTTGCAGCGGCAGCAGCGAAAGTAGCGGCAGCGGCAGCAGCAGTGAAAGCAGTGAAAGAAGCAACTTTATCGACTCCCTCTCGCTTCTCCTCTCCCTCTCCCGCAGTACCGCACCCTGTCCCGCTCTCCCTTTCCTGGTGTCCCCTCCTCTCCCAGTCTCTCTCTCCATGTTCGGCCGGGCCATGGCCCCCGCCGCCACCGGCCCCGGGCGGGGCTGCCCCGTGCCCGGCCCCGGGCGTCCCGCCGCGGTCTCGCCTCCGGCCGGCTCTGGCCGTGCTGGCGGTGGCGCTGCCGGGTGGGCATCAGTGCCTGGGGCTGGGGTGGCATCGCCTCCCTTTGGCTCCGCCTGGCCCGAGCCCGGACCCGGCCCCGGCTCCGGCTCCTGCCGGGGCCCGCGGAGGACACAGGCGGCGCGGCCGCTCCCGCCGCCTCCGCTGCGGCTTGCCCGGCCCGAGCTCCGCCGCTCGGCAGCGCGGCCGCCGGCCCCGAGCCGCCGCTGTCCCGTTCCCGGGAGCGAACGCCTGGGCATGGCCGGCCCGGGGCGCTTGAGGGGCATTTGGGGACCCTTGCTGGCCCCGGGCCGAGCGCTGACAGCCGCGTCCCGCCCGCAGGGAAGGCGCAGCAGGGTCTGAAGGAGCAGGACAGGCTGGGCTCGCTGCTGGGGCGCGGCGGCTTCGGCAGCGTCTTCGCAGCCATGTGGCTCTCGGATGGCGCCCCGGTGAGCGGCGGGGCCGGCGGCGGCCGCAGGAGGAGGGGGCGGATGAGGAGGAGGGCGGAGGATGGGGCTCGGCAGGGCGGAGGATGGGTCTGGGCAGGGCGGGCGGCGAGCTGAGCCCGCTGCTGCCCTTGGTTTGCAGGTTGCCATCAAAAGGGTGCCACGGAACCGCGTCCGGCACTGGGGCGAGCTGGTGAGTGAGCGGGGCCAGCGGCAGCAGCCGGGCCATGCCGGGCGGGGATGAGCCGAGGCCCGGCAGGGTGGAAGCCGCCAGGACGCCCCAAGGGAGAGCGGGCGTGGGGCCAGCGCAGGGTGCAGAGCATCCCGGGCTGGCTGAGGGCTCCCCGAGCCCCGGCACGGCATCGGCCCCACTGACGGCATCGTGCTCCTCCCACAGCCCGACGGCACCAGCGCACCCCTGGAGATCGTGCTGCTGGCCAAGGTGTCCACTGGCTTCCCTGGTGTGGTGCAGCTGCTGGAGTGGCTTGAGCTCCCCAACGACATCTTGGTGGTGCTGGAGCACCCGGTGCGGTGTCAGGACCTGCAGCATTTCATTGGGGCACGGGGGTTCCTGCCCGAGGAGGTGGCGCGGGAGCTGTTCCGCCAGGTGCTGGAGGCCGTGCGGCACTGCACCAGCTGCGGGGTCCTGCACAGAGACATCAAACCAGAGAACATCCTGCTTGACCTGCACACCGGGCAGGCCAAACTGATTGACTTTGGCTGTGGACCTACCTGCAAGAGACAGCCTACACTCACTTTGCAGGTGAGCCCATGCAGGGGTGTGCTCCTGGTCCTGGCATCTCATGGCCCAAGATCTCACAGCCCAAGCTGGGTGTGGCAGCAGGGATTCTCTCTTTTGCTGCCCTTCATGGCACTGAGATTTCAGCTGAGTTGCTTTTGAGCAGGGCTGAGTGGGGAGCCAGCTTCCAGCCCTGCTGGCAGCTTTTGCCCACCACTCTGGCCAGGACTGGGGCTGGGGCTGGGGCAGCCAGCCTAACAAAAACACCCGTGGGTGGGGTAGCAGAGAGGGGGGGCAGAACCTGAGCCCCAGCCAGTTTGGTGTGCAGGTGAGAAAGGGCTTGGACTGCTCCACTCACCTGGTTTGCTTTGTGTTCATAATGTTTTTGGGGCAATGAAGGCAGGGAGGATGAGGGCATTGTTATAAATGGTGTTCAGTTTGTGTTGAATTGGGGCTGGGTTGGGAATTGTTGTTTTGGGGTGAGTTGATGGGTGTTTGTTGTGGGTCCTGGGGAGGGGAGGTCCAGGGTTTGGTGGGGGCGATAGTCGAAGGGGGGCGGGAGGTGATTGGACAGGGGACTTGACCAATCATTCGACGCCCTGAGAAAATGATTGGTCCAGAATGAATATTGATAAGGATCAATGAGAACACCGGAAAATGACCAATCAACGTGCGGATCCAAACCCCACCAATCCTGGACCCGAGAGGGGTTATAAAATGAGGGTTTGGTTGGGTTGGGGTTCTTCTCCTTCTGAGGGATGTACTATATGGGGGGGAACCCAGTGTGTTTGGGATATGTTGTTATCTTTGGGTTGTTGCGTGGGAATTTGGGCTTATCTCAAACTCCCTGTGCTCTGTAGTTTGTTTTGATAAATAAGAGCCTATTTCCTTCTCAAAATCTGGCCTCGTTCGAATTCATAACAGCATGGTTTTTCACCAGCACTGAGTGGGTTCTTCCTTGCTACGATCAGGCCTTACCAGGGTTTCTACTGCACTCTTCCAGCACCAGTGGCTTCTCTTCCAACCCTAAGTCTGTACACAAGTCCCAGGTGCTGGTGAGAGGGCAGTGGTCACCCCGTGTGCCACTGGGGCAGCCCCCGCACGCCCCGGGATGCTGGGGCCAGGCTCTGGGAGCAGCAGCATCCCCCTGCTGAACTCCATCTGTATTCCATAGGAACATGGTCATACAGCCCCCCGGAATGGAGCCACTTTGGCTGGTACTATGGCAAGCCAGCTACCATCTGGTCCCTGGGCATCCTGCTGCACCAGATGGTCTGCGGGGAGCACCCTTTCAGGAGGGGCCAGAACATCAGCTGGGACCATCAGCTCTCGCTGCCACAAGGGCTCTCTCAAGGTAGATCCCCATCTCTGGCCACGGGGGGAATCCCAGTGCTGGGAGACAGCAGCGGGCTCGTGGGCATCCCGCTCTGGCAGCTGCTGAGGAGGTGGCACATGTCCTGCTCTCCTGCTCTCCTCCAAAACAGGGAAGTGATGGGAAAGCTTAGGCCCAGCTCTGAGCAAATCCAGCATGGCCTGGGAATGGGAATAGTGGGGCAAAGCCAACAGGAGCCTTCTCCAACTGCCCGGCGGTTTCTGGTTTCTGTGCCCAGAGTGCCAAGATCTGATCAGGCGGTGTTTATCCATGCTGGACGTGGAAAGGCCCTCATTGGAAGAGCTGCTCTGTCATCCTTTGATGCAGGGCCCTGGTAAGTTACAGCCCCACACATGCCTTGGCAATCAGAAGCAAAGGAACCCAGACTTTTTGTCTGTCCTGTGTCACTGCCCAGGGCTCATCAGATGGGCACACACAGCCCTTGTGCTGGAGCTGAGCTGCTCTGCCCAGCACTGGTGGCTGCCATCTGAGCTGCTTTTGCTTGTCCTGGTTCCCTGACAGCTGGGGCCCTGGGCAGAACCCTGACAGCCTGGGCACAGCCCAGGGAAGGAGAAGGAGCCCCTGGAGAAGCTGTACCAGGTGGGGCTGCTGCTGCTGGAGAGAGCGAGGACGACATCAAGGATGACAACCTCTTCCTGGACCTGCCCACTGGCCAGCTGAAGATGATGGACTTTGATTGGGGCACCTTCTTCAAAGCCAGGCTCCACAGGGAATTTGCAGATGAGTCCACACGCAGGGGGATGCTCCCAGATTTGGGCATTGCACAGCCTGGAAAGGAACCAAAGGTTCCCCCTTTGCTGGGGTGGGTGCAGCTGATCCTTCAGCCGCTGCCCAGCTGCTTTTGGCAGGGCTGGGGCAAGGGCTGGGGTGGGTACAAAATGGGAGTGGGCTCCTGGCCCTGCCAACAGCCCCCAGCAGCCACCGTGCCCCGGGCTGGGGCTGGGGCTGGGGCAGCCAGCCCGACACAAACAAAGCCCCATGCTGGGAGCAGAGGTGGGACTCCAGAAGCTGTGCAGGGGCTGCTTTGCTGTGCAGGCAAGGAAGGGCTTGGGCTGCTCCACTTCCCTTGTTTGCTTTGGGGTCACCGTTATTGTGGAGGGCAGTGCAGGGGGAAGGGAGAAAGCCTGGGCTTCACTCACCCATGGGTGGGTTTTTCCCTGGCATGCAGAGGTTGGGCCTTCCTCAAGCCCCTGGCAGAGATAAGATTTTTGACCTTTTTTTCTTTTTTGCCCCTTTGTCTGTAATCTATTTTCAATAATTTGTTGTTTGTTTTCCTAGAGGAAGCGTTCCAGGTGGGCTCCAGTCTGGATTGGGAAGTGCTTGGGAGCAGCTGCGGCGTGGATGGGCCGTGCCCTTGGAGAAGGCTGAGGACATCGTTTGGGACCAGCTTTTCTTCCAGCAGGGGAGGGCGTGAGGTGGGTCCCCGTCTGCTTGGCAGGGTGGGATCAGAGCTTTTGGGAGATGGCAGCGAGCACAGGAGCATCCTGCTCTGGGCAGCTGCTGAGGGCTGGATGTGCCCTGGCTGGCTGCAGGCTGGGCACATGTCCTGCCCTCCTGCTCTGTGCCAAAGGCCACAGGGATGGGCAGCTCTGGGCACCGCTCTGAGCACAGCCAGCATGGCCTGGGCACCGTGGGCGGCTGGGACAAGGGCACAGGAGCCTTCAGCTGACGGGCGGTTTCTGCTTTCTCTCCTTGCAGCCGGGCTCTGCGGCTGCTGAGGTTGCTCTGGGCTCTGCCAGGGCTCTGCTGGAGCTCAGCACTGGGCCAGAATCAGCCAAAGAAGAAATGGTGTGACCTGCAGGACAGACTTGCTTGAGCATTTTGGCAGCACAGCTCAAGTTTGCAGAATGTACACCTCCAAGGGAAAACATGACACCCCCCAGAAAATAAACTTGTTCAGTAACTTTGGAAATGAAATCAATCTGGGATGACCCCAAATGACATTTTTCATCTTGCTCAAGTTGTAGCTCAGCCCTTCTCTGAACAGTTCTCTCCTCCACCTGCCTTTTACTTCCCAACTGCTCCCTCTTTTCCCCCAGTCAGTTCCCAGCCCATTGCAGTGTCCATCACACTGTTGCCTTCCTTGGAGCCCCTCACCATGAGGAAGGCAGAGCCCCAGGTTTAGGGACTCATCCTGTCACTGCCTGAGGAGCAGCAATGTCTCAGAGGTCCAGTGGGATTTTAGTGTCATTCAGAGCTGCTCTCCAGCCCTCAGCTCTCCTCACTGCTGAGCTCCCTCTCCCTTTTCCTCGTCCTTGCAGCAGGATGAGCTCTGTGCATCCCCTTGAGCCACCCCACTCTTCCCAGCCCACGCACCCACCTCAGTTAGGCTGAAGCTGAAGCTTCTCTGTCTCCTGTGGCACACCAGCCCAGTGCCCTGTGCGGGGAGCCCCAGCCCCAGAGCACAGCACACAACACTGCAGCCCGGGCTGCAGCAGCTGCCCTGCAGCCCTGGCTTGGCTGTTTGTGGCAAGGGAATGCTCCCTGTGTCCAGCTGTCCCTGCAGGATGGCCCCAGGGCAGAGCCCAGCCGGGCTCCCACTGCAGCCCCTGGAGCTTGGGGCAGACAGTGCTCCCAGAGCTGAGGTTCCTGGGGAGCACCCGGAGCTGTGCCTTGCACTCTGTTGCCGTGTGTCACAGTGCAGGCTGGCTCGGGCTGTGTGAATGTACCAGCCCTGGTTTGACTGCCAGGGGCCTCACCCAGTCACATCTCTCCCAGGGCTGCAGCATTTCACTGGCCGGAATCTGACAAGGCATAGAGATCAGAGCAATGAAATTATCCAGACTGGGTTTCTCAAAGGCCCTTTAGAAGGAAGGGCTTGAGAATAAACGCTCTCTGTTTGCCACATGAACATCGGGGTGAGTGCTCTCTCTGTCTCCAACCCACTCCCCCTCCAGCCAATGTTACAGCCACCCACTCCCTCACACATCCACCTCATGCCTTCCCACTGCCGTGTCCTGTCAGGGCTGCCCAGCCCCTCATCCCTTCATGGCCCCAGCCCCTCAGGGGCTGCCCCAGCCCGGCCAAGCTGCCCAGCAGCAGCGCCGCAGCCCCACAGCAGCTCCAGAGGAGCCCCATCCAGAGGCAGCCAGGAGCCCTCAGCAATCCAGCCAGCAGCACACGGGCAGGAGGACACAGAGGGCGCTTCCTGCCTGGCACAGGGCTTGTGGCCATCTCCAGGCACCACTCTCACAGGGATCCCCGCAGCTCCGGCCCCTGCCCAGCCGCTCTGTCACCAGCACAAAAGCTTCCACAGAACCATCAAAGGCCAAGGGGCTTCTGGCCATTTGCCCTGCAACACTCAACGCCTGGGCAGCTGGCTGAGCCCAGGCACCCTTCTCCCCCTCCTCCCCTAAGCCCTGCAGAGCCTGGGTAGCAAAAGAAAGCTTCTGGGAGTCTGTGTATTATAACACACTGTATATTCATATACAAAAGAAAAAACAAAAAGAGAAATGAACAATCTGAAAGAAATGGAAAATTCCCGCTGCCTCAGGTGGTCCCAGCAGACAGAGCCTCTGGCATCAGCTCTCTGCAGAGCTGCAGCAGCGCAGCCAGCCAAGCCCTGAGAGACGAGGCCGAGTCCTCCATGCCCTGCGGAGCTGATCTTGCAGCCTCTGGAAGACGGAATATGGCTCACTCTGCAGTGCCTGGAGGACATCCAATGTTTCAAATGCCACGTCTGACACGGCACTGCTGGTGTCCTCTGTCAGGTGTTGAAGGGCTGAAAGAGAGAGGGACAGAGCCATGGTCAGATGCCGCATCTGCAGGGAGCCGAGGAGAGCGCCCTGGCAGGGCCATGGCAGCCGGCTCTAGCCATGGCCAGGAGGGAGCAGGCACCAATGGGACCGGCCCGAAGCTGCTGGCCACGAATGCCCCGGGTGGCCCTGAAATCTCCGTGTGCTCTGCCCACGCCGGCCCTGGTGCGCACAGGGAGCAGAGCCCTCGGCAGCCGGGGCAGGGCTTGCAGCTCCCCCGGCAGCCCCCGCTGGCCTCACTCACCGTTGCAGATGAGCCGGAGCTCTTCCTTCTTCCCCCTCAGGTGCCGCGCGGCCATCCCTGTGAACACAGAGCCTGTGAGGGCGCCAGCGGCACAGCTCCCTGCCAGCGGCGCTGCCGGCGCTGTGGCCACACGGGCTGCTGGCCCGGCAGGGCTCAGCCCGGCCCTTGGCGCACGCTGCCGCCCCAGGGCACGGCTGCCAGAGGGCGGCAGCAGCAATGCCCAGGCCAGGCGGGGCTCCACGGCGCCGGGCCCGGCTGGCGCTGCCGGGGCAGCAGGCGGGGCTGGGGCCGAGCTGCGGAGGGCCGGGCCAGGGAGGGAGCCCGGGCTCGTGGCTCACCCGTGAACCTGATGGCCGCCGCTCGCAGGGACTCCTGTAGGCTCTGCAGGTAGGGCAGGGCCTGGCGCAGGTGCTCGGCCTCTCTGCTGCTGTCTTCTGCCAGCTGGAGAGAGCGGCAGGAAGGAAGGCTTGGCGCGGGCTCAGCCCCTGGGCCGGGCGCTGCCTGCACCGCCCTCAGGGGGCTTCTCTGGGCTGAGCCTGGGGCTTCCAGGCCCTCCTTACCAGGCACTTGCTGAACTTCCACAGATTCTGGCTCTTCACCAGTCTTTCAAGATCCTTCCTCTTCAGGAACTTGGCCACACAAAGCAGCGTTTTCCGCGAAGCCTGGAGAGCAGCAGAGACACGGAGATGGCCCCACAGCCCAGGGCGTAGGACCCGCGTCCCTGTGCCAAGGCCTGCAGGAGGCTGCAGCCCGGCAGGTGCCAGGGCAGGAGGCAGTCGAGCCCCCTGCCAGGGGGACAGCAGCAGCCCACGAGTCCTCACCTGTGCCACAAGCCGATTGCCATCATGGCAGTGGAAGAAGAGGGGCAGCAGGCTCTGGCGCAGGGGTGTCTTCAGGTCCTTTTTTTCCCTTTCCGGTGGAAGAGTCACCAATGTTTGGAAGAGCAGGATGGAGATCAGCTGTACCTGCCAATTGTTCTGTATGGAAGGAAGAAAAAAAGACCTCAGCATTGCGGCTGCACGGGGCTCAGCTTGGTGCAGGCCTGCAAATGCACAGGACACAGTGTGCGGGCAGCAGCCAGTGGCCGTGGCTGGGGGCAGTGAGCCTTACGTGGTCAAAGAGTGGCAGGAGCGCCTCAAGCAGCTGCAGTGTGATGGGGCCGGGCATCAGCGCGTCGTTGTCCAAGATGATAAAGCTGAGTAGCATGACTGTCATGAAAACTATCTCTCCATCTGCATCCCACAGGAACTGCACAAGACTTTCGGTCAGGCTCCACATTTTTTTGGTCTGTGCGGAACACAAGTTTGTGAAATGCCATCCTGCTGCCGCAGGGCCCAGAGGCCAAAGGCCTGTCCCCAAGCACTGGGGCAGCTGAACTGGGAGGCAGGAGAGCTGGGAGCAGCTGCCGCAGCGCCCAAAGCCCTGCCAAGCTCAAGCGACTGCATTCCCCAGCTCAGCCTCAGCCGCTGCCCCTTTCTCACCATGAAGGGCTCCTCAATGAGCTCGAGAAGGGCCCTGAGCGCCAGGCGACGCCTCTCTCTGCACTCGCTCTGCAGCTGCCTTGACAAGATTGGCAGGACTCTGTTAGCACCACATTGACTCAAGTCCAGGAACTGGAGGACCTGAAAGGCACAGGCCAGTGACAGGGGAGCCGGCCGGCAGCAGCCCGGAGCCGCACAGGCCTGGGCCTGGGCAGCAGCACAGGGCGCGGGCACCGTCCCAGGCAGCTGTGGCTGCGAGAGGGCAGAGAGCTGGGAGGCAGCTGAGCCAGGCAGCGCTGGCCATCAGGCTCACCTCCACAAGGAAGGCCCAGGTCTGTGGGGGTTAGAGCTCTGTCTCAGGGTGAGTCTCAGACACAGAACGGGGGCCTGGGCAGCAGTGGGGACCTGAGCTGGCTGCCAGCTCTGCCTCTGCCCACTGCCACTGGCCAGCAGCACCCAGGCAGCCCAGCCCTGTGGGGACAGGCCCCTGAGGGGCAGCGAGGGAGCATGGCAGCAGGCTCGAGGCCGGACGTGCAGGGGCTTGCAAAGGGAGCAGCCAGAGGGCCCTGGAACTCTCTGTTGGTCGGGCACCTGGGCCAGGCTGTACAGGCTGATGGGCTGGGGAGCCCTGAGCCCCTCTGGGTGTGTGGGCTCCATACACGTCACAGGACGGGGCCACACGCAGGAGTGTCACGACTACGTCAGCGGGCTGTGCTTCTGTCAGATCCAGAAGGGTCCTGTTCAGCCTGTTAATAAAGCCTCTGATTTGGCCTTATCATAAAGCAGAGCCATAGGGCTCAGGAGCTGAATCCCTAAGTAGGGACTGGGTGCCCGAGGCTAGCTCTCTCATGCCAACGCCGTGGGGCTACCACCTAGCAAGCATGGTGATTATCAGCTCTATAGTGATTGCAAGCTCTCAGGATTTCAGCTTTGCTTGCTAGGTAGTGGTGCCCTCGGCTTGAGGCTGGAGCAGACGGAGAGAGAGGAGCAGGAGAAGGCGCAGGCTGTTCCACGGAGATGGCTTTATTTGGGGAGGTCCGTGAAGGGTCTCTGCTCTTCTTCTTTGTCAACTAATGGGGTACAGTATGCTTCTTTTATAGTGTTGGAAAGGATTTAAGCTTGACTAATGGTAAGGGGTTAACATGACATTGCCTTATAGAGTTACAGAGATAGGTTAAGGGCAGAGGACAGGAAAACAGGAATTTTCTTTTGCTGTTTCAGCATTCCTATTGTTCATATTCTCCATGGTGCTTTTCCCAAACTTATGGGGTTTACTACACATTCCCTCCGCTTTTGTACTTACTAACAAGGCCATTTTCATCCCAGATTCCCCGTGAAATGAAAACCCTGAGCTTGTGGAAGTGCCTGAAAGATGCCCTGTTCCTGTGCAGGGACACTGAGGCTGAAGCAGGAGCCTGAGCCCTCTCTGGGGCAGCCTCCTCCGAGCTGGAATTTGTGCCATGCTGGGAGAGGAGGAGGGGGAGAGCGCTGGCGCTGTGTGGCAGGAGCAGGAGGTTTGGGCCGCAGGACATTCCGTCTGCGCCGCTGCCCCGCAATGGGCGGCCGTGCCCGGGGCTCTGGGCCTGGCCCCGCGTGCGCTGAGCTCCCGACACTGCAGGAGCTGCCTGGGCTGGGCTCAGCTTCCCGCTGGGCCTGGGCAGCAGGCTGGGCTCCAGCTGGGACCAGCAGCAGCTGGAAATACCTCTGGGCATCTCCATTTGCTGCTGCTGCTCGGAAGAGACAATGGAGGGAGGCAAGAAGTTCTGGTTTCTCTTTCTCCTGGTGGATTCTTTCATTTGATTTGACATTCCTGAGGCAATTTCTGTGATGGCCTCTGTCGGTTGATTCTATTTCAGCAGCAGCAGCAGCAGGGCTGTGTTTGAGCACTGCAAATGTGGCCTGTGTGGCTGCTTTAATTCTCTTTGACTTTGTGCTCAGGGACTTGAGAGCATTTCAAGATCTGCTAATCATGATGCCTGTGACCAAAAGCCTGAGTTCACCAATTCCCAGTCAGGGGCTATGTACAAATCACCAACAGGACAGGACTGGTGAGGAACATGTCTCGAGCTGTTTATTTTCCAGCATCAGTCTCATTACATGGTTATGAAAATGGGAAGATGCCAGCAGCTCGTGTCCTCGGCAGCAGACAAAGAACTCAATGTTACAACTTACTTTAAAAGTTTTTTTACCAATCCCACAAAGCAAAAGCATATGGACAGTAGTTCTATCCAACCATGATAAGCACAGGTACCTTTGGTTAAAACAATGCTTGCTTATTTTGAATACAATACCTGCTTGTAAGCCTTAAAACACAATGCACAGAGCTCAAGCTTAGAACTTCCTAATATCTCGTTAGATATACTTTTGTGTAGCTTAAGGAATTATTCTACCAAGCGTTAATACAAAAACCATTGTTACATTTGTCCTTACTTTCTACTTCTAATTTAACTTCCTGCTGACAAATCTTATGGCTACTGCTTAGCTCTAATCGCAGTTCTGCTGTCTCTGAGGCCTGCCTTTTGCAGCTTTCTCAAACCCCTCTGATTTTAAGGATTCCTAAATTCACTGTCACAAAAGCACTCTGGGTAGCTGATCAAAAAGGCAATTGCAGTTTTACAGATAAATTTCAAGTGGCAAGCAGAAGAGGGGCCAGAGCAGCCATGATCTCCAATTCCCAAGGCAAAGGCAGCAGCAGCCTCCTGCTGTCAGCTCAGGGTGAGTAAAACAGTGCTGAAAAAGGCGCTGGAACCCGATCCTTTCTTTCTCTGAGGGCTGGCTCAGGGCAGCACAGGCGGGCCCTGAGGAGTCAGGGCTGTGTGTGGGTGATTGTTGCTCTAGTCCAGAACTGAGCTGGAAAAAGCCCTTGGGAGCCGAGGCAGGAGCAGGTGGGAAGGGGCCGGCGCTGCTGCTGCTCCTGGCTGGGAGCCCCGGCTGGGCCGGGCCGGCGCCCCCTGCGCTGCGGCTGCTGCTGCTGCCAGAGCCGGGCGGGACTCGGGGACAGGGAACGGACACGGGGGGACAGCAAAGGCCTGGCGGCTGCAGGGATGGTGGCGCTGGGGCCAGCGCCAGCACAGAGCTTCAGCCCGCAGTTAACCCCGAGGGAAACGCTGGGGAAAGGCTCCATTTCAGCCTTTCTGCACTCGTGGCTGTGAAGGGACCGAAATAAAAGGAGAACAAGCAGGGCCCGACCCCTTCTCCTTTGGGAGGAGCCCCAGGCCTGGGCTCTGAGGGGTCATGAGGGGCTGTGAGGAGCTGTGGGACGCTGTGTAGGGCTGTGATGAGCCATGATGGAACTGCGAGGGGTTGTAAGGGGCCATGAAGGGCTTTTGAGGGGCCATGAGGGGCTGTTGGGGACCTTGAGGGGGAGAAGGTCTCTGAGAAGCTGTGGGAGGCCATGCACCTCATGGAACAAAGGATCCATTATGACACTGTGGAGACAAGGACACTGTTGTTGGCTGTACAAAAGCTCATGGAACAAAAAGTCCATCATGACATTCTGGGGCCTCATGGAATCCTGGAGACCTCTATGGCACTTTGAGCCTCATTGAATCAAGGGGCTCTGCAGGGCCCGATGTAATCAAGGAGATCTTTGTGACACTGCAGAGACTTGTGAAAGCAATGAGACCATTCTGGCACTCTGAGTCCCCATGGCACCAAGGGTCCATTGTGATCCTGGGGAGCCCAATAGAACCAAGGGGCCATTGTGCCATTGTGCATTTCCATGGAACCAAGGCAACCATTTTGACACTGCAAGACCTCATGGAAGCAAGGCGCCATTGTGCCGCTGCAGAGCCAAGGAGACCATTGTGGTACTGCTGGGCCTCATGGAAACAAAGATCTCTTGTGATACTACGGGCCCTCATGGAACCAAGAGAACATTGTGATGCCGCAGGGCCCCAGGGATCCAAGAACATGGGAAAGTTCTGGTTGGCTTGGCCTGACTGGTCCCGCTGACCTTGGCATGTTGCGGGCTGCTTCTCATCTAGCCCCGGAGTCCTGTGGTTTCCTTCCTGTGCGAAATAACTCTCCTTTTCCTCCAGGGGTTCATGGCTGAAACTGGGATTCTACCTCCATATTTGATTAAATCCACAGATTATCCCATATGAAACTTGCCAGCACAGACAGCTCTGGATGGCCTTGGCATCTTGGAGGCCACCTCTCATCTGTCCTCAAAACAATGTGGGGGGGAGGGTGGGTGTGCTTTTCTTTCCATAGAAAAGAACATCTTTCAATGCAGGTGTCCATAACCAAAATTGGGAATCTGCCTCCAAAATTCCTTATATCCAAGGATAGCTCCCAGACAAAAGCTGCCTTACAAACAGGTCTGTCTGGCCTTGGCCTCCTTGGGGCTGCCTCTAATCAGCCTTTGCAACACTGGGGCTCTGCCCATTCCTTCCTGTGGACAAGAACTGTCATTCTGGTCCAGGCACTCATGGCTGAAATGGAATTCCACCTCCAAAAATCCCCAAATATCCAAGGGTTGCTTTCAGACAAAAGCTGCAAGGACAGACAGGTCTGGCTTGCCTTGGCCTCTGGTGACTGCCTCTGATCTGCCTTCAAAACCCTGGGGCTCTGTGGTTTCCTTCCTGTAGAAAAGAACTGTCCTCCTTGTCCAGGCACCCATGGCCTCAAGCACATGAGCATGGTACAGGGACAGAGGAGCTCTGTGCTCAGTGGGGTGGAGACTGAGGAGAGCAGAGGAGAGCCCTGGGATGGAAGGGTGTTTTCGGAGATGGTGGATCCTTTTGACATAATAGTAATCAGGGAGAAAAAAGAGAAAATTAATGTAAATTGCCACTGAGGAGGTCCAGTATGGACACCAGGAGAAAGGAATTTTTCCCCCAGGGCAGGGCTGTGGTGCAGCACATCCCCCAGAAGGAGTCTGTGCCAGGCCAAGGCTTTGTGTGGGCAGGCAGAGGCAGGCAGGAGGCAGAGCTGTCAGCAAAGGAAGGGCCCAGCCAGGTGGGGCAGCCGGGGGATGCCGACAGCCTGCAGGGACAGAGGCGCAGGGCAGGGACACCGTAGGACAGCCTGGGCTGTACAGGGCACAGGCATGGGCAGCAGCTGCAAGACAGCCCTGCCAGAGCCAACTTGGGCAGCACTTTGGCCATGGCTGCTGGGCCTGGGCCTGAGGCAGGAGCAGGAGGCAAGTGACCCTTGCAGGCCTGGGGCCTCATGGCCTCCTTGTCCCTGCTCAGCAGCCTGGCAGGGGCCGCCCCATGCTCCTGCCCTTGGCATTGCACATCCCCACATGCCAGTGCCCATCCCGGCAAGAGCCCTGAGCAAGGAGGGAGGGACAGCATCTGCCTGGCCAGGCCCTGGGGCTCAGGCCTTGGCCCTTGGCATTCCTCAAACACATCCAGCTTTGCTCAGCACCAGAGACACCTTGGCCTTGTTTGTCCCCAGCTGTCATCACTGCCTCCAGTGTTCTGCTCTAACTGGAACCTGGGGACACTTGCTCAGTCGTGGCCCTCAGTGGGACCCGTTAAAACTTTAAGAAACTTCAGAGTTTCAATTTAATTTTGAGTTCTTGAGAAGTTTTCTGAAGACTCTCTCAGGGACTGAGTCTGATGTAAACAACACCAAATCCCCAAGAGGCTCATTAAAGTCCTTGTGCTGTGTCTGTGCTGCTGATCTTTAAAGGAACAGCTCTTCCCAGGGCCAGCTCCTCTCCCAGCCCAGCAGGGCTGAGGGCTCTGCCTGCAGGCACTGAGGGCACAGGAGCCAGGCAGAGACAGGCTGAAGGCAATCAGGATTGGGAAGACATTGAGCTGAGACTTCAGCTGGGGAAAGATCTTCACAGCCCTGTGCATGGTGAGTGTGTGGGTGCAGGGCAATGTCCCCTGTGCTCCTGGAGGGATCTCCTGAAGCCAGCACACCCCAGAGCCTGGGGGATGTGTCAGGAGGACTCTCCCAGTTTCTCTGTGGCACAGGAGGAGCAGGAGCAGGAGGAGCAGGAGGAGGAGGATGTGCTGCAGAGCGGGGTTGACCTGGGCACCGTCAGAGGGACAGGGCAGGACGGCTCCTGCTGCCAGGGACGGCTGCAGGGGCTGAAGCTGGGGCTGCAGCCAGGGCTGCCCAGGGCTGTCCTGCAGAGCAGCTCCTGCAGCCCTCAGGGCTCTTGGCCAGCCCAGGGCATGTGCCACCTGCCAGGGGCAGCTCTCAGCCTGCCTGGCAGCTCCCCATGGACGCTGCAGGGGAGAAGTTCCAGGTGCAAGGAGCCACCCCCATCAGGGCAGATTCCTCCTGCTCTGGAGATGGTGCTGCATGGCCAGGGCTGCTCTCAGCTTTCTCCTAAAGGGAAGGGAAAGGGGCTGTCAGCTTTGGCTGTGTCCCTGAGCCTCCTGCACTGTCAGCCTGGGCATCAGCAGATGGGCCTCAGATCTCCCTCAGAAAGTGCCTCCTCAGCCTCCTCTCCCTACACACAGCAGCAGCAGCACCTTGGCTTGCAGCATCTCTGTTTGTCTGGCCTGCCCTTAAGGCCCTGCTGCCAGGGAGATGCCCCTGGGCAGTGCCCTGTGCTGGGAGGGGTCTGCAGGGCAGAGCTGAGCCCCCAGGGTTTGGCTGGGCTCTGGCAGCACTGGCAGGGACAAGGCTTGGATAGAGAGAAACAGCTCCCAGCAGGCACAACTCCAGGCAGCAGAAAGCCAGAGCAACCCTTGGTATCGCTCCATGTTCAGCTGCACTGGGAAAGAGAGAAGGGCTTAGAGAAATCGACTTTAAAGCTGGAGTGTTTAAAAAAGCCACTTTGTTTTTCAAGCTCGTTTTATGTTCGATCACCCTGAATTAGAGGGAGGTGAAATATGCAAAGGGCACCTGTGTGGGGACCAGCATGTCTCACTGCAATGGGGCATAGGGAGCCCTGTTTTCCTTCTGGGCTTCCCTGGGGTTCAGCCTGAGAGCAATGCTGAAGATGAATCAGTAACTCAGGAGCAGAAACCCAAGCTCAAAAATAAAAATGTTGAGTGAAGTTCTCCGACAGGTAGAGAAGTAGTTTTGAGGGAATTCCTTAAATAACCCCATAGGATTGACTCAAAGAGCTTGTCAGTGTCTTCTTTCAACAGTCCACCATGGCCAGAGTGAAGGAATGTCCAACAGCAGCTCCATCAGGCACTTCCTCCTGCTGGCATTGGCAGACACGCGGCAGCTGCAGCTCCTGCACTTCTGCCTCTTGCTGGGCATCTCCCTGGCTGCCCTCCTGGGCAACGGCCTCATCATCAGCGCCGTAGCCTGCGGCCACCACCTGCACACGCCCATGTTCTTCTTCCTGCTCAACCTGGCCCTCAGCGACCTGGGCTCCATCTGCACCACTGTCCCCAAAGCCATGCACAATTCCCTCTGGGACACCAGCACCATCTCCTACTCAGCATGTGCTGCACAGCTCTTTCTGTTTGTGTTTTTCATTTCAGCAGAGTTTTCCCTCCTGACCATCATGTGCTACGACCGCTACGTGTCCATCTGCAAACCCCTGCACTACGGGACCCTCCTGGGCAGCAGAGCTTGTGCCCACATGGCAGCAGCTGCCTGGGCCAGTGCCTTTCTCAATGCTCTTCTGCACACAGCCAATACATTTTCCCTGCCCCTGTGCCATGGCAATGCCCTGGGCCAGTTCTTCTGTGATATCCCCCAGATCCTCAAGCTCTCCTGCTCCAAATCCTACCTCAGGGAACTTGGGCTCATTGTAGTTAGTGCTTTTCTCTTATTTGGTTGTTTTGTGTTCATGGTTTTCTCCTATGTGCAGATCTTCAGGGCTGTGCTGAGGATCCCCTCTGAGCAGGGACGGCACAAAGCCTTTTCCACCTGCCTCCCTCACCTGGCCGTGGTCTCCCTGTTTGTCTGCACTGATATATTTGCCCACTTGAAGCCCCCCTCCATGTCCTCCCCATCCCTGGATCTGTCAGTGTCAGTTCTGTACTCGGTGGTGCCTCCAGCCCTGAACCCCCTCATCTACAGCCTGAGGAATCAGGCGCTCAAGGATTGCATGAGAAAAATGATGACTGCATGCTTTTCAGAAGGAATGAAGTACCCCTTTTGTACAGCATAACATTCAGAATATAACTCATTACAGACTCAGTCTACCTTTTCATATATTGGTAGTGTTGTGGGTGGATAGTTTTGGTTTTCTTGTGATCATCTTGATCACAACATAACCTTATTATTCATCCCTCTTCTATTTAAGTGTTTTCCTCTTGAATTTGACTCACATATTTTTTAAACTGGGAATTGTGCTCTGTGGTTTTTAAATAAAATAAAGGACCCTGCTTCAAATGCTTTTTCTGCTACCCTTCCACTGAGACTTTTGTAAAAGCTGTGATGCTTTGCAGCACAGCAGCACAGACAGGGAGCACCAGCACGTGATCTTTTCAGAGCTTCTCTTGGCTCCTCCACACTCTCCTTTGGAACCCTTGTTCTCTGAGGTCTGAGTGCTCTGGAAGCAGGGGGAGCAATGAGAGCTTTTGTGAGAGATCTGACCTCCAGCCCAGCACTGCCATCAGCAAAGGGATCTCCTCAGCCCAGTGCCTGAAGGCTTCTGCCACAGTCTCTCTCAAGAACATGCCAAGAGATGGACTCTAAAGAGGCTCATTGTTCTCCCAAGGCTCAGTGGGATCAGATCAGGGTCCCAGTGTCACCTACAAGACACTCAGGTCTGGGTCAGGTTTTGCTTGTGGGTGGCCAGTGCCCATCAGATGGTGAATGGTCTGTGCTGAACCTTCCTGGGGCTCTGCAGCTTGTGCCAGGGCTGATGGCAGGGGAAGGTTTTCTCTACCTCCTCCTTTTACTTTGCAGTGCCTCAGTTTTCTGGGGCATCCTCATGATTTTCAGTGTCACTGGTGCCCAGATCCGTTGTGTCTCCTGAGACATTCTGACAGAGCATTTTCTAAACACAGTCCTCCCCCCTGCTGAATTCTCTCACATACAGCCTGTGGAGCAGAAAGGATGGGCTTAGAGAGGCACTGAGAAAAGTGCTCAGGACAGCTGTGAGTGGGGGAATTACACACCAGAGTCACCGATCTAAACTGGCCTTCAGGACAGGGACAGCTGGACAGGGCTGTGTCCTGGGCACTCCTCTGGAAGAGCATTTTGGTGTCAGGGCTGTTGAGAAGGTTGGGCAGTGTCACTGTGGGACCTCTCTCAAACCCCTTGGAAAGGCCAGAGCCATCCCAGAAGGTCCTGGGCACTTGGGAAGGGCAGACATGGAACCAGTCTGCAAACAGGGCAGGGAGGGGGACTGGGAGAGTCACAGCCTGGTCAGGCTCAGCAGGGAAGGGGATGTGGCAAATCCTCCTGCAGCCATTCCAGGCACTGGCAGGACAGGGCAGGCACTGCAGAACCCACGTGGGAGGGAAAAGAAGGGGATGTTGTGTGCCCAGACTTCAGCCAGGCCTGGGACAGGGTCTGCTGTGGTCTCCTCAGAGCCAGACTGGAGAGAGCTGGGCTGAAGGAGTGGAACATGGGCTGGGTGGGAATTTGGCTGAACAATGAGGGTCAAATGTCATCCATGGTACAGTGTCCTCTTGGCAGCCACGCCCTGGTGACATCCCTCAGTGACCAGCCCTTGGCCACCACTGTGGAATAGTTCTATTGTCTCTAAATTGGCATGAAATGAACTTTCAATTCCTTTGTGGATGCTGCCAAATTGCAGGGAGTCTGTGACCAAACTCACCTAGTCAGTGGTGACTGCAATACATAATTGGGCAAGATGACTGAGTTGGGTAAATTTGTCTTGCCATCAGGTGCCAAGCAAGCCACAAGAAAGGGCAGAAAAAACTCATGCATCAGAAGAAAGGCAGTTCAAGAGAGAAAAACCCACACACACAAAAAAACCCCAACAAAACCCTGTAATATATAGTAGAAATAATTCATGCTATAGAAGTATATATATGTGTGTATAAAATATTGTTAAGACCCAAAGTTATGCCTTTGACCACTCTGGCTGGGGACAGAGTTCTATTTTCATTGGAACCAGTTCCCGGACAGCGTTAAGATATTATCAGATCTGTTACCGTATGAGTGGGACAATTTTGGGCCATCATAGAGGATTTCCTCTGGCACCTGCATCTGGGAGATAGCATCGGGACCTTCCTTGACCATGATTAATGGAATGTCTCAAGGAGCTCACAAGACCTGCACCTGGGCATGATTACATCTGCGGTACTCAGGAACTGGTATCACCCTACTACATGTGAATGCAGCTTCTGCCTGGATACTCAGACATTTGTCAGGGTCTATGGAGTCATCTTTGTCTGTTTCTGCACATGTATGGATCCAACTTTACATGCAAAGAGACACAAAGAAATATGGGGTCATCCCTGCCTCGGGCAGAATAAACTGTATATAAGGTGGCTGCCAGAAGCACTCGGGGTGAACCTGTGGGGGAACGCTGTCACTCTGTCAGCCGGAACCCTCGGTCACCCAGCGCCTGCACCTGGGGCTGACGCTGTCTTGGCTGTGGTGGTTTTTAAAAATTTATATTTTTGTTATCGATCTAATAAATCTTTGTTAAATTTTTCATGAATTTGGCTACTGATTCGATCATTTATAACAAACCCACAGCAGGACCCACCCACAACAACACAAAAACCCCACAAACAAACCAACCACAGAAAGAAAAGGCCACAAACAGAAGAAAAAAAAATCCATGTGAAATCTCCTATCAGCAGAAAATGTTTGACCACCTTGAGGCAGGAAAGGATTCTGTATGTGTAGGTGTTGTTTTGAAATAAAAATGTCTCTAAAAAGAAATTAATCCCCTACCTCCTTGTCTCAGGTGATTGCTGATCATGGTGTGACATGGAGTGGAACATCCCTTGGGTCAGTCCAGCCCAGCTGTCCCATCCCTGTTCCCCAGGAACACTTGCCCACCCCAGGCCCATCGGTTGGGGGGGGTTGCAGACGCCTCATGCAGGGCGAGCACTGAGACAAGGACAGGAGAACAGGACAACATTTACTCTTGTCAAGGACAGTAGAACAGAACAGCACAGCCTTGGAGAAACTGATTGAGGATGTGCCTCTGGCAAACAGAAGCCACACAAAATGCAAGCAGGATGCCAGCTCAGCTCTGCAAGGCTGACAAAGCAGAAGTTATGCAGAACAATAATATTGCCCTTACTCAAAAGTGGGGGTCAAAGAACAGCCACATAAAAAAGACACTGGATGTTGAAGACAAAACCCAAAGAACTATAAAAGGACATGTGATAAGGGGTGCAACTATGTCAAATAAACTTAAAGGAAGTGGGGATAGCTAATGGATACATAATGAGTGTGTGTGATAAAAACCCTGTTCATTTGATGCTCAGTGCACTCGAATGGAGGAAGGATGGCCCAAGTGACCACCATGCTGTAATAAAGAATACCTGCTTTCAAATACTCAAAAGTCCGCTCAGAAGTTTCTATCCAGCAGATTTCACTATCAGGGGTGTCCTTGGCTCCATTATGCCCCACAGTTTCACAATGGCCCCTTGGTTCCATGAGGCCCTGCTGTAGCACAATGGACCCTTGGTTCCATTGGGTTCCGTACTGTCAAAATGGCCTCCTTGGTTCTGCACTGCCACAATGCTCTCCTTGGCTCCACGAGGCCCTGGTGTGTCACAACAGCCCCTTGGTTCCATCAACTGCCACAGTGTCACCCTGGTCTCTTGGATTTGCAGTGTCACAATGGACAATTGGTCACAAGCAGCCCCGCCGTGTCACCATCAATATTTGGTTCCATGGGGCCCCACAGTGTCACAACGGCCCCTTGGTTCCATGAGGTTCCACAGCATCACCATGGTCTCCTTGGATCTGCAGTATCTCCATGGACCCTTGGTTCCATGTGGCCCTACTGTGTCACAGTGGTTCCTTGGTTCCTTGAAGCCCCAGTGTATAACAATGGAATCTTGGTCCCGTGAGGTTCAGTACAGTCACAGTGGTGTCCTTGGTTCTGGACAGTAACAATGGACCCTTGGTTCCAGAAGTTCCATGATGTCACAATGGTCTCCTTGGTTCCATGAGCTTCCATGGTGTCACCATGGTCCCCTCAGATCCTCATTGTCACAATGGACAATTGGCTCCATGGGCCCTGCTGTGTCACAATAAACCCTCAGTGCCATGAGGTTCTGTGGTGTCACAATGGTCTGCCTGGTTCAACGAGGCCCTGGAGTGTCACAATGGCTGCTTGGTTCCATGAGCTTCCATAGCATCAACAATGGTCTCCTTGTTTCTGCAGTGCCATAATGGACCCTGGTTCCCTGAGGTCCCTAAATGTCACTGGCTTCCTGGGTTCCATGTGGCCCTGCTGTGTCACCACGGCCCCTTGGTTCCATGAGTTTCTGTACTGTCAGCAATGGTTCCTTTGTTCCAATGAGGCCCTGCTGTGTCCCAATGGACCCTGGGTTCCATGAAGTTCTTCAGTGTCACAATGGCCCCTTGGATCCATGAGGTCCCACAGTGTCACCATGGTGTCCTTGGATCCACACTGCCATAAGGGACCATTGTTGCAGCTGGAATAGCTGCTAATAAAGCCCAGGGTAGGGAAGCACAAAGGGCCTTTGCATGGTACCCACAGATGTTTGATTCAGCTGTGCAGTGAGATGTTCAGGGTCACAAGGCAGGACTCCTGGGGGGAGTCCAGGTTTCTGTATCTCCAGAGGAAGGGGCTGATCAGTGCCATGGGGGCAGTACAAAGATGGGGGCCAGTGGGGGAATGGGGAGGGAGGGGCTGAGGGACACAGAACAAGGGGAAGGAGCCAATGGGGTCAAACAGCTTTTGAGGGAAGCTTCTTGTGTCTCCCTAACCCAGGGAATGCCTCTCAGGGTCTCCACAGCTGCAGAGTGATAAAATGGCCCCTTGGTTCTTTTGAGCTCCTCAGGATCCCAGTGGCCCCTTGGCTGCATGAGGCCCACCTGTGTCACACTGGCCCCTTGCTTCCATTGGGCCCCACAGTGTCACAATTGTCCCCCCTTAGTTCCATGAGGCCCCGCAATGTCACAATGGACCTTTGGTTCCATGAGTCCCACATTGTTCCATGAATCCTTAGTTCCACAGGGCCCTGTAGGGTCACAATGGTCCCTTGGTTCCGTGGTGCCACACAGGGCCACAATTGCCCTTTGGCCCCAACAGGGACTCATAGTGTCACAATGGACTGCTTGGTTCCATGGGGACACAAAGTGTCACAATGGCCCCTTGGCCATTGTCACAATGGTTTCACCAGGCCTCAAAGTGTAAAAATGGCCTCCATGGTTCCATGAGACCCTCCTGTGTCAAAATGGATTTTGGTTCCATGATGCCCCAGTGTCACAGTGGTCTCCTTGGTCCTGCACTTTAAGAATCTTCCCTTGGTCGCAGGGACCCCCACAGTGTCACTATTGTGCCCTTGGTTCCATGAGGCCTTGCTGTGTCACAATGGCCCCCTTGGTTCCATGATGGCCCATAGCAGAGCAATGGTCTCCTTGGTTCCACAGTGTCAGAATGGCCCCTTTGTCCCATGGAGCCCCGCAGTGTCACTGTGGTCCCCTTGATTCCACGAGGCCCTGCAGTGTCACAATGGCCCCTGGGTTCCAATGGGTTCCAAAGGGCCATAATGGTCTCCATGGTTCCATGAGGCCCTGCAATCTCCCAATGGACCCTTGGTTCCAAGGGCCCCGCAGTGTCACAAGGCTGCCTTAGTTCCACGAGGCCCTGCAGTGTCATGGTGGCCCCTTGGCTCCATGAGGCAAAGCAGAATCAGAATGGCCCCTTGGTTCCATGGAGCACCACGGTGTCACCATGGTCCCATTGGTTCCACAGGGCCCCTCAGTGTGACAATGGACCTTTGGTTCCATGAGGTTCCTCAGTGTCTCAGTGGCCCCTTGGCTCCATGTGGCCCCACTGTGTCACAGTGCCAGGTGGTTCCATGAGGCCCCACAGTGTCCAGATGGTCTCCTTGGTTCTGGGAAGCCCCAGAGAGCCACAAGGGACCCTTGGTTCCAGGAGGCCTTGCTGTGTCACAATGGACGTTTGGTTCCAGGAGCTTTCGCACTGTCAACAATGCTCTGAGCACTGCAGTGTCACCATGGATCCTTTGTTCCATGAGCTTCCAGAGGAGAACATGATCCCTTTGATTCCAGAAGGTTCTGCAGTGTCCCAATGGACCATTGGTTCCATGGAGCCCCACACTGTCACAATGACCCCATGGCTCCATGAGCTTCCAAACGGTCAGCAATGCTCTCCCTGGTTCCATGAGGCCTTGCTCTGATACAATGGACTTTTGGTTCCATGGGGTTCCACTACATTACAATGGACCCTTTGTTCCATGGGGTTCCACAGCATCACAGCTGAGTCCTTGTCAGCCTCTGCTGTCACCAAATATCTGAAATATCAGAATAAGACTCCATAACATTCATTTGCTATTAAAGAGCGCATCATTTATTGATGCATAAGGTGCAACATGAAATAACTCCTAAACTTATGAGGACATGTAATTCTACCAGTGTGTTGCTTATACACAGTGGCTAAATATGAATTACAATTTACCCATTTCCATAAAACCCACCCCAAGTTCCCAGATTCACTCCTTGTTTTCTCTATCCCTGCACCCTTGAGCCAGATGTCTTCTTCTCTTCCAACCATCCTTGCTGGGAAAGCAGCCCCTGCATGCGTTTTTCCTGTGCTGAAAGTTCCCAGGCAGGGTAAAAATGGAATGAACCCTTTTGGTATCAGCCCCAGGCTTTGTGTGGGCAGGCAGAGGCAGGCAGGAGGCAGAGCTGTCAGCAAAGGAAGGGCCCAGCCAGGTGGGGCAGCCGGGGGATGCCGACAGCCTGCAGGGACAGAGGCGCAGGGCAGGGACACCGTAGGACAGCCTGGGCTGCACAGGGCACAGGCATGGGCAGCAGCTGCAAGACAGCCCTGCCAGAGCCAACTTGGGCAGCACTTTGGCCATGGCTGCTGGGCCTGGGCCTGAGGCAGGAGCAGGAGACAAGTGACCCTTGCAGGCCTGGGGCCTCATGGCCTCCTTGTCCCTGCTCAGCAGCCTGGCAGGGGCCGCCCCATGCTCCTGCCCTTGGCATTGCACATCCCCACATGCCAGTGCCCATCCCGGCAAGAGCCCTGAGCAAGGAGGGAGGGACAGCATCTGCCTGGCCAGGCCCTGGGGCTCAGGCCTTGGCCCTTGGCATTCCTCAAACACATCCAGCTTTGCTCAGCACCAGAGACACCTTGGCCTTGTTTGTCCCCAGCTGTCATCACTGCCTGCAGTGTTCTGCTCTACCTGGAACCTGGGGACACTTCCCCAGTCGTGTCCCTCAGTGGGATCCATTAAAACTTCAAGAAAGTTTGGAGTTTCAATTTAAGTTTGAGTTCTTGAGAAGTTTTTTGAAGACACTCTCAGGGATTGAGTCTGATGTAAACAACACCAAAGCCCTGAGCAGGTCATTAACGTTTTCCTACTCCTGTGATGGAGAAAGATTTCAAAGAACTTGTCAGAAACTGACATTCTTATTTTAAATGATGTATTTTTCTTTTATTTCTCTTTAGAGCAGAGGTGATTGCAGCATTCTGTGATTGATATTTACCCAGGGTCTCTCCTCAGCAGCTCTGGCCTGCTCACAGAAGCTGTGCCTGGAGCTCTGACCCAGTGTGGACAACCTTGCTCCACATTGCCCAGCCCCATCCTGTCTGTCCTCACTCCCCTGGGACCTGCTGTGCTTGGAGAGCTGGCTGCACCCAGCCTAAGAGGGGTTTTCCCTTTTCATATTTTTTGAAGCCATCTGAAACTCCTGAGTTTCCCCCCTGAAAACAGACACACTGCTCAGGTGTGTGCCAGCCCCAGGTGCCACCAAAGCCACTGCAGAGCTGCTCTGGGCCAGCTGTGAGGGTGGATCATCAGCCCAAGCTGCACTGGGCCACTGCAAGGGGCTGTGGCCAAGGGCACTGCACTGACCCCACTGCTGGGTTTGGCTGCCATGGCCACCGTGAGAAATTAAACTGTCCTTGGAAACACTGGGGAGAACTGGGACATACTGGGGAACACTGGGAACACTGTGGGGAAGACTGGGGACACTGGGGCACCCTGTGGATGAAATTGGGAGGAGCTGGAAGGAATGGGAATGGACTCAGGTGTTTTGGGAGGGACTGGGCTGTATTGGAAGGGATCGGAGGGGCACTGGGGTTTTACTGGGGTTGTACTGGGGTAGTACTGGGAATGAACCGGGCTGTACTGGGAGGGAATGGAGAGGCTGTTCCTTCCTCCGCCGCCTCTCATTTGCCGAGGCTTCCGCCCATCACCACTCACAGCCAATCAGCACCAGAGATCCGGGCCTGGGGGCGGTGCCTAGATGGGCGGCTTATTTTCCTTTTGCCTACAACTCCCGTCATGCCCCGCGGCCGGATACAGCCCCATTGCATCTGGGACTGCAACGCCCGTCATGCCCCGCGCTCCACAGAACCCTGGGATCCGCCCCCATGTGTCCCATAAGTGTCCCCTAGACCCTGAAGGATCCCTCAGTGCCTCCTCAGTGCCCATTTGGGACCCCCCAAAAGCGTCCCCGGATCCCCTGAGTGCTCCCAACCCCACAGATGCCCGGTACAACCCCTTCTGGGAATTCGTCTCCTCTCATCCCCCGTGGCCCCCGAGCCCCTCAGAACACAGTCCCGCGCCTAAAACTCCTGCCGTTCCCGCGCCCTAAAGAGCCTGGTTAGAGCTCCCCGAGCTCCCCCCAAGGATTCCCGAGCCGTTTAAGTTCCCCCGAGGATCTCAAGTCACGGCTCGGACGCAAAAGTGTCCCCCACGTGCCTTCCCGGACCCCCAAAGGCCGCGTTTCTACCACTTCCGGGACTACAGCTCCCATCATGCTCCGCGGCGCACGTCCATCGCTGGTCCAGCCGGGACTTCATCTCCCGTCATGCCCCGCGCCCCTCCGAGGGCCATTGCAGCTGCGCCAAGAACTCCCGTGATGCTCTGCGGCCCCGTTAAACCGTATCAGACCCTCGCCTTCAACTCCCATTACCCCCCGCGCTCCAGAGAGCCCCGTTCGAGCCCCCCAAGGGCCCGCCGGGACCCCGAAGGGCCCCAAATTCCCCTCCCTGACGTCCAAGGGCCCCCCTGGACCCCCAAGAGGTTCCCCGGACCCCGAACTGTCCCTCAGAATCCCTGAGTGCCCCGTCCAAGTGCCCACCTGGCTCCCCCAAGTGTCCTCCAGACCCTCAAGTTCTCTCTGAATTTCCTCCCCAGACCCAAAACTGCCCCAAATATGCCCTAGAAATGCCTCCAGGGACCCCAAAGTGCCTCCTCTTGACCCTATGCGAAAAAAAAGATTATAAAAATGATGGCAAAAGGTCTACAAAGAATATTAGTTACCATAAAGAGGAAGAAATAAATACCCAATAGAGCTTAATGAATTAATGAAGGGAATTGTGTTACTTAGAACTAATGACCAATAATTTTCTTGGTTGCTAAAAGTGTATAGAGTTTTTAATATAAATGTACGAATTAGGTAATTAAAATTGAATAACACTATCAGAATAATATAATTATCATTTTATTAATTAATTGAATTTTATTTATAAGGAAAAATGCTTAAATTTTTGTTATGTTTAGGGGTGTCAGTCTCAGGTGGGTGATGTCAGACATGGTGAGTCTGGGGGTGAGGAGCAGCTTGTCCAAACAGGCTCAGCCTGCAAGGGGCTCATTCTTCTCTGTGCCCAAACCTCCTAAGGAGACATTCAGCATCAAGATCACCTGGGGAATGCTTCCATCCCCCCTTCTCTGAAATGAAAAGTAAAAAAATATTCCCTTCTCTAAAACCAAAAATCATGAGGTGCACTTTGAAATCTCCCTCCTGAAGAGAACTCCAAACTGACTCCAATCACTGCACAAGGCCTGAAGACTCAAAGGTAATGGAAGGGAGACAAAGAGCTCCTGAGGGCTTTCTGTATTTTAATCATCCCCACGGTGGATTCGGGGCTGGGTCCAGGAGCCTCAGGAACGGAGAGAAGGATGAAGAAGCTGCTCAAGGAGTCAGCAGCAAAACTCCAAGTGCCTTGGAGCATGGCTGGGCCCCAGTGAGGGCAGGGAGGGCCAAAGGCTGCCCAGGGCCTGGTGAGAGCAGATCCTTGAGGCCAGGATTGCAGGGAGCCCAAGGCTCTGAGCAGGGAACTGCTATGCTGAGCAAGGCCTGGCTTGGCTGCAGGAAGCAGAAAGGCCAAGGCCTGAGCCCAGCCTGGGCCAGCAGGGCCTGTCCCTCACGGCTGCCTCGGGGCTCTTGGTGGGCCAGGGGGATGTGAGGGGCAGCAAGGACAAATGGCATCAACCTGCAGCCCCTGCCAGCCTCCCCAGGGAGGCCGAGGGAGAAGCAAAGTGCAGCCCCTGCCAGGAAAGTTCCTCCTGTGGGGCCTCCAGAGGCGCTGCCCGAGCCCAGGGCACAAAGGCCTGGCTGCCTGTGGCCCTGCCAGCCCTGCCCAGCCCTTGGCCATCTGTCCTGCAGGCTGTGGCCCCTGGGCGTGCTGCTCCTCTGCCCTGGCCCATCTCGCTGTCCCCCAGCATTTCTCACCCAGCGTTTCTGTGCCCTCCCTGGGCTCCCTGCACCCAGCGCTGCCGGCTCCTGGCACACAGAGCCCGGCCATGGCCCAGCCTCACGCTGCCACACCTCCAGCGCCAACATTCTGCCCTGCGAGGGACTTTGCTTTCTCCTCAGCTCCAGCCTGAACCTTCCTGAAATAAATAGAGCAGGAGATCTTTCTCCTTTTTAATTCCTTTATTAAAAATTAGCTCGGGTGGGGAGAACCAACAGGTCGCGCTCACGCCACCACTGCTCCCAGGAATGGCATGGAGGAGGAGGAAGAATGCAGCTTTGTCTGCTGGTCTGCAGGCAGACCTTAGGCTTCCGTCCTCACGAGAGCACCAGGAGATTCCCTGTTTTTCAATATGACATTCAATATCTTCTTTCTAGCTGACGTCTTTTAGGTTAGGGTGAGGTGTAAAAAGGCTCTTAGCGGACACTGGATTCTGTTCCTCACATCTAGGCATGACTTCAGTCTCTTAATTCCATGGTGGCTCATTGTTTTTCATGGTTTTTCCTGCTAGATTTGGTGAGGGGTTTTCTCATTTGCATGCTAACCCCAATGTCACCCCTTCCTCACAGTCCCGGGTGCCATCTTCCAGGAAGCAGCAGGGTGATGCTCTACAAAGGGGAGTTTTAACCATCAACAAGGTAATTAAAGGAAAACTATTACCAAGAGGGGATTACAACATGAAATTATTAACAACAAATTGTTATAACTCCAACTTGGTAGCAATTGTTTTAACTTGTGAACTCTGCAACCTTTTAAAAAAAGGGACAACTTTTCTACTCATAACAGTCCCCTCTCTTTTTCTTTGATCGGGTTTAACCTTAAGCTCGCATCAACTTGCAATTTCAACTTGCAATTCTATGCAATGAGCATAGAATTTCCTTAAGTTTTTTATTAGAAATTTCTTGAGTGCTCTGGTAATCATGGTCACTTAACTTTATTACCTTTTCTGGTTTCTTCAGGTTAATTTCTTCAGCGATCCCTAGGTTGGTCTGCATGGCAGATATTACCATTTTTAATGAAGCAGGGAAGTAAGCATGATAAAAAGAGCAAACCAGCAAGTGTACACACAGTGAAGAAAGCTACCTTTTTCCACCAATCTCCTTTGAATGTCCATAGGTTATCCCACCAAGTGGAATCAAGTGTAGCAGTCTGTTCTAGGTTACTTAAATATGCTAGTTTTTTTATCTCATTTGAGATGTTTCTAATGATTGCACTCTTCATCTCTAATACTGCCTGGAGCCTGATGATTCTGTTTAACATAGATATCAGGGTCCAATAAGCCCAGGACTCATCTTGAGCCCAGGTGGCTGGGCCATAAGTCTTGATAATTTTTCTTGGGATCCGAGCCTGGCTCTTACAATTTTGGATTCCCCCAATTTCTATTGCACTTTGCCCCCTCCATTTGTTTTTTCTTAAATCATCGTATATAGGAACTCCTAAACTTGATCCAGATTCTTTGGGTAATAAAAAGAAAGCTGTTTTTATCATTCCAATGGTGCAACTGCCAGACCAGTCTCCCGGCAATTTAGTGTATGCTGTAGTACCACAGATCCAAAACAGGTGTTTAGGGGCCCCCCAAAATGTATGCTTAGGTTCTGTTGGACATTCCCAATATTTAGAAATGGCTTTCATTCCCCAAAAGGGGTTTATCCCTTCTTCAGTATACTCATAAAATTCATATGCTTCATGGTAGATACACTTGTTCTTTTCTTTTCTTTCAACAGACCAAAATCCATTTGGATCTCTTGGGATCCACCGGGTAGCAGAGTTCTTTACTGCTAAATGCCTTTTACAGACCATTCTTTTTACTGGTGTACTGTACCCCTTAATACTAAATTAATACTAAATTCTGAGTTATTCTGTATCCAGTTACAGATTTCTAATAGCCTTAGATTAATCTTTTCCCATGGCCAAATTTCGGTCATCTGGGTACAAACTCGACAATCAGTTAAATTTAGTTTGTGGCTAACTTTTTTCACTGAATCTATGAATAGGTTCTTACCTCGGGGTATCTCTAAATGGTCTTGTTCTCTTATTGCTTTTACTATCACTTTCTCTTTGACCTGATCTACCAGGGTTGCTTCAGTAGCATCACATTCAGGGCACAACCAGGTTTCTCCTACAAGGCACTCTCCCAGGAGTGCTGCCTAAAAGTGATGGTATTCTGGACTACCCAATACATTGGGGGAGGTTAACACAATTCGGGTTAGAATTGGTGTGGACTCTGGACAAGGAGCTCACTTCTTCTTCCTCATAGAGGGGTTCGTAGCACTCACTGCACGGCTCTCTTGGGCTCCCCAGAGCACCACCAGTAATTAGAGCCATCATTACTGCTCTTCCCAAGAGTCTGGTATGGGTCATCTGGCACGACCTGCCCACCCGGCCTTGCCTCTTGGGGAACTTTACCAAGAAGAAGCTTCCAAGCTCTTTAGAGTCCCTTCTCCCCGCTTCTCTGGTTAAACTTCTCTTGGTCCGTTCCTTACTCATTTTGGTTTCTCTTAGGGGAGTGGTCTGTAGAGGATTAACCTGGAGTCTTTGGAACTGAATTGGGGGAACTTAACCAGAATTACTTGTTAACAGTCTTTAACTTTTTACAAACTTATTTTAAACACAGAACTGTCTTATAACACTTTAAGATAAGGTATGGTTCTGATACCAAACTCTTTTCTTATTCAGTTCATCAGTCTTTTGGGCTCTTCCTTTTGAGAGTCAACTTTAAGTCTTTTGGTCTTTTTATAATGGTATACTCAGCTGAATTAACTCGTGATGTGGTTGACTCCTGTCCTGAGTTAGGGGGTGAGCCATGTGGAATCCAGTCCAATGCTAGGGGGTGAAACTGACATTGAATCCGGCCCAATGCCAGAGGGAGAGTGGTGTGGAGTCTGGTCCAATCCCAGAGGGAGAGTGGTGTGGAGTCTGGTCCAATCCCAGAGGGAGAGTGGTGTGGAGTCTGGTCCAATCCCAGAGGGAGAGTGGTGTGGAGTCTGGTCCAATCCCAGAGGGAGAGTGGTGTGGAGTCTGGTCCAATGCCAGGGCATGAAACTGATGTTGAATCTTGGTCCAATGCCAGGGGGTGAGAGTGGTGTGGAATCTGATGATGTGGGTCCAACGTTTTCCTCTGGTCCGCACAGTCGAATTAGCAATGAGGAGTACCTGAAAGGGGCTTTCAAATAGAGGCATTAATGGTCTACTATGATTTTCTCAAAACCCAATTTCTTGGGTTAATGTTATGTATAATTTGTTAATTTCCCTTTTTCCATAGCTTGCATGTTTCTCTCATCAATTTCTGCCTACTCTGTATTTTGCAAGGAGTTGTATTTCTGTTAGCTAACTTAACTCCCAAAGGGCTGTCTTGGGGGTATCTTTTCTAGCATGCTTTTATTCTCCCATTTTTCTCGGCATCTAACTTACTGGTTTTCTGTTCAATTTTCAAGATCTTGTCTATTCATCCCCTGCCTCTGTTTCTCACTTTCACTAACAGCTTAAATACCCCTTTTCTTTCAACCCCTTGCATCTAAAACAAACTTTTCCCCCACACTACTTTTCAACACAATACACCTCCCTCCAAGGAGATGTGGTAAAACTTACAATGCACAATCCACATTACCTATACTTTAATTCGTCTACATTCACTCACTTTTATTTCTCATTCACCTTCACACATTCCTTCACACCCTCAAGACACAAAGTGGATCTTTATTGCCAGAAAATCACGGGTCCCTGTGCCCCCCCCTCACCTTGGGGTTGGCCTCCAGCTCTCAGTATCTCCGGGCCTTCTGGAAGGGCCCTGGCTCTGGCTGCCTCCGGTGCCCGTTCACCTGTGAGGCTGCCTGCGTGTCACTCACGCTCTTACAGCTACGGCCCCCTCACACACCGGGGAACACTGGTCTGGTTTGCAGGTCACACACACTCTTTCTACTGCCCCCTTCCTACCTGCCCGGGAAGTTGAGCTGACTTTGTTTGTGACTCACTCTCACACACACAACAAGACAACAATAAGGTACCTTTTACTTTCACATCACTTATTACAAGTTTAGTGCTACTGTCCAGTCCTAGTGCTATTGGATATCCTTCTACCTAGCTGTTTTTGTCTAACCTCAGATGTTTTTGGGTATTTTACTATACTTTTTGGTACTTTGTTGAGAGCAGGACTTATCTGCTCCTGTATCCAACCAAAAATTCAAATTCTTCATTTAGGGGTCACACCTCAATGTTTACCAAGGGCTTTTCTAGATGTTGCATCGGGTCTCCTAAAGTGTAAATCCCCTGACACCTTTAATCATCACCTCTAAGAACCCTCTCCAAGGCTTCTTGTTCCCTGGCTATTGCCTCATCGAGACTGAGCTTTCTACAAAACTTCCTGACGTCTCCTGCCTCTCCACAATAATAGCAGTGTCATTCACTCAAAGGGACTTGAGGTCTCTCTATCTCTCTTGTACCTGACAATCCTGGCCTATCTTTGCCTCCTCCTGGTGGTGGACCCACCCACCCCACACTTTCTTCAGCTACGGCAACCATGATCTTGGCCTTGGCCTTTGCTTTTTCTTCATCTCTCCTTAAATACACTTTCAATGCTTCTCTTAATAACTTATTTCTGTCCTTCTCTTGCAGATCTTTGATTTTTTTCTAGTTTTCTCCATATATCTGGCCAAGATTTGGTAACAAATTGGACTTTTAGTAGCACTTGACCTTCTGTGGTGTCTGGGTCTATTCTAGAGTACAATTGGAAGTTCCGCTTTAGGCGATTAAGCCAAGCAGCAGGAGCTTCATCCTTCTCTTGTGCCCCCTCAAATGCCAATTTGGTATTAGTTCCTTTGGGAACTGACTCTTTGATCCCTGAATTATCAAAGACCTATATTCCATCATGGCCTTCCTCCTTTCCTCCTGGTTAGGGTTCCAGCTGGGATCTGTCAGTGGCAATTTCTGTTCACCTGATGGCACCTGGGACAGTTCTCTTTCTCCCAAATCCTTATGCCAGCTGCCCTAATCATCTGGACCTCTTCTGGGGAAAAGAATATATTTAGAATGGAATTCATCTCCCCCCAAGTGTAGATATTTGGGCCTAAGAATTGATCCACTTGGTTGGCTATGCCCACTGGGTCCTCAACTAAATGCCCTAACTCTTTCTTGAATCTTCTCACCTCAGAAGCTGTTAGAGGAGCATCCACAAAGCCAACACCTCCCACTACTCCTCCCATAGGAACTTCTCTGAGGGGAAAAAGTCTCTCTGCCTTGGAGGTCTTGGATCTGGTACTACAGTACGGCCCATCTTCAGACGGCATGCTACAAGTTTGAGGGATATCATGGTTACCCTGAACTTTCTGCAGATCAGCAGGTGTATTTGGTGATAGCTGTTTACCGGGCAAGGAGACATTTGTGTCCCAACTAGGAGGAGGTAAAGGGACAGCAATAGGAGGGGGAGAAGAGCTTGGGTACATATTAAGTGGAGCTGGAGAAGGGGTGGAGAATGCAGCAGGTGGAGTAGGCAGGCACTTGTGGTGGTGCAGAAGGAACTGGAGGAGCCAAAGGGGGTGGTGAGGGAGTGGTTACTAGGGGAGATACTGGGTCTACCATAGGGGAAGCCTAAGAGGTAGAAGGAGGAATTTGAGCAGGCGGTAATGAGATGGCAGCCAGGGGAAGAACCGGACCTGCCATTTGAGGTGCCCGAGGAAGAGGATTATAAGGTGGAGGGGCAGAAGGAGGCAAATAACCCAGGGGATCCCATCTTTTACCAATTCCAGCATCCTCTCCTTCATTCCCCTCTTTCTTCTTCTCTACCTTACAAATTCGCACCCTTCATCCCCAATAGCGTTCTTTAACCAGCAAGCTACATACAATAATTGCTCAGGATCGGTATCTCCTCGAGCTGTCAGACAATGACTCAGTTGTTGGCACATCCACTTGTCCCTTGTCCCACACCAAGGCCATCCTCCTTGCACCTCCAATTCTGGCCAGACTTCTACACAGTAGTGGATCATCTTCACCATATCTAATCCCTCTGTGGCCTCTATAGAATGCCATTTCTCTAACAGTTCCCCCAAGGGGCTATTGGGAGGTATATTCCTCAGTCTCTTGCCTGTCTTTTTACTATTACACCCTCCCATTTTTTGGGTCTGAACAGAAAAAAATCCCAAAGGTGCCTCTACTGAGAGGTAATCTCAAGAAAAATTTATTTGCCTGATGCTCAGGACTTTACACTGAAACAACTGCCTGATCTCTTGATTGCCTAACTTTACTAATGTCAGGTCTTATATCTGTCCGGACTTGAAAACAGAAAACCCTGGCGTAAGAAGCCGGTTCGTGCCTGACTCCCCTCTGTCAGGAAAAACAACTGCCTGATTTCTAGTTTGCCTAACCTTCCAAATGTCAGGCCTCACCGTATCAGGACTTAAAAACAAACCCCAGCTTCCTTCGCTGGGATTTGTGCCTGACCCCTTTGTCAGGACTGAATTTGCCTGCAGGGCTTGTGAGCTTGTCTGAACCCTCCTTGGGACTTGCAATCTGCCTGACTTCCCTCTGTCAGGACTTTTGGGGGTGCGTGGCACTCATACAACTATTTCCTCTGCACGCCCGGAGGGGGGGCCCTCTCCTCAGGAAGGCCATGGGTCACCAAGTCCCGTGGTCTGGCCTCGAGCTCAGCTGCAGGAATAACGCCTGGAAAAGGCTGCGGGTCAGACAGGAACGAGTGCGCTGTGCGGGGGCTCCTCACGGCACCGCTCTGTCCCGTTCTGCCCCGTTGCCTGTTCCCAGCAGCCGGGCAAGCTTCTATTTCCCACGTGTCACAAAGGGGCCTTGGTCACCGGGTTCCGTTCCATGGCACGGTGACCGTGCTGCAGCGTGCCAGCCAGGGCCCTTGCACACACTGCCTTCTGCCCTGGGGCCGCCCCCAGCCCAGCCCAAGTGGCCCAGCTTGGAAGGAATCCCTGGCCCCAGGTGTCTAAGACAGCCCGCACAGGATCTTTAGCAAGGGCTCAGAGCATCAGCAAACGCTGCCTGGCTCTGCGGGCTCACTCCTATCCCCATATCTTTCCCTGAGAGCATTTGAATTTCTAAATCAGAATCATTTGAAGGGAGGGCATGTTCATTTTCCATTTCAGAGAAGCCTTCTGCCTTCATTAGCAGACGCCTCTCTCTTCAAAGCAAGGCAGTTGTTTATCATCTTGCAGATCCGCAGTTCTGGTGAGCCCCGTTTTACACCAGGCACCTGGAGAACCATTGCCAGCAATTGGGAAAATCCTAGCTGCTCCATCCACCCATAGATGAGCTCTCCAAATTTGCCCCAAAATTGGGTCCAGCTCTTAGAGGCCACAAAGAGCAAGTCCAAGCGACTTGATGATATTTTTAGCCCAGAAAGCCCTGCAGCTGATGGCACACTTGACAATCAGCAGGGGACACAGCTAGGCCAAAGGCCAGACCTCTGCTGGGAGCCTTTCTCCTCAAACACCCTTCAAACAAACCTCCATGCAAGTCACTTGGGAAAGTTTCTTCAAATGATCCATTGCTGGCACACAACTCCACAGCCTTATGGGAAAGATCCTAAAGCAGATGCTCTGGAGTCCAAGAGCCAGCACTACGAGTCCTTGTCATCTATTTGGAGCTGAATGCCACTTTGGGGGATTTGAAGGAGTTTGGAAGGAGCTAGAGAGCGGACCTCTGAGTTTTTTAAAGGATGCCATTGCTTTTTCTTCTCTTCTCCATAGCCAGGAAGGGTGACTTTGGCTCACATCTCCAGTGCATGGCTCACAAGGCCGCAAGACTTGTAGTTCCAAGAGCTTTGAAGGATTTCTTGGCCAAGAAGACACTGCCAACAAGGATATTTCTGTTTTGGAGCCAATGCTTCAATATTTCCTCTTCTGGACTCAGGCTACAGTGGAAGCTTCCTTAGCCAATCATGTTAGGACACACAAGCCTGCAGCACTGCATCCTAAGCTTCTTGTTTACCATTGGAACTACTTTGAATTTTTCTAGATCTTCAGCCCTAAAATTCTCAGCTTTCCTCCACTTCAACTTTCCTCCCCGTGTCTCTGCTCTAATCAACTAGAAATCCGCATGCTGGCTTCTAGCACCTAAGTTTGGAAGCCCTTTCCAAGGTGTCCGATCAAATGCTGTGTTTGATTCTAAGCTTTGCTGACAAGACCAAAGGCCTGAGATTTCCCTGCGTTTGGCTTTCCAACAACACCGATGCTGTTAGTTGCAGAGTGCCCAGGATCCCTCTTGCAAGTCAACTGTGGCAGGAAGAAGGCGGCTGCCAGGGGGCTGCTTGTGGCCTCTGACAGCCCCATTGCTCAGGGCTTGCCAGCGCCCCAGCCCCTCAGGGGCTGCCACATATGGTTGCTTGACTTGCAGGAATCGTATAGTGCTTTGGGAATTCCATGGTAAAGAAAAGTTCACCTTGAGCTCACAGACGAGAGCTATAAGAACAATGCTTAAACTCACAAGAATTGCTTGGGCTTGCAGGAATCGTATAGTGTTCTGAAAATTCCACTGTATAGGTATGCCTTAGAAAGAAATGTTCACTCAGCGGTTAAAAGAGGAAGACTTGGAGCCTTCATCCCACGACCACCAGAAGGCAGAAAAAGACCCCCTAGCCACTGAACGAGCAAGCGCAAAAGACAGACCACGTCATCCCTCGACCCGGGAGAAGAAGGCAATAAAAGGTGAACTTTGGGGATAGGAATGGTGCAAGCCTAGAGGAGTGGAGACTCCCGGCCATCCAGCGCTGAACTTTGCCTATTCTTGCTTGCATAATATTAATAAAAAAATTATATGATCCTTAAATCCAGTGAATTCATTTATCACAATTTGTTGCCTTGACTCGGATCCAGAAAACGGGGTTGGTTCGAGAATCCTGGGTGGGTGCCCCACCACCTGGTGGCCCTGGCCTTCTCACCTGACCCCTCATCTGGGCTGACGAACCTAAATTCGGGAATAAGCAAGGAAAACACCGGTAACCCTGTAAACTTTGTGCACGAAGATCTGAGCGACGACACAGGACTCCTGAGTATATGAGGTGAACCGCTCGGTTGGGGTTGGGATCCCAGGGCACGGTGAATGAGACGTCCACCTGTGGACGATGTGAGAGGGACCCTCAAGTAGTGCAGTTCTCGTAGCCCGCGAGGGAGCGAGCCACGACCGAGGGGTTTTGTGTGTGTGTGTGTGTGTGTGTGGAGGTGCCTTGGAAGATGGGGCAGAAGAAGAGCAAGCCTTCTGATCCCATGGGGGAGGGTCCCCAGTTACCCCCAACACCTAAGGACAGTCCGTTAGGATTAATGCTCAAGTATTGGGATGACTTTCCCTCCAGAAAGGGGAAGGATAAGGCAAAAATGATAAATTATTGCATGGTAGTATGGGGAGGTGAGAATCTGGATTCAGGAAGTATATACTGGCCCGTTTTCGGATCCTTCGAGGATTGGGTCTGTCAAGCCCTGAACATTTATGTGAATTCTAAAGAGCCGGTGAACCTGGAGGAGAGTGTACATGCTAAATTATGGTTGGTAGGAAGTAATGAGCAAACAGCTAGGCTGTTCCCTCTTAAGGGAAGTCAAGGGGAGGAAGACAAAATGTCTTGACCGGAGGAATATGTTCCTATTTATCCTCCCCCATATATACCACCAGCTCCCCCTGAACCCCCCCAAACGCACCCCCGGCATCGGCCCCTAATAGACAGCAGGTCACGGACTCCCCGGATTGCAGGAGGCGTACTCGGAGTCAGATGAGGACAGTAATTGAGGAAGGAGAGAGCAGTGGGTTGTTCCCTCTCAGGGAAATAGCATTAGGAGGACCTCAAGCTGGGATGGGGTTTGTCACTGTCCCCTTGAACTCAGGAAATGTCCACGAGTTTAAGAAAGAGATGGGAAAATTATTAGAAGAGGCTATAGGAGTAGCAGAAAGAGTGGATCAGTTCCTAGGGCCAAACATATATACTTGGGTGGAGATGCAATCCATTCTAGGCATCCTATTTACAACAGAGGAGAGAGGCATGATTAGAAGGGCAGGAATGAGGATTTGGGACACCCAACATGTTCAAGGTCTTGCAGCTGATGTGAAATGGCCCTTGCAAAATCCCAGATGGAACAATCAGGACCCCAACCATCGTGGTCATATGCAGGACTTAAGAACCATCATAATCCAGGGCATACGAGAGGCTGTGCCCTGAGGACAAAATATAAGCAAGGCATTCAAAGAGTGCCAAGGAAAAGATGAGACCCCCACTGAATGGTTGGAAAGATTAAGGAAGAGTTTTCAGTTATACTCAGGAGTGGACCCAGAGGCGCCAATGGGGCAAGTGCTCCTTAAAACACAGTTTGTAGCCAAATTATGGGAGGATATTTGAAAGAAATTAGAAAAGTTAGAGGATTGGCAGGACAGAGGACTTGATGAATTGCTCAGGGAGGCTCAGAAGGTGTATGTTAGACGGGAGGATGAGGCACACAAAAGACAAGTTCGGATGATGGTGGCGGCAGTCAGGGAGGGACAGCGAAACAACCCTCCACCACGAGAAAGAAATGGCATGAGGAGAGGTCCCCGGGATTTAGGAGGACCCCCAGCTGGAAGGAGAGAAGGAACAGTGTGCTACTATTGTGGTGGAAAAGGACACGTGAAGAGGGAATGCCAAAAGAGGCTTAGGGATGAGAAAATGTTCAAAGAGGATTAGGGGGGTCAAGGGTTTTATCTATTGGGGACCCAAATGTCATCGGAGCCTTTGGTAAAACTTAAGGTGGGTCCCCAGCAAACCCCCATAACCTTCCTTGTGGATACAGGGGCCGAGAGATCAACAGTTCAATCTTTGCCCCTGGGATGTCAGATTTCACTTTCCACAGTACAGGTTATTGGGGCAAAAGGAGAACCCTTCAAGGTTCCTGTAATTAAAGATGTCTAAATAGAATCAGAGAAGAAAATAGGGGTAGGATCACTGCTACTTATCCCCGAAGCTGATTACAATTTATTAGGAAAAGATTTAATGGTGGAATTAGGAATAAATATAAATATTGAAGAAAAACAGCTGAAAGTCAGGTTGTGCCCCTTACGGGTCACTGACAAAGAGAAAATCAACCCAGAAGTCTGGTATACCCCTGATACAGCAGGAAGATTGAATATAGAGCCCTTCACAGTCAACATTCAAAACCCAGAAATCCCAGTAAGGATAAAACAATATCCCATGTCAGATGAGGGGCGAAGGGGACTAAAACCAGAGGGAGAACGGTTAATACAACAAGGGCTCTTGGAACCTTGCATGTCTCCCTTCAACACCCCCATCTTACCTGTAAAGAAACCAGATGGAAAATACCGATTAGTACATGATCTAAGGGAAATAAAGAAGAGAACCATTGCCCGGTTCCCTGTAGTAGCAAACCCCCATACATTGCTCAGTCAATTGAAACCAGATGATCACTGGTATAGTGTTATAGATTTGAAAGATGCCTTTTGGGCGTGCCCCTTGAAAGAAGAATGTAGAGATTATTTTGCATTTGAATGGGAAGATCCCGATACCCACCGAAAGCAACAACTAAGGTGGACAGTGCTCCCACAGGGATTCACAGAATCCCCAAATTTGTTTGGGCAGGCACTAGAGCAAATAATGAAATCCTATACCCCACACCAAGGAATAACAATTGTTCAATATGTAGATGACCTTTTAATTGCTGGAAAAAGCGAGGAATCAGTTAGAGAAGAAAGCATTAAGCTTCTGAACTTTTTAAGCATCCAGGAGCTGAAAGTGTCCAAAAGTAAATTGCAATTCATAGAAGAAGAAGTGAAGTACCTAGGACACCGACTTAGTAAAGGAACTAAAACACTAGACCCAGGGAGGGTTAAGGGAATCCTCTCCCTTCCTCCCCCAAGAAATAAGAGACAAATCAGGCAGCTATTGGGTCTTGTAGGATACTGCAGACAATGGATTGAAAACGTTAGTGGTAAAGTAAAATTTTTGCATGAAAAACTAACTGCTGAAGGTTTGATGAAATGGACTGAGAAGAATAATGAATCATTAAAACAATTAAAAGAGGAATTGGCTAATGCCCCGGTGCTAAGCCTCCCGGATGTTAGGAGACCCTTTTATTTGTTTGTTAACACTGAGGCAGGAGTAGCATTTGGGGTACTGGCTCAGGACTGGGCTGGCAGTCGAAAACCAGTAGCATTTATTTCTAAAATACTAGATCCTGTAAGTAGAGGATGGCCAACATGTTTGCAGATTATGGTGGCAACAGCCCTCTTAGTGGAAGAAGCTCTCAAAATTACCTATGGAGGAGAACTGAAAGTCTTTACCCCCCATAATATACAGGCAGTATGGCAACAAAAGGCAGAAAAATGGATAACAGACTCAAGACTTTTGAAATACCAGGGCATTTTACTGTCATCCCCTCGGTTGATACTTGAAACCACCTCTCTGCAAAACCCTGCTGAATTCTTGTTTGGAGATCCACAGGAGAATTTAACTCATGACTGCTTACATAGCATAGAAAAACAAACAAAAATTAGGCCGGACCTCGAAGAGGAAGAACTGGAAGGGGGAGAAAGGTTATTTGTGGATGGGTCCTCTAGAGTTGTTGAGGGAAAGCGAATCTCTGGATATGTGATTGTAGGAGGTAAAAATTTGGAAATAATAGAATCTGGACCTTTGAGTCCTAGTTGGTCAGCCCAGGCCTGTGAGCTGTATGCAGTATTGCGGGCTCTAAAATTCTTGGAAGCTAAGGTTGGGACCATCTACACGGACTCAAAATATGCCTTTGGAGTGGTACATACTTTTGGGAAAATTTGGGAAGAAAGAGGGTTAATAAACTCCCGAGGAAGAGAATTAATACATCAGGAACTAATTACTCAGGTACTACAAGCTTTAAGAGGCCCAAAGAAAATAGCAATAATACATGTTAAAAGACATCAAAAGGGTCTCTCCCATTTGATCAGAGGAAACAACACAGCAGACAGAGAGGCAAAGGAAGCTGCTCTCAGAAAATTCCAGGATCAGGGGATAAGGAGAACGCGAGATGATGAGAAAGTTCGAGTCCTGAGCTTCACAGCCCAGGAAAAGGAGAAATTAGACAAAATGGGAATAAAAGAGAATGGGGGTATTCGAAAATGGCCAGATGATAGGGAGGTACTGCCAAAATCTATGGCCCAAGAATAGTGCAGCAGCTGCATGACCAGACTCATTGGAGAACCCAAGCCCTAGTAGATCAGTTTACTATTAAGTACGTGTGTATAGGAATTTACGATATAGCAAAACAAGTAGTTAGGGGATGTATAACATGCCAAAGAGTTAACAGACATCAGGCTCGAGAAAGGATTCCAGGAGGAAGGGAATTAGCACACCGACCTTTTTCACATGTACAAATAGATTTCACTGAGCTACCGAAAGTAGGGAGATACAAGTACTTCTTGGTACTGGTAGATCATCTAACCCACTTTGTAGAAGCATATCCTACATTGCGGGCTACTGCAAATGTGGTGATTAAAACCGTGCTGGAAGAAATAATCCCTAGGTATGGACTAGTAGAAATATTAGATTCTGATAGAGGTCCCCATTTTGCAAAGAAATACTGAGAGAGGTAACCATGGCCTTAGGCACTAAATGGCAATATCACACCCCTTGGCACCCTCAAAGCTCAGGGAGGGTGGAAAGGGCAAATGGAGAAATCAAGAAGCAACTCACCAAGCTCACGGTAGAAACTAAAATGTCTTGGGTCAGATGTTTACCCATGGCATTGCTAAACATTAGAACCCAACCTAGGATGGATGTGGGAATCTCTCCCTTTGAAATGCTTTATGGAATGCCTTACGACTTAGAACTCCCGGGGAACCATCCTTGCATCCAAGATAGTCAAATTCAGGGTTACATATAACAGTTAATGAAATGGAGGGAGGAATTAAAACGAAAAGGGCTATTGGGACAAAGACCCCCTTTGGATATAATAATGCATAAGCTTAAACCCGGAGATAGGCTCCTAATTAAGACTTGGAAAGAGACATCCCTAACACCCCAATGGGAAGGTCCCTATGTTGTCCTGTTTACCACAGAAACAGCCATCCCAGCTGCTGAAAAAGGCTGGACACATGCCAGTCGAGTGAAAGGACCCATCACTGCAGACACCCCCTGGGAGGTGACCAGTCGCCCTGGAGATCTACGGCCAACCCTTCGGAAGGCACAGGGACCTGCGCCAGCTGGGAACGTGAATGACTGAATTAGGGGACAGAGAGCTATACCGACTGAGACTCTTGGTAAGAAAACCCCTACAGGACCTGGAACAGGAGTTCAAGTGCCCTCTGCCGTGGAAAACCTGGAATGAACTGATGCTTGCTCTTTCAGTAGTGGCTGAAGTGAGGTGAGAATTATTCAATTAGACCGAGTGTCTTACATGTCGGGAATCTTCTTGTCGGGTGTGGGTAAAAATCTTTTGCGGGGGCTGTAAAGACAAGTGGTGGATTCTCCAGTCACATTTGGTGGGGAGTGCATGGTGTCTTACTTGTGATTGGGATTGGAGAAGAGCAAATCCATTAAGAGCCTTAAGAGAATTTATAAAGATCCCTGGAGAGCGGGAGATCCCTGACAGAGAAGCAGCGTCACTAGTTGAAAATCTAGAACAGAGAAGAGATTGGGCCCTGGCATGGGAATTCCAACACCAATTGCAGAGGATCACACGCCAAAACCAGACAGTCATATTAACTACGTTGTGTAAGAAGGGAATCCACGTTCCTCTGGGGTGGCAAGTGAGGCCTGACGAGTGGAATAGCACGATTCGCCGCTATTCCCGAGTCTATAAACAACAAAAACGTAGAGAACGTAGGGAAGAACAACGTAACTCTAGGAAGACAGGAGAAAGGGAATAAAAGGCAGAGGGTGGACCCTAAGTAGGTGTGGGACTCAGGCCCTGTAAAGCTCACTAGGGATGGCAGAGAGTCCATCGCAAAATCAAAGAAATCCTTTGCAGGAGACCCTTTGCCTGGAGGCCTGACAGCCTGCCCTTAGGAGTGGGGGCAGGAGTTAAGGAGAAAGCCCAAATAAGGCACCCCCTGAAGACTACCCCTGCTGCCGAGAAGATAATGATCCCTGCAGAGCGACGCACCCGGGCTGGCAGGCGAGGCAGAGAGGTGAGGAGTAGTGGGGGAGAGCAACGGAGCACAGGAACAGGAACGGAGCACAGGAAAGCCCCAGGTAAAAGAGATATGAGTACGAAAGGAGAAAGAAATTTGTTGCTAGGACCCTGCCCTGCTTGGCGAGCTACCTTAATTATTATAACCCTGAGCCTCCCAGCTGCCTGGGGAAACCCTCATCAGCCTTACAAAGAGAACATGATCCCCCTAAATAAATGGACCCTGACCCCTGACTGGTCTCAGGCCTTTTTGCAATCTACCGGATCTATGGGGAATACCACAGGTTTAAG
The DNA here is from genome assembly GCF_051311805.1 of Agelaius phoeniceus. Lineage (NCBI taxonomy): Eukaryota > Metazoa > Chordata > Aves > Passeriformes > Icteridae > Agelaius > Agelaius phoeniceus. The sequence continues at coordinate 2,914,460 of NC_135297.1, forward strand.
TTTACTAACATTAGTACTGCATGACAGGCTGCTGTACGCTAGACACGAATGGAAGAAGCAGAAAACCTGGCAGCTTCAAGGAGTAGTGGGAGAACAAATTAATACTGGATGTCGAATAGTTAATGGGTCTGACTATACTAACGCGATTGCAATCAGTGTTTCCATGGGTCAGGAGGATAAACAAATAGCAGATTGGGCATACCCAATAACACGAGACTGCTGGCAAAACTTCACATTAACTCACACTGCAGAGGTAGTCTGTCTCTAGTCAAAAGATACACAGGGCCTTTCTTTTAAATTTATAATAGATACTAAAACACACTCTACCACTGCTGAACCTCACAATATCACCACTCCACCTGCACCACCAGTTATACTCAGCCCAAAAGTTTTCAAAATTGGACTTTATATAATCAGGAAAACTGGTCAACAACAAATATTATTCAATCCAGCACGGTCTCTCAAACAGGTCGAACTGCTGATGCACACCAATGTTTCAGACATCCAGCCAGCTTGTTCTCCGTTTTTGCAAATATCCTTTGAAGGCTGGACCATTTGGCTCTGGAAACGCAGCTCTTTTAAAACAAGGAAACCTAGAGATGAGACCGGTGTTCTAGGCACAGGATTGGGAATTCTGAATAGCATTGATTCGGAAGTACTAATGAACGAATTGGCTGCTACGACTAGAGATCTGTCCAAATTACAGCAACCACTGAAGTCATCTCTGTTAGCCTTGGGGACACACCAGTGGATGCTGTCAAACATTTTGCCAAATTGGGAAAGAGTAAATGTGAACGATCACAAATTGGTGATTGATGCACTCAGTGCTGCACAAAATAATGTTTCCTTAGCCCTCAGCTGTATTCAAGCACAATTGTGGATGCAGTCAGTTTCTACCTCGATTATAAGAGAAGGCGAGGAAGGCACTTTCCCCACAGAAATTCGGAAAATAATCTGGGACAATGCCAACGATTTTGAAAGAGAATTCCAATCCTGGTGGAAACTGGTGAATTTTACCTATAATGCTATTTCAAATACAGCTACTGCTTTTGTCTTGACCATACACAATGCCTCTATACATCTAGTTTTTCCTGTTATTGCATTAGGAATAAACCATGACGGAGCTGTTCTCTATCCTATAGAACATAGGGGATGGGCCTGTCAGTTTGATGACACATGGCAAACTGTTGATTTGGAATCTTGTATTATCCGAGAACAACTGGGGTTCACCTGTGAAGGCAATGTAATTATAGCTCAAGATATCTGTTTAGACACGGAGCAAAACATCTGTCATTTTGAGATTCGTCCTAACGAGATTTCTAAAACAGTGCTTACATACATAGGCAATGGATGTGCGTGTTTTAGAACTATTTGTGATTCTGTGCTTGTAGATGATATTGTGGTGGATACAAAGAATCACTCCAACTTCTGTGCTTGTAACTTCACTAAGATTACAGGGTGTGATATCGCTTATGAAGCTAAAGTCACCTCTCACCACCTATTACAATCCAACTACACACTGCTTCACAAGCTAATGCCCACCCCGATTGGGATGAACTTCACTCTAGTGAGACAACTGATGCTCCATCAAGACCTGATCCAAATCCTCGAGAAAATCAAGGAAAGCGGACAGAAAACCCTGGTGACTGTTCATGATGACGTAGGAAAAATACACCGGGTTATAGAGAGGGTAAAGCAAGATGGCGAGCACAGGTGGTGGGATACCCTGTTCGGGTGGGCTCCTACTACCGCAGGTGTCCTAAACAGTATATGCCATCCCATTGTTGTTCTTTTGATTCTGATTGTGCTTGGTTTTATTTTGTCAGCAGTTCTATTCGTTCTGAATTGGAATCTGATGAAAAAGCTAAGGAAATTGGCATCTATAATTAGTGCACATAGCTTAACTGATGAGGAAACTCAGTTAACGCTTGCTAGTGTTAAAAACGCCAATCACTTGTTTCCAAAATTTTAAAAGTTTAATAATAATAAAATGGTTATAAAAATAGTAATGCAATTAGAGTAATAATAATTTGGACAAACTGAATTAGGACAATATGAGACAATAAAGACAAAGAGTTACGGACATCCGGGTACCTTTTTCTGGGCAGCACGAGCCCGAAAAAGGACCCCTGTTAACAAAGGATTAACCCTTAAAAACAATAGCCTGTTGCATATTCATACACTTCATACATGATGCATCAATTCCATTCAAATACAGGATTCTGTCTGGTCATCGTCAACTTCTTCCTCCAAGTCCTAACAGCGCCTTCGAGGCAGGAAGAAGTTGGTTTCTTCTGATAAGAGGGCCATAAATTCTTCTTCTCTGAAAGATTTAGGTGTCCTGTGGCTGCTATCTCGCTGCGAGTCCTTTCTTTTTAAAAAAGTATCCTACATAGCATCGTTTCTATTTGAACAATTTTTATAACCTAAAACTATATTTAACACAGTACTTAAGAAAACTAATACAGCATTACTTTCTAACACAACACATAGAATATTCATTTTAATATTTGAGAAAAGGCAATCATAAAATACATGCATTTTTCACACTAGGAAGGAACTAAAAAGATTTAATGATCAAAATTGGTAAAAAAAAATGGGGGATTGTAATAAGTAGCAATACGTTTGTTCATTAATTAAATCAATAGCTAAATAATTATACAATATCAAAGCAATAACTAAATAGCTAAAACCGCTTGATTCTTAAATGCGCAGCCACATATGGTTGCTTGGCTTGCAGGAATCGTATAGTGCTTTGGGAATTCCATGGTAAAGATATACCTTATAAGGAAAAGTTCACCCAGCGGTCACAGAGGAAGGCTGTAACAACAATCCTTAAACTCACAAGAATTGCTTAGGCTTGCAGGAATCGTATAGTGTTCTGAAAATTCCACTGTATAGATATGCCTTATAAGGGAAAGTTCACTCAGCGGTTAAAAGAGGAAGACTTGGAGCCTTCATCCCACGACCACCAGAAGGCAGAAAAAGACCCCCTAGCAACTGAACGAGCAAGAGCAAAAGACAGACCACGTCATCCCTGAACCCGGGAGAAGAAGGCAATAAAAGGCGAACCTTGGGGATAGGAACGGTGCGAGCCTAGAGGAGCGGAGACTCCCGGCCGCCCAGCGCTGAACTTTGCTTATTCTTGCTTGCATAATAATAATAATAAAAATAAAAATTGTATGATCCTTAAATCCAGTGAACTCGTTTATCACACCCATGAAATGTTGCGTCTCACGCAAAGAAGAAAGAAGCCACAAGCCAACACTCTTCTTTATTGCTACACTGTTTTCTTTGGTTACTTCTCTAATAGGAATGACTTTGGGGTGTGATTTGTTTGTTTCTCTCTTTCGTTCCTTGGGGCGCGCGGCGGCTCCTCCGTTGGGTTCGCGGGGCAACGGAGGAACGGCCGCGAGCTCCGGCGGCTCCGCAGCAGCAGCAGCAGCAGCAGCAGCAGCAGCAGCAGCAGCAGCAGCAGCAGCAGCAGCAGCAGCGCTTTTCTCAATCGATTTTCCGATCGACTTTTCCCTCGCTCCGCATCCCCTTCTCCCTCCCACTCACTGTATTCCCGTCCCTTTCCGTGCCGGGCCGTGCCATCCGTGTTCCGCCTCTCCCAGCCCGGCTGATGCCGCGTCCCGCAAGGCGCCCCTCGGCGGGGCCGCCCCGTGCCCGCCCCTGCCCGACCCGCCGTGGCTCCGCCTCGGCCGGGCTCTCTCCGTACCGGCTGTGGCGCCGCTGGAAGAGCCGCTTGCTCTGGTGCTGGCGGAGCATTGTGGTCTTTTGGCTCGGCCTGGCGCGGGCTCTGGCCCAGCCCCGGCCGAGGCCCCGGCCCCGAACGAAGCCCCTGCCGCGGTTCCGCCCGCAGCCGCTCCGCTGCCGCCCGGCGCCCGCCGCGTGGCCGAGAGCGTGGCCGGCAGCTTCCCCGCTCCGAGCTCCGCCGCTCGCCAGCTCGGCCGCCGGCCCCGAGCCGCCGCAGCCCGGGACGGCTCGGCAAGCAGCAGCGCGCCGGGCGGGCGGGTGCCCCGGGCAGAAGAGCGGGAGCGCGGTGCCGCCCGCACGGGCGGAGAAGCCTCCCCTGGAGCAGCTCTACCGGCAGGGCCCGCTGCTGGGCAGCGGCGGCTGCGGCAGCGTTTACTCCGGGACCCGGCTCGCCGACGGCGCCCCGGTAAGAGACGGGGCCGGCTCGGAGGGCGGCGGCGGGCGGCGGGCGGCGGGCGACGAGCTCAGCCCGCCGCTCGCCTTGGTTCGCAGGTGGCCATCAAGCGAGTGTCCCGGGAGCGCATCTCGGAGTGGGCGCGGCTGGTGAGTGAGCGGGGCCAGCGGGAGGAGCCGGCGGGGCGGGCCGGGCGGGGCTGAGGCGAGGCCCGGCAGGGCGGCAGCCGGAACGCTGCGAGGGCAGCGAGCGTGGAGTGAGCGGGGGCCGCGCAGCGCCCCGGGCCGGGCCATGGCGAGCCGCGGCGGGGCCGGGCAGGGGCTGCCCGAGGCGCGGCGCAGCTTCGGCCCCGCTGACGGCATCGCGGTCCCCCCGCAGCGCAACGGCGCCCTTGTGCCCCTGGAGCTGGCGCTGCTGTGGATGGTGTCGCGGCCTGGCTTCCGCGGCGTCGTGCGGCTCCTGGACTGGTTCGAGGTGCCCGAGGGCTTCGCGCTGGTCATGGAGCGTCCGCAGCGCTGTCAGGACCTCTGGTACTTCCTGCACCAGCGGCGGTTCCTGACGGAGCCCGTGGCGCGGGGGCTGTTCCGCCAGGTGCTGGAGGCCGTGCGGCACTGCAGCAGCCGCGGCGTCCTGCACCGCGACATCAAGGCCGAGAACGTCCTCGTCGACCTGGCCACGGGCGAGGCCAAGCTCATCGACTTCGGCTGCGGCGCGATCCTCCAGGACACGATCTACACCCGGATGTCAGGTGAGCCCAAGCCGAGGCCCAGCCGGGCAGCTGAGTTCCCCGCTTTGCTGGCAGAGGGGGAAGAGGGGGGAAGGAAGGAGGGGGAATCCTTCTTCAACCAGCTGCAGCCAAGTTGCTTTTTGGCAGGGCAGGGGCTGGCTGCTGTGGAACGGGAGCTGGCTGGGAGGGAGGGAAGGAGGGCGGGAGGGAGCAGCATGGGCCTGATGAGCTGTGCCCGTGTCCCATAGGAACGCCGGAGTACAGCCCACCGGAGTGGATCCTCTTTGGCTGCTACCATGGCCAGCCAGCCACTATCTGGTCCCTGGGCATCCTGCTCTATGAGCTGGTCTGCGGGCACCTTCCTTTCCACACCAACAAGGACATCGTCCGGGGCCAGCTCGTCTTCCCGCCCCGGGTGTCTCAAGGTGGGGATGCACCTTCAAGGCACGAGGGGAAGAATGGGGTTGGGAGGGGCAGCTGGCACATAAGCATCCTGCTCTTGCAGCTGGTGAGGAGGTGGATCTCCTGGGCTTAGCTGGAGGAGGTGGCACCAGTGCCTCTGTGCTGGTGTCCTCCGCAAGAGAGGATCAATAGGAAGCTTTTGGGTGCAGCTCTGAGCACTCCTGGTGTTGCCTGGGCACTGTGGAATGTGGGAGAGCATGGACAGGAGCCTTCTGGTTTCTCTCTGCAGAGTGCCAGCACCTCATCAGGTGGTGTTTATCCATGGACCCCACACACAGGCCATGCTTGGAGGACCTTTTTGAGCATTCTTGGCTGCAGGAGCCCTGCCTGGCCCAGGCGACAGCAGAGATGCATCCCTGAGCACAGTAGGATCCAGGAGCCCAGCAAGCAGCAGCGGCACGCGTCTCGTGGCACTGGAAGAAAACCCCGGAGCGTTTCCCTGCGGCCGCGGCGCGGAGGAGAGAGCGCAGCCGAGGAGATGCTGCTTCCGCTGGTCCCCACGAGCTGTGGAGGGAGCGGCTCCGTGCTGCCCGTCCCATTGGAGAAGTGGTGGCAGTGCAGTGAAGGTGACACGGATTGGGACAGAGGAAACATCCCCCTGCAGCTCAATGGCATCGTGATGTCCCCGCAAGCTGAGGCACAGCTGGCGTGTTCTTCTGGAGCACGACGTGGAGCTTGGAACACCATCCTGGAGCTGGCCGCTGGTGGGGCAGAGCCAATTGGTTTTGGCTGCGGTCCCTGCCTGAAGGACACGCTCTGCACTCCGATGAAATCAAGATGAGTCCCCAGCCGGCGCAGGGGCGGGGGGATGCTGGTGCTTCCAGGCACAGCAGGGCTCGGCCTGGCCACGTGCCGGAGGTTCCCCGCTCGGCGGCGCTGGGGAATATTAATTTTTCTGCCGGCCACTGAGCTGCTTTTTGGCGGGACAGGGGATGGATATTCTGGAAGGGGAGCCGGCTCCTGGCCTTGCTGACAGCTTCTGCCAGCCAGCCTGGCACAGGCTGAGGCGGGGGCAGCCAGCCTGACAAAAGCATCCATCCATGTGGATGGGGGGTGGCAGAGGGGGGGACGGGTTCCGGAGCCGTGCCCCAGCTGGTCTGCTCTGCAGGCCCTTGAGGAAGGGGTGCGTTTACGGGCAGGAAAGGTGGGGATTTTCCCCACCCCTGGACAGGTTTAATTCTCACATGGAGTGGTCAGACCCTCCTCAGGCCTGTGAAACGGTGACAGGCTTTGTGCTTTTTCTTGTTTCCAGGTCTTTTTTTGAATTGACTTTCATGCAATTGTTCTTTTGTTTTCCCAGGAGGATTACACCTGGTGCCCAGACCGGACGGGGAAGCGCCTGCAGCGTCCGTGGAGCGTGTCCAGTGCCAGCACTGCCCCAGGGGCCACAGTCTGCAGGGACAGCCCCTTCCAGAAGGACGAGGACCTGGTTTGGGATCGGCTCCTCTCCTGGCAGCAGCTCTCCAGAGGTGGGCACCCGGCTCCACAGCTCGGCTGGCAGAAGGGCTCCGGGCAGACGGCAGCGGGCACACGGGCATCCCGCTCTTGCAGCTGCTGAGGAGGTTGCTGTGCCATGATTAAGCAGAGGAGGTGGAACGTGGCCTGCCCTGCTGCCCTTCTCTAAAAACAGAGAATGGGTCGGGAGGTTTGGGCTCTGAGCAGAGGCAGCAGCCTGGCCCGGGCACAGGCCATGGCGGGACAGGGGGACAGGAGCCTGCTGCCACTGACCGTGGCTCTCTGGTTTCTCTCCGCAGGCTGCCAGCACCTCATGCCATGGGAACGGCACCGCTCGGCCTGCCAGCCTGGGAGGGCTGGAGGGCGGCCGGTGTTCATTTGCTGTCAAAATAAATTTGTTTGGGTTTTTTTTGTCATCGTCATCATCGGAGCGTTTCTTTCCTCCTTTTCCAAGCTTTTGGCCTCCCTTTCTCCAGGGTAATCTTTTTGTGTCCTTCCTCGGCCTCTTGATGGCATTTGGCAGGGGGGGTTAAGCAACGTGAAGAATTCAACAACAGCTCCTGTTGCCAACTGCAGCAGCTCCTTCAAGAGCCCCTTCCAGTGAGGTCTGCATGTGCCTTGCAAAAGGAAGTGCTTTGCAGCCATGGGGTTGTCGCCCTGCTGCAGAAGCTGGGAGGAACTCAGAAATGGCAAAATGCCAATTTGGCTCAACCACCACCCAGGTTCTTCATCTTTTCCCTCTGCTCCGTGATAGGGAGGCAGGGCTGGACTCCAGGAAGGTTTAAGTTCTTGGTGCTCCCTGGCATCAAAGTGATCAAGTAAACTCGTGTATGCAGGGACTGCAACAGGGCTACTTGTCAGAACCCAGGAAATTCCTCTGGCTGCCCTGGAGGACTCGAGCCCCTGTCCAGGGGGCTCAGAGACCTTGGCACAGAGCCCAAGACCCCTGTGCCTTTGATTTAGCCCTTGGAAAAAACGATTACCAACCTTATATGAAGAATTGCGAGCCATGAAAGTTTAAGTAGAATGATAGTGAATTTATCAGGGGATGAAAAATAGATTTTTGGGGTTTCTAGAATGGGGATTCAGGGGGCAAGATGGAGCAATCGGGGCGTGTCCAGCCTTTCTCCTTCGTCTTCTTCTTGGCCTCCATCTTCTGCTGTGATGTTGGCACTTTTAGATTGGTCTAGAGTAGAAGCTCACTGTCTAACATAGGTGATAGGTATTGGAAAATAATTGTAAATATCGTACATGTAGTTTTTAGTATAAAAAGATAACACCGCCTTGGGGCAGGCAGAATGCCTCTGACTGTCTTGCTGAGCGGACATCGTCAGGACAGGAGAAAGAATTTTATAGATAAGATACAAGAAACAACCTTGAGACCAAGAATGGAAGAGCTCTGACTCCTTCTTTGAGCGCTGGGATGGGAAAAGAGACTTTCTAACGTATATCAGGGTCACTCTGACCAGCTAGAGATCCGAAGATCCCCTAAGAAATGTTTTTTGGGTCCTTTTAAATGTTGTTATTTTCTTATATATGTTCAGCTGTTCTAAGAAGTTACTTGCAAGGTCTCTAGGAGAAGATTTTTTATTAAATAAAGAAGGGGGAGTTGTGGGGGCCAGAGATCCAGCCAGAGAAGAGCTTGCTGTGCTGCCCTGGAGGGCCAACTCCTGACCCACTGACTTTGTAGTTTGGGCGAGCAAATATGACCCCCAGCTGCCTTTGCAACTTTATGTTGATCCCCCAGTACTCATTGGTCCTTCCCTTTGTGTTCTGCCCCTGAGCCCTTATCCCATTGGTTACCAGTTTTGTCCCGCCCCTTGCCTTCCCTATATAATCCCATTTTTCCATGGTTCTGAGAGTTTCTGTCCCTGGCTCCCTATGCAGAGTGCCCTGCTCTTAATAAAGGCTTCTTCTCTGTGGAATGCCATGCAGAGCTCCAGCCTTTTTTCTCCGTGTCACCTGAAGAAGGAAGCTGAACATCACACGCTGCTCTGGGAGGAGGATGTGCCTGTGCCCCTGAGCTGTCCTTCTTAGGAGGCTCTTCAGGAAGGTTGTGGCACCCTTACCATGGCCACCCTGCCGCCACAGCAAGCAAGAGCCTCAGCAATGCCCTTGTTCCTAGAGGCTGTTCTTGTTCACTTGCTACTGATGAGTAATTTGGGATCACAGCCACCAGGACAGTCCTGGGAGCCCTGGAAGTTTCCTGCTGAAATACTCAGCATCAGTCAATTAACAATACAGAGTGCAATACACATACTCCAGCCACATGGCTCTGTCCCATCAGCTTCTCCGTGACTGGATGTGACATGTTTGGGGATTTCTGCTCTTTGGGCATTTGTTTCCTCTTGCATTTCATTGGATTGAGGCAGTTGTTGCATATAGGTTTTGTGGGCAATTTTTTTTCCTCCATAGGGAGAGTAGAAAAGAATACAGGGAGAGTAGAATAGAATACAGCAGCATGCTTAGTTGGTTTATTAAAATCAATGAGTTAGAAAGGAGTAAGCAGCTATGGAACTGAGGGAAAGGGAATATTAATAGACTATGATAAAACACTCCACAGAAAACACAATTATGCTAAAGGGTATCCTTCTCCTTTTGCAGAAAGGCCCCTCACCGAGGACATAACCAGGGTGGGACAGAAAGCTGCATCAAGAGCTTGTGGGGGGAAAGGGAGTTCTTTGTGTTGTAATGCCTATGGAAATTCTGTGCCGTGACAGAGCTCTTGTAAGAGCTGTAAATTGGTACAATGCCTTCAGGCCTAAATTCCAGCTAGAAGCATGCTCCCAGAGCAGCAACCTTTCTGTCACTGCTCTTGGACTGCAGCTTCAGAAACAGGCAAAACAGACCTCAGCTTAGAAAATCTAAAAGCTCCTTTTTGGTTCCTTGATCAGATTCAGGATATACTAGATTGCCAAGCAGTATGGATTCTATTTGCCACCTGTATGCCAGTTGTCTTCTGTTAATTGGGCAGTTTTCCTTATCTCTTCCACAGCCAATCCTCCCTCCAGGGGAGACATCTGCTGATAATGGGCTATTGAATGTCACTGCATGGCTGATAAGAACTACAGCATCCCATTGGGAGATGCTCCGCCCAGAGGGAGGAGCCAAGCATTCCCAACCGGATATAATCTTGAAATTCTGGAACACCAGCACAGCTTCTCCACTGGATTTCCCAGAGGAACAGCAGCTGCCTCTTCCACTGGATCTTCAGAGGAAGACTACACCTTTCTACAGGATCCCTGCTCCAACACAACCACACCTGACACTCCAGGAGGGCTGCAGCCACAATTCCAATTGGACTGCTACCAACACCCTGACCCACAGGGTGTCAGGTTGTATTCTGACTCTGTCAGTGCTGTTTTGGTTTACTGCATTGTTTACTTTATCTTTTTATTTTCTTCCCTAATAACTGTTATTCCTGCTCCCATATTTTTACCTGAGAGTCCCCCTTAATTTAAAATTTATGACAATTCAGAAGGAAGGGATTTACATTTTTCCATTTCAAGAAAGGCTCCTGCCTTCCTTAGCAAACACCTGTCTTTCCAAACCAAGACAGAGGAGCCACCTGTGTTTGACATGTAAATACTTAAAAAAAGTAAAAGCCTCAAAAAGGCAAAACAGCTTGGTAATTTGTAGAAAGTAACTTTGATCATAAACAAAATGTGTTAATAGATCAGAATGTCTGAAGATGGCATTCACAATTTTCCTGGTGATATTGTTCACTGTACTGTAACAGTGGATAGTAGCTGGACATAGCCAGTAGGATAACTGGATATGCTTTTCAAACTTAGTATTCATTGAATTATTCATTGAATTCTCATCCTTCTGAACACTTCAGCTCTTCTGTAAACTTCAGAGACATTTTTTCACAAGCTTCTAACAAGTTACTCTGGATCCATAATTCCTGAGACCAAAGGGAGTCCAAATGCCAAGTGGGATTACTCTTTCTCAAAGCCTGGAGTCACACAGAATGAAGCAGTACTTAAATCACCGTGTGCATCCCATACACATAACAGTCCAGTTACTGACCATCTGCAATAATTTTTAAAAAAATTACCTTCAAGAATAAGCTACAAATAATATCTTGAACCTGTTTAAATTCAGGGGTGGCATTACAATTGCCCTAAAAAATTCGAAGGGGACCTAGTGCTGTTGCAGTAATACAAGAGAACTGTAAGTGTGTATTACTAGTTGTTATTCATATTAGGTAAAAATGAATCAGCTCAGCTTTGCAAAGCAAGAAACAAGTCATGGAGAGTTGAAATGATGGAGTTGGGACAGTGTAGCCAGTCTGCTTTTTGTGAGAGATGCTCTTAAGCAGGGGCAGTAGTAATGTACTCGTCTCCTGTAACTTTGCTCCTTGTGATCTACGATCCACCTCTCCATTTTTTTCTGCTCTTTTTTTTTTTTCTTTATTTCTTCAGCTGAGTACCAAAAGGAAACACAGAACTGCAATGTTGCTACCAAAATAATAGATCTTTTTTTCAAACTAAAAAATACCCAGAGCTTTTAGAAAACACAACAGAAGTGTTGCAAAGCATAAACAATAGAAGATAGTGAAGAGTATTTTGACATTATACTACATCAGCCAAAGAAATGGATAGTAGGGCTTGAGGAACAAGGATAGAAATGAAGTTTTGTTAAAAGGGCTTATTTTGGTCTCTATGTGGTAACTGTCATCACCCTGATGTAAATACTCCACAATCCATTTAAATTTTCCTAAGTTGTATTATTTTGCAATCAGCTATGATTTTTTAAATTTCTTCTGCACCCATAACTGAATGATCTGAGCACAATCTCCAAACAAGACAAATGGCAAAGTAGCAAAGGGCTGCAATAACTGAGCAGCCAACAGGATAAGCCACACTGGCATCTCTTGGCCTTGCCAAATCCTCTGTGAGTGCTTTCGTTTCTTTTCCTCTTTGGTTTAAAATGCAACAGTTTCATTCCTTCTGATGACTCATCTCTGAAAGAAAAAGGCAGTAGCTGTTTTTGGCAGGGTAAGTTGCATTTGCAAATTGGCTCACCTTGTTGGCAGCAGAACTGCATTTTTTCTTATCAAAGCTGCTCATCAGAGTGGGGAGAAGACGCAAAAGGATGAGAGAGGCTGGTGGAGATCGGATGGTGTGAGGATCCAATGGTGCAAAGAGCTGGAAGGTGAAATCCCTTTTCTTGAGTTCAGGGTCATTAGGCAAAGGGAGCGTGTGCCTGAGAGCTCAGTTCTGTCAGCCATATTCACCTAGTAAAAGGTTTTTTTCCTGCACCTGTGTGTGTGGCCAATGCCAAGGGATGGCAGCTCTTTCTGTTGTGGGGGCATTGCAGCCTCCAACTGCAGACTATGCAACCTGAGCTGCATTGAAATGTGTTCTCCAGGGCTCCGTTTTGGGGCTGGTCCTGGTTAACATCTTTATTGATGATCTGGAGGAGGGCATTGAGAGCACCCTCAGTAAATTTGCAGATGCCCAGTTGGGTGGGAGTGTGGATCTGCTGGAGGACGGGAAGGCTCTGCAGTGAGACTTGGACAGACTCGATCAATGGGCCAAGGACAGGGGCGTGAGGTTCCACAAGGCCAAGTGGCACATCCTGCAGGTCACCAGCCGCCTCAGGGTGAGCCAAAGTGTGCCCAAGGGGCAAGAGGCCAATGGCACCTGGCCTGGATCAGCAGCAGTGTGGGCAGCAGGAGCAGGCAGCGCCTGCCCCTCTGTGCTGGGCACTGCTGAGGCCACACCTCGAGTGCTGTGTCCAGCTCTGGGCCCCTCGGGAAAAAGACATTGAGGGGCTGAGTGTGGCCAGAGAAGGGCAGCAAGGCTCACAAAGGCTCTAGAAAACATGGCCCATGAGGAGTAGCTGAGGGAGCTGGGTTTGTTCATACTGGAGAAGAGGCTCAGGAGTGTTTATAAGCAAAAAATCTGCCAATTTTTTTGTGAGAAAAAAGTTACAAAAACTAGTCAGACCAGTGTTGCTGCTAAAGTGCTACCTGTTTGTTATGATAATTATGAGTCGTTGTCATTAATGGTTCTTTTTTCTGTATCAGTAAAGGCCCTGGCTAGGGCTAAGTTAATGGCTCCTCTCCCGAGACAGTGAAGGGAGGGGACCTCCCCAGACAGTGAGGAGAAGGGACGAGAGGTAGGAAGGGGCCATGCAAAATAACCTCAGGACCAGCATGCCATGAGAAGCTACTACTCCAAACTTACTGAAAAAAACCCCAAAACAACGAGCCAATATAGAGTTGGGAAATTGGAGTGATGTCTGGACGTGAGGAACAGAGTGCTGAGCCTGCAGAGATGCTGAAAACCTTCATTGCCCCTCACCCTGAGCACAAAATCCTCTGAAACCAGGACCCAGAGAGAGAGAAAGAAGCTGTAGAGATCAACATCTGGGTCATGCCCAAAAGGCTCCCACAGGGGCTGGACCCCCAGCTCTGCCCCTAATGGACAAAGCTGCGCAGATCCTCCTCCTCTGAGTCACCCTGGGAGAGATAATGGAGACTGCAGACCTGTTGAGCTTCCCAATCTTGAGCTGATCACTTTTAATAAAGGCATTAAAAGCAGAAATGCTCCCCTGCCCTGTTTATTTCAGCTGGGGTTTTGTCCGGGATAGCCACGCCAGAAGAGGACACCGGGAGTGGCCATCTTGGACCTCGAGGACAGCTGGCCATCAGGACCAGAGGGATCGGCTTGGGACCAGTGATGCTGAGGAGCTCCGGACTGGTGAGAAATCCAGTGGCGGGAGTAGGAGAGGAGCGAGTGTGTGTGTGAGTAAGACGAGGGCCGGACCCTCGGAGCGAGAGTGGACCCCTCAGTGCCGCGTTTCCGGACTCCTGCGAAGGGCCCGGCCAGGAACAGGGGAAGCGCATGGAATCAGCGTGAGTGAGTCGTCTCCTAAGGGGGAGAGAGGGTCCCCCCTCTGGGCGTGTGGAGGAAATAGTTGTATGAGTGCCACGCACCCCCAAAAGCCCTGACAGAGGGAAGTCAGGCAGATTGCAAGTCCCAAGGAGGGTTCGGGCAAGCTCACAATTCCTGCAGGCAAATTCAGTCCTGACAAAGGGGTCAGGCACAAATCCCAGCGAAGGAAGCTGGGGTTTGTTTTTAAGTCCTGATACAGTGAGGCCTGACATTAGTAAAGTTAGGCAATCAAGAGATCAGGCAGTTGTTTCAGTATAAAGTCCTGAGCATCAGGCAAATAAATTTTTCTTGAGATTACCTCTCAGTAGAGGCACCTTTGGGATTTTTTTCTGTTCAGACCCAAAAAATGGGAGGGTGTAATAGTAAAAAGACAGGCAAGAGACTGAGGAATATACCTCCCAATAGCCCCTTGGGGGAACTGTTAGAGAAATAGCATTCTATAGAGGCCACAGAGGGATTAGATAAGGTGAAGATGATCCACTATTGTGTAGAAGTCTGGCCAGAATTAGAGGTGCAAGGAGGATGGCCTTGGTGTGGGACAAGGGACAAGTGGATGAGCCAACAACTGAGTCATTGTCTGACAGCTCGAGGAGATACCGATCCTGAGCAATTATTGTATGTAGCTTGCTGGTTAAAGAACGCTATTGGGGATGAAGGGTGCGAATTTGTAAGGTACAGAAGAAGAAAGAGGGGAATGAAGGAGAGGATGCTGGAATTGGTAAAAGATGGGACCCCCTGGATTATTTGCCTCCTTCTGCCCCTCCACCTTATAATCCTCTTCCTCGGGCACCTCAAATGGCAGGTCCAGTTCTTCCCCCGGCTGCCATCTCATTACTGCCTGCTCAAATTCCTCCTTCTACCTCTTAGGCTTCCCCTATGGTAGACCCAGTATCTCCCCTAGTAACCACTCCCTCACCACCCCCTTTGGCTCCTCCAGGTCCTTCTGCACCACCACAAGTGCCTGCCTACTCCACCTGCTGCATTCTCCACCCCTTCCCCAGCTCCACTTAATACAAGCTCTTCTCCCCCTCCTATTGCTGTCCCTTTACCTCCTCCTAGTTGGGACACAAATGTCTCCTTGCCCAGTAAACAGCTATCACCAAATACACCTGCTGATCTGCAGAAAGTTCAGGGTAACCCTGATATCCCTCAAACTAGTAGCATGGTGCCTGAAGATGGGCTGTACTGTAGTACCAGATCCAAGACCTCCAAGGCAGAGAGACTTTTTCCCCTTAGGGAAGTTCCTATAGGAGGAGTAGTGGGAGGTGTTGGCTTTGTCAATGCTCCTCTAACAGCTTCTGAGGTGAGAAGATTCAAGAAAGAGTTAGGGCATTTAGTTGAGGACCCAGTGGGCATAGCCAACCAAGTGGATCAATTCTTAGGCCCAAATATCTACACTTGGGGGGAGATGAATTCCATTCTAAATATATTCTTTTCCCCAGAAGAGGTCCAGATGATTAGGGCAGCTGGCATAAGAATTTGGCAGAAAGAGAACTGTCCAGGACCCCAAGTGCCATCAGGCGAACAGAAATTGCCACTGACAGAACCCAGCTGGAACCCTAACCAGGAGGAGGGGAGGAAGGCCATGATGGAATATAGGTCTTTGATAATTCAGGGATCAAAGAGTCAGTTCCCAAAGGAACTAATACCAAATTGGCATTTGAGGGGGCACAAGAGAAGGATGAAGCTCCTGCTGCTTGGCTTAATCGCCCAAAGCAGAACTTCCAATTGTACTCTAGAATAGACCCAGACACCACAGAAGGTCAAGTGCTACTAAAAGTCCAATTTGTTACCAAATCTTGGCCAGATATATGGAGAAAACTAGAAAAAATCAAAGATCTGCAAGAGAAGGACAGAAATAAGTTATTAAGAGAAGCATTGAAAGTGTATTTAAGGAGAGACGAAGAAAAAGCAAAGGCCAAGGCCAAGATCATGGTTGCCGTAGCTGAAGAAAGTGTGGGGTGGGTGGGTCCACCACCAGGAGGAGGCAAAGATAGGCCAGGATTGTCAGGTACAAGAGAGATAGAGAGACCTCAAGTCCCTTTGAGTGAATGACACTGCTATTATTGTGGAGAGGCAGGAGACGTCAGGAAGTTTTGTAGAAAGCTCAGTCTCGATGAGGCAATAGCCAGGGAACAAGAAGCCTTGGAGAGGGTTCTTAGAGGTGATGATTAAAGGTGTCAGGGGATTTACACTTTAGGGGACCTGATGCAACATCTAGAAAAGCCCTTGGTAAACACTGAGATGGGACCCCTAAAGGATTTGGATTTTTGGTTGGATACAGGAGCAGATAAATCCTGTTCTCAACAAAGTACCAAAAAGTATAGTAAAATACCCAAAAACATCTGAGGTTAGACAAAAACAGCTAGGTAGAAGGATATCCAATAGCACTAGGACTGGACAGTAGCACTAAGCTTGTAATAAGTGATGTGAAAGTAAAAGGTCCCTTATTGTTGTCTTGTTGTGTGTGTGAGAGTGAGTCACAAACAAAGTCAGCTCAACTTCCCGGGCAGGTAGGAAGGGGGGCAGTAGAAAGAGTGTGTGTGACCTGCAAACCAGACCAGTGTTCCCCGGTGTGTGAGGGGGCCGTAGCTGTAAGAGCGTGAGTGACACGCAGGCAGCCTCACAGGTGAACGGGCACCGGAGGCAGCCAGAGCCAGGGCCCTTCCAGAAGGCCCGGAGATACTGAGAGCTGGAGGCCAACCCCAAGGCGAGGGGGGGCCACAGGGACCCGTGATTTTCTGGCAATAAAGATCCACTTTGTGTCTTGAGGGTGTGAAGGAATGTGTGAAGGTGAATGAGAAATAAAAGTGAGTGAATGTAGACGAATTAAAGTATAGGTAATGTGGATTGTGCATTGTAAGTTTTACCACATCTCCTTGGAGGGAGGTGTATTGTGTTGAAAAGCAGTGTGGGGAAAAAGTTTGTTTTAGATGCAAGGGGTTGAAAGAAAAGTGATATTTAAGCTGTTAGTGAAAGTGAAAAACAGAGGCAGGGGATGAATAGATAAGATCTTGAAAACTGAACAGAAAACAAGTAAGTTAGATGCCAAGAAAAATGGGAGAATAAAAGCATGCTAGAAAAGATACCCCCAAGACAGCCCTTTGGGAGTTAAGTTAGCTAACAGAAATACAACTCCTTGCAAAATACAGAGTAGGCAGAAATTGATGAGAGAAACATGCAAGCTATGGAAAAAGGGAAATTAACAAATTATACATAACATTAACCCAAGAAATTGGGTTTTGAGAAAATCATAGTAGACCATTAATGCCTATATTTGAAAGCCCCTTTCAGGTACTCCTCATTGCTAATTCGACTGTGCGGACCAGAGGAAAACGTTGGACCCACATCATCAGATTCCACACCACTCTCACCCCCTGGCATTGGACCAAGATTCAACATCAGTTTCATGCCCTGGCATTGGACCAGACTCCACACCACTCTCCCTCTGGGATTGGACCAGACTCCACACCACTCTCCCTCTGGCATTGGGCCGGATTCAATGTCAGTTTCACCCCCTAGCATTGGACTGGATTCCACATGACTCACCCCCTAACTCAGGACAGGAGTCAACCACATCACGAGTTAATTCACCTGAGTATACCATTATCAAAAGGACCAAAAGACTTCAAGTTGACTCTCAAAAGGAAGAGCCCAAAAGACTGATGAACTGAATAAGAAAAGAGTTTGGTATCAGAACCATACCTTATCTTAAAGTGTTATAAGACAGTTCTGTGTTTAAAATAAGTTTGTAAAAAGTTAAAGACTGTTAATAAGTAATTCTGGTTAAGTTCCCCCAATTCAGTTCCAAAGACTCCAGGTTAATCCTCTACAGACCACTCCTCTAAGAGAAACCAAAATGAGTAAGGAACGGACCAAGAGAAGTTTAACCAGAGAAGCGGTAGAAGGGACTCTAAAGAGCTTGGAAGCTTCTTCTTGGTAAAGTTCCCCAAGAGGCAAGGCCGGGTGGGCAGGTCGTGCCAGATGACCCACACCAGATTCTTGGGAAGAGCAGTAATGATGGCTCTAATTGATGGTGGTGCTCTGGGGAGCCCAAGAGAGCCGTGCAGTGAGTGCTACCAACCCCTCTATGAGGAGGAAGAAGTGAGCTCCTTGTCCAGAGTCCACACCAATTCTAACCCGAATTGTGTTAACCTCCCCCAATGTATTGGGTAGTCCAGAATACCACCACTTTTAGGCAGCAGCTCCTGGGACAGTGCCCTGTAGGAGAAACCTGGTTGTGCCCTGAATGTGATGCTACTGAAGCAAGCCTGGTACATCAGGTCAAAGAGAAAGAGACAGTAAAAGCAATAAGAGAACAAGACCATTTAGAGATACCCGGAGGTAAGAACCTATTCATAGATTCAGTGAAAAAAGTTAGCCACAAACTAAATTTAACTGATTGTCGAGTTTGTACCCAGATGACCGAAATTTGGCCATGGGAAAAGATTAATCTAAGGCTATTAGAAATCTGTAACTGGATACAGAATAACTCAGAATTTAGTATTAATTTAGTATTAAGGGGTACAGTACACCAGTAAAAAGAATGGTCTGTAAAAGGCATTTAGCAGTAAAGAACTCTGCTACCCGGTGGATCCCAAGAGATCCAAATAGATTTTGGTCTGTTGAAAGAAAAGAAAAGAACAAGTGTATCTACCATGAAGCATATGAATTTTATGATTATACTGAAGAAGGGATAAACCCCTTTTGGGGAATGAAAGCCATTTCTAAATATTGGGAATGTCCAACAGAACCTAAGCATACATTTTGGGGGGACCATAAACACCTGTTTTGGATCTGTGGTACTACAGCATACACTAAATTGCCAGGAGACTGGTCTGGCAGTTGCACCATTGGAATGATAAAAACAGCTTTCTTTTTATTACCCAAAGAATCTGGATCAAGTTTAGGAGTTCCTATATACGATGATTTAAGAAAAACCAAACGGAGGAGGCAAAGTGCAGTAGAAATTGGGGGAATCCAAAATTGTAACAGCCAGGTTCAGATCCCAAGAAAAATTATCAAGACTTATGGCCCAGCCACCTGGGCTCAAGATGAGTCCTGGGCTTATTGGACCCTGATATCTATGTTAAACAGAATCATCAGGCTCCAGGCAGTATCACAGATGAAGAGTGCAATCATTAGAAATATCTCAAATGAAATAAAAATCTAGCATATTTAAGTAACCAAGAACAGACTCCTACACTTGATTCCACTTGGGGCGATAACCTATGGACTTTCAAAGGAGATTGGTGGAAAAAGGTAGCTTTCTTCACTGTGTGTACACTTGCTGGTTTGCTCTTTTTATCATGCTTACTTCCCTGCTTCATTAAAAATGTAATATCTGCCATGCAGACCAACCTAGGGATCTCTGAAGAAATTAACCTGAAGAAACCAGAAAAGGTAATAAAGTTAAGTGACCATGATTACCAGAGTGCTCAAGAAATTTATAATCGATAGAAAAGCTTAAGGAAATTCTATGCTCCTTGCATAGAATTGCAAGGAGCAATTCTATTGAAATTGCAAATTGATGCGAGCTTAAATTTAAACCTGATCAAAGAAAAAGAGGGGGGACTGTTATGAATAGAAAAGTTGTCCCTTTTTTTAAAAGGTTGCAGAGTTCACAAGTTAAAACAATTGCTACCAAGTTGGAGTTATAACTATTTGTTGTTAATAATTTCATGTTGTAATCCCCTGTTGTTAATAGTTTTCCTTTAATTACCTTGTTGATGGTTAAAACTCCCCTTTGTAGAGTATCACCCTGCTGCTTCCTGGAAGATGGCACCCGGGACTGTGAGGAAGGGGTGACATTGGGGTTAGCATGCAAATGAGAAAACCCCTCACCAAATCTAGCAGGAAAAACCATGAAAAACAATGAGCCACCATGGAATTAAGAGACTGAAGTGATTCCTAGACGTGAGGAACAGAATCCAGTGTCCGCAAAGACCTTTTTTATCCCTCACCCTAACCAAAAGATGTCAGCTAGAAAGAAGATGTCGAATGTCAAACCAAAACACCGGGAATCTCCTGGTGCTCTCGTGAGGACAGAAGCCTAAGGTCTGCCTGCAGACCAGCAGACAAAGCTGCATTCTTCCTCCTCCTCCATGCCATTCCTGGCAGCAGTGGTGGCGTGAGTGCGACTTGTTGGTTCTCCCCACCCGAGATAATTCTTAATAAAGGCATTTAAAAGGAGAAAAATCTCCTGCTCTATTTATTTCAGGAAGGTTCAGGCTGGAGCTGAGGAGAAAGCAAAGTCCCTCGCAGGGCAGAATGTTGGCGCTGGAGGTGTGGCAGCGTGAGGCTGGGCCATGGCCGGGCTCTGTGTGCCAGGAGCCGGCAGCGCTGGGTGCAGGGAGCCCAGGGAGGGCACAGAAACGCTGGGTGAGAAATGCTGGGGGACAGCGAGATGGGCGA
The DNA here is from genome assembly GCF_051311805.1 of Agelaius phoeniceus. Classification (NCBI taxonomy): domain Eukaryota; kingdom Metazoa; phylum Chordata; class Aves; order Passeriformes; family Icteridae; genus Agelaius; species Agelaius phoeniceus. Next base: position 2,934,579 of record NC_135297.1, read on the forward strand.
GTGCAGCCGGCCAGGGCAGAGGAGCAGCACGCCCAGGGGCCACAGCCTGCAGGACAGATGGCCAAGGGCTGGGCAGGGCTGGCAGGGCCACAGGCAGCCAGGCCTTTGTCCCCTGGGCTCAGGCAGTGCCTCTGGAGGCCCCACAGGAGGAACTTTCCTGGCAGGGGCTGCACTTTGCTTCTCCCTCGGCCTCCCTGGAGAGGCTGGCAGGGGCTGCAGGTTGATGCCATTTGTCCTTGCTGCCCCTCACATCCCCCTGGCCCACCAGGGCCCCGAGGCAGCCGTGAGGGACAGGCCCTGCTGGCCCAGGCTGGGCTCAGGCCTTGGCCTTTCTGCTTCCTGCAGCCAAGCCAGGCCTTGCTCAGCATTGCAGTTCCCTGCTCAGAGCCTTGGGCTCCCTGCAATCCTGGCCTCAAGGATCTGCTCTCACCAGGCCCTGGGCAGCCTTTGGCACTCCCTGCCCTCACTGGGGCCCAGCCATGCTCCAAGGCACTTGGAGTTTTGCTGCTGACTCCTTGAGCAGCTTCTTCATCCTTCTCTCCATTCCTGATGCTCCTGGACCCAGACCCAAATCCACTGTAGGGCTGATTAAAATACAGAAAGCCCTCAGGAGCTCTTTGTCTCCCTTCCATTGTTTTCCAGTCTCCAGGCCTTGTGCAGTGATTGGAGTCAGTTTGGAGTTCTCGTCAGGAGGGAGATTCCAAAGTGCGCCTCATGATTTTTGGTTTTAGTCAAGGGAATATTTTTTAAATTTTCATTTCAGAGAAGAAGGGATGGAAGCATTCCCCAGGTGATCTTGATGCTGAATGTCTCCTTAGGAGGTCTGGGCAATGAGAAGAATGAGCCCCTTTTGGGCTGAGCCTGTTTGGACAAGCTGCTCCTTACCCCCAGCCTCACCATGTCTGACCTGGGACTGACATCCCTAAACATAAAAAAAAATTTAAGCCTTTTATCCTTATAAATAAAATTCAATTAATTAATAAAATTATAATTATTCTGATAGTATTATTCAATTTTAATTACCTAATTTTTATATTTATATTAAAAAATCGATACACTTTTAGCAACCAAGAAAATTATTGGTCATTGGTTCTAAGTAACACAATTCCCTTCATTAATTCATTAAGCTCTATTGGGTATTTATTTCTTCCTCTTTATGGTAACTAATATTCTTTGTAGAAGACCTTTTGCCATCGTTTTTATCATCTTTTTTTTGCAAATGGTCAAGAGGAGGCATTTTGGGGTCCCTGTAGCCATTTCAGGGGCACATTTGGGGCAGTTTTGGGTCTTGGGAGGGAATTCAGAGAGAACTTGAGGGTCTAGAGGACACTTGGGCCAGCCGGGTGGGCACTTGGAGGGGCACTCAGGGATTCTGAGGGACAGTTCGAGGTCCGGGGCAGCACTTGGGGGTCCAGGGGGGCCCTTGGAGGTCAGGGAGAGGAATTCGGGGCCCTGCGGGGTCCGGGCGGGTCCTTGGGGGGCTCGAACGGGGCTCTCTGGGCCGCGGGGGGTGATGGGAGTTGTAGGCGCGGGTATCATACGGTTTAACTGGGCCGCGGAGCATCACGGGAGTTCGAGGCGCAGCTGCAATGGCTCTCGGAGGGGCGCGGGGCATGACGGGAGATGAAGTCCCGGCTGGAATGGCGCTGGACGTGCGCCGCGGAGCATGATGGGAGCTGTAGTCCCGGAAGTGGCTCGAACGCGGCGTTTGGGGGTCCGGGAAGGCTCTTGGGGGACACTTTTGCGTCCGAGCCCCGACTTGAGGTCCTCGGGGGAACTTAAACAGCTCGGGAATCCTTCGGGGGAGCTCGGGGAGCTCTATCTGGGCTCTTTAGGGCGCGGGGCACGGCAGGAGTTTTAGGCGCGGGACTGTGTTCTGAGGGGCTCGGGGGCCACGGGGCATGAGGGAGACGAATTCCCAGAAGGGGGTGTACCGGGCATCTGTGGGGTTGGGAGCACTCAGGGGGTCCGGGGACGCTTTTGGGGGGTCCCAAATGGGCACTGAGGGGGCACTGAGGGATCCTGGATGGTCTAGGGGACACTTATGGGACAGATGGGGGGGGATCCCGGGGTTCTGTGGAGCGCGGGGCATGACGGGCGTTGTAGTCCCGGCTGCAATGGGGCTGTATCCGGCCGCGGGGCATGATGGGAGTTGTAGGCAAAAGGAAAAACATGTCTGCCGTCTAGGCACCGCCCCCAGGCCCAGATCTCTTGCGCTGATTGGCTGTGAGCAGTGATGGGTAGGAGCCTCGGCAAATGAGAGGCGGCGGAGGCGGGAACAACCTCTCCATTCCTTCCCAGTACAGCCCGGTTCATTCCCAGTACTACCCCAGTACAGCCCCAGTAAAACTCCAGTGCCCCTCCAGTCCCTCCCAGTACAGCCCAGTCCCTGCCAATACACCTGAGACCATTCCCAGTCCCTCCAGTTCCTCCCAATTTCAAACACAGGGTGCCCCAGTGTCCCCAGTCTTCCCCACAATGTTCCCAGTGTTCCCCAGTATGTCCCAGTCCTCCCCAGTGTTTCCAAGGACAGTTTAATTTCTCACGGTGGCCATGGCAGCCAAACCCAGCAGTGGGGTCAGTGCAGTGCCCTTGGCCACAGCCCCTTGCAGTGGCCCAGTGCAGCTTGGGCTGATGATCCACCCTCACAGCTGGCCCAGGGCAGCTCTGCAGTGGCTTTGGTGGCACCTGGGGCTGGCACACACCTGAGCAGTGTGTCTGTTTGCAGTGGGGAAACTCAGGAGTTTCAGATTGCTTCAAAAAATACAAAAAGTGAAAACCCCTCTTAGGCTGGGTGCAGCCAGGTCTCCAAGCACAGCAGGTCCCAGGGGAGTGAGGACAGACAGGATGGGGCTGGGCACTGTGGAGCAAGGTTGTCCACACTGGGTCAGAGCTCCAGGCACAGCTTCTGTGAGCAGCCCAGAGCTGCTGAGGAGAGACCCTGGGTCAATATCAATCACAGAATGCTGCAATCACCTCTGCTCTAAAGAGAAATAAAATAAAAATACATCATTTAAAATAGGAATGTCTGTTTCTGACAAATTCTTTGAAATCTTTCTCCATAACTGGACTAGGAAAACTTTAATGACCCTCTCAGGGCTTTGGTGTTGTTTACATCAGACTCAATCCCTGAGAGTGTCTTCAAAAAACTTCTCGAGAACTCAAAGATCAATTTAGACTCCAAAGTTCCTTGGAGTTTTAATGGGTTCCACTGAGGAACATGACTGAGAAAGTGTCCCCAGGTTCCAGTTAGAGCAGAACCCTGGAGGCAGTGATGACAGCTGGGGACAAACAAGGCCAAGGTGTCTCTGGTGCTGAGCAAAGCTGGATGTGTTTGAGGAATGCCAAGGGCCAAGGCCTGAGCCCCAGGGCCTGGCCAGGCAGATGCTGTCCCTCCCTCCTTGCTCAGGGCTCTTGCCGGGATGGGCACTGGCATGTGGGGATGTGCAATGCCAAGGGCAGGAGCATGGGGCGGCCCCTGCCAGGCTGCTGAGCAGGGACAAGGAGGCCATGAGGCCCCAGGCCTGCAAGGGTCACTTGTCTCCTGCTCCTGCCTCAGGCCCAGGCCCAGCAGCCATGGCCAAAGTGCTGCCCAAGTTGGCTCTGGCAGGGCTGTCTTGCAGCTGCTGCCCATGCCTGTGCCCTGTGCAGCCCAGGCTGTCCTACGGTGTCCCTGCCCTGCGCCTCTGTCCCTGCAGGCTCTGGGAACAGGTCCCCCTGTACCTTTTGGACACATACCTTGGCAGATTGGAATGTTGTCCACATGGATGGCTACAGAACACCAAAACATACATTCTCATCCCTTTTTTCTGAGAATATAGGATCATAAGTCCCTATACTATCCTTTGGTGGTTTTCATTATTATGAAACTGACCTTTCCGAATAGAAGGGTGTCCTTCTTATTGTGTAATATCTAATACAAAGGTAAAAATAATTGGGAATAATTTTAGGCATTGGAAATCATGACCGTAGCACTCCAGGAAGGGGCCGAGTTAGAATCCATGCGTTTTTCAATACAACTATTGTTCTGGAAGCTTAAAACATAACTGAAGAGGACAACTGGGAAGTGACTTTGTCCTGCAGCCTTATGTTGCTTTTTTTTTAACAAATTTGTGTGTAAAATTAATACTAATCTGATGTCACTTGTATTTTTAGAAGAAAAAAGGGGTGATTAAGGGTAACTAAGGCCTATCCGTCAGCCATTCTATAAATCTTTAGATTACTGAGCCCCAAAGGATAAGTTATCATGGTATACCTTGATAAAGGGTGCCTTTATCAACACCATATGGACCACCCCATAGCTGGCCTTTGGACACTCAACTTTTCAGCTGCCTTACACAGACATGTTCATACACACAGACAAGAGTGCAAAAAGGTTTCTCATCTGACTCCACCAGATCCCACTGGCTCTGCAGAGCAGTCAGAAAATACTCATTGAGTCTAATGAGGAAACAGGGCACTATGGAACAGTGCAGGCTTGGCCTTGCAAGCACACTGATCAGCATTTGTCAGCATCTGTCAGCATGACTGACCCCACTTACTGTATTCCTCCTCTATTTTCCTATGTCTATTTCTCTCCAAACCACCTTGATCCCTCCCTTTTCCTTCTTTGGTTCTTCCCCTAACATTCCATATTAAGTCTAGTGAAATTCAAAAATGCTGCTTCCTTGCACCCCAATATTAACCCTGTAACAGTAGGCAGTAATATCAGCCATTCTGCAAAGCCATCTGGAGAGCCACTCTGCTGACTGATGGTGATAAGTTTTCTTCCCAGACCATGAGGCTGAGGTGCTCCTGGAACATCTGGGAATGTTTTTATTTATTTATTTAGAAATGTATTTTTAAATTTAATGTATTTTATTTATTTATTTATCATCTTTTACCATGGTCCACATGTTCCATATGGTATACCATGTCCCCTGCTACAGAAGACTCCAATATCACTGCTCTTACTTTCAAAATGAAGATAATACAGAATAAACTTCTGTCCTTCAGTGGAACCAAACTAATGACAGAGGTCTGATGTGAATATCTCCTGATCACCTTGTTACAGTGATTGACAATGGTGTTGGCCAAAAAATATCTCCCAAGGCTGCAGCCATCTTTTGGCAATGTGGAACAGGTCTTGGACCACAGAAGCCATGTTGTAAAACTCATCCCCTGGCTGCCCCACCTGGCTGGGCCCTTCCTTTGCTGACAGCTCTGCCTCCTGCCTGCCTCTGCCTGCCCACACAAAGCCTGGGGCTGACCCAGACCCCTTCTGGGGGATGTGTTGCACCACAGCCCTGCCCTGGGAGGGAAATTCCTGTCTCCTTGTGTCCAGTTTGGACCTCCCCAGCTGCCATTTTTATTAATTCTTTCTTTTTCTGTATTTTTTCTATTATGTCAAAAGGATCCACCATCTCTGAAACCACCCTTCAATCCCTCCCAGGCCTCTCCTCTGCTGTCCTCAGTCTCCATCCCACTGAGCACAGAGCTCCTCTGTCCCTGTACAGTGCTCATGTGCTTGAGGCCATGGCTGCCTGGACCAGAAGGACGGTTCTTTTCTACAGGAAGGAAACCACAGAGCCCCAGGGTTTGGGGGCAGATCAGAGGCAGTCACCAGAGGCCAAGGCAATCCAGACCTGTCTGTCCTTGCAGCTTTTGTCTGAAAGCAACCCTTGGATATTTTCGGAGTTTTGGAGGTGGAATTCCATTTCAGCCATGAGTGCCTGGACCAGAATGACAGTTCTTCTCCACAGGAAGGAAAGGGCAGAGCCCCAGTGTTTCAAAGGCTGATTAGAGACAGCTCCAAGGAGGCTAAGGCCAGCCAGACCTGTTTGCATGGCAGCTTTTGTCTGGGAGCAATCCTTGGATATAAGGAATTTTGGAGGCAGATTCCCAGTTTTGGTTATGGACACCTGCATGGAAAGATGTTCTTTTCTATGAAAAGAAAAGCACACCCACCCTCCCCCCCTCATTGTTTTGAGGACAGATGAGGGGTGGCCTCCAAGATGCCAAAGCCATCCAGAGCTGTCTGTGCTGGCAGATTTCATATGGGATAATCTGTGGATTTAATCAAATATGGAGGTAGAATCCCAGATTCAGCCATGAACCCCTGGAGGAAAAGGAGAGTTCTTTCGCACAGGATGGAAAACACAGAACTCCGGGGCTAGATGAGAAGCAACCCGCAACATGCCAAGGTCAGCTGGACCAGTTGAGCCAAGCCAACCAGAACTTTCCCATGTTCTTGGATCCCTGGGGCCCTGCAGCATCACAATGTTCTCTTGGTTCCATGAGGGCCCATAGTATCACAAGAGATCTTTGTTTCCATGAGGCCCAGCAATACCACAATGGTCTCCTTGGCTCTGCAGCGGCACAATGGCCCCTTGCTTCCATGAGGTCGTGCAGTGTCAAAATGGTTGCCTTGGTTCCATGGAAATGCACAATGGCACAATGGACCCTTGGTTCTATTGGGCTCCCCAGGATCACAATGGCCCCTTGGTTCCATGAGGACCTACAGTCTCACACTGGCCCCTTGGTGCCATGGGCACTCAGAGTGCCAGAATGGTCTCATTGCTTTCACAAGTCTCTGCAGTGTCACAAAGATCTCCTTCATTACACAAGGCCCTGCAGAGCCCCTTGATTCAACGAGGCTCAAAGTGCCATAATGGTCTCCAGGATTCCATGAGGCCCCAGAATGTCACGATGGACTTTTGGTTCCATGAGCTTTTGTACAGCCAACAATAGTCACCTTGTCTCCACAGTGTCATAATGGATCCATTGTTCCATGAGGTGCCTGGCCTCCCACAGCTTCTCAGAGACCTTCTCCCCCTCAAGGTCCCCAGCAGCCCCTCATGACCCCTCAGAGCCCAGGCCTGCGGCTCCTCCCAAAGGAGAAGGGGTCAGGCCCTGCTTTTTCTCCTTTTATTTCGGTCCCTTCACAGCCACGAATGCAGAAAGGCTGACATGGAGCCTTTCCCCAGCGTTTCCCTCAGGGTTAACTGTGGGCTGAAGCTCTGTGCTGGCGCTGGCCCGAGCGCCACCATCCCTGCAGCCGCCAGGCCTTTGCTGTCCCCCCGTGTCCGTTCCCTGTCCCCGAGTCCCGCCCGGCTCTGGCAGCAGCAGCAGCCGCAGCGCAGGGGGCGCCGGCCCGGCCCAGCCGGGGCTCCCAGCCAGGAGCAGCAGCAGCGCCGGCCCCTTCCCACCTGCTCCTGCCTCAGCTCCCAAGGGCTTTTTCCAGCTCAATTCTGGACTAGAGCAGCAATCACCCACACACAGCCCTGACTCCTCAGGGCCCGCCTGTGCTGCCCTGAGCAGGGCCTCAGAGAAAGAAAGGATCGGGTTCCAGCGCTTCAGCCTCAGTGTCCCTGCAGAGGAACAGGGCATCTTTCAGGCACTTCCACAATCTCAGGGTTGCCATTTCATGGGGAATCTGGGATGAAAAGGGGTTCGCTGGGAAGGACAAAAATGGTGGGAATGGATTGGAAATTATTAGGAAAAATGATCCTTTGTACAGCCAAAGCGAGCAACGGACAAACGGACACGGGGACAAACGGCCCCAGAGCTTCAGTTGCAGCGGCAGCAGCAAAAGCTGCGACAGCAGCGACTTTGTCGACTCCCTCTCGCTTCTCCTCTCCCTCTCCTGCAGTCCCGCGCCCTCTCCCGCTCTCCATTTCCCAGTGTCCCTCCACTCCCAGTCTCTCTCTCCCCATGCCCGGCTGGGCCATGCCCCCGGCCCGCCCCCGGCCCCGGGCAGGGCTGCCCCGTGCCTGGCCCCGGCCGTCCCGCCGTGGTCTCACCTCCAGCCGGCTCTGGCCGTGCTGGCGGTGGCGCTGCTGGGCGGGCATCAGAGCCTGGGGCTGGGGCGGCATCGCCTCCCTTTGGCTCGGCCTGGCCCGAGCCCGGCCCCGGCCCCAGCCCCGGCTCGTCCTGAGGCCCGCGGAGGACACAGGCGGCGCGGCCGCTCCCGCTGCCTCCGCTGAGGCTTGCCCGGCCTGAGCTCCGCCGCTCGGCAGCACGGCCGCCGGCCCCGAGCCCCCGCTGTCCCGTTCCCGGGAGCGAACGCCTGGGCATGGCCGGCCCGGGGTGCTTGAGGGGCGCTCGGGGGCCCTTGCTGGCCCCGGGCCGAGCGCTGACAGCCGCGTCCCGCCCGCAGGGAAGGCGCAGCAGGGCCTGAAGGAGCAGGACAGGCTGGGCTCGCTGCTGGGGCGCGGTGGCTTTGGCAGCGTCTTCGCGGTCACGCGGCTCTCGGACGGCGCCCCGGTGAGCGGCGGGGCCGGCAGCAGGCGCAGGAGGAGGGGAATGAAAGGGAGGAGGGTGGAGGATGGGGCTGGGCAGGGCTGCATTGCCTGCAGCAGAGGGGACACTGGTGATGACGGCGAAAGATAAAGGGGCTGACTCTTAGCAGGGATTAATCCAAGGTTTATTTCAGGAGCTCCGGGGAGCCTCTACAAACCTCAGGGGCCCTGCTGGTGACAGCCCCAGGAGAAGGGCCAAGGTGATATTTAAACAGATGTGGAAACCAAAAGTGGATAACATTTACTGACCAATAAGGGATGGAAACTGGGGGAAGGGACATATAAGACAGCGTATGGGGTAATATTTGAAGAGTTGATCCCGAGCCTCTGGCTAATCACTCAACGTCTTGGACCAAAAGTTCGAGAAAGAGGGGATAGGATGCCGAGTGACTGAGGAAGAGCCAGGGTGGGGATCTGGGGATGATCTCAGCAAAGGAGAGCGATTACACAGGTAGAGGGAGGGGACAAAACCTGGGGTAAACCATTTGGGGAAGATAAGGGGATACAGAGACAAAACCATTGTAAAGCAAAAACAAACACCAAAACCTTTCTACTGCCTTGTCCTGTCAGGGCTTCTGACAGCCCCTCATTACTTCATGGCCCTGTCCCCTCAGGGGCTGCCCCAGCCCAGCCAAGCTGCCCGGCAGCAGCGCTGCAGCCCCACAGCAGCTCCAGAGGAGCCCCATCCAGAGGCACCCGGGAGCCCTCAGCAATCCAGCCAGCAGCACACAGGCAGGAGGACACAGAGGGCGCTTCCTGCCTGGCACAGGGCTTGTGGCCATCTCCAGGCACCGCTCTCACAGGGATCCCCGCAGCTCCGGCCCCTGGCCAGCCGCTCTGTCACCAGCACAAAAGCTTCCACAAAACCACCAAAGGCCAAGGGGCTTCTGGCCATTTTCCCTGCAACACTGCACGCCTGGGCAGCTGGCCCAGCCCAGGCACCCTTGTCCCCCTCCTCCCCTAAGCCCTGCAGAGCCTGGGTAGCAAAGGAAAGCTCCTGGGAGTCTGTGTATTCTAACAAACAATATTCATCTACTAAAGAAAAACCAAAAAGAAGAAAAGGACAATCTGAAAGAAATGGAAAATTCCTGCTGCCTCAGGTGGCCCCAGCAGACAGAGCCTCTGGCATCAGCTCTCTGCAGAGCTGCAGCAGCGCAGCCAGCCGAGCCCTGAGAGACGAGGCCGAGTCCTTCATGCCCTGCGGAGCTGATCTTGCAGCCTCTGGAAGACGGAATATGGCTCACTCTGCAGTGCCTGGAGGACATGCAATGTTGCAAGTGCCATGTCTGACACAGCGCTGCTGGTGTCCTCTGTCAGGTGTTGAAGGGCTGAAAGAGAGAGGGACAGAGCCATGGTCAGATGCCGCATCTGCGGGGAGCCGAGGAGAGCGCCCTGGCAGGGCCATGGCAGCCGGCTCTAGCCATGGCCAGGAGGGAGCAGGCACCAACGGGACCAGCCCGAAGCTACTGGCCACGAATGCCCCGGGTGGCCCTGAAATCTCCGTGTCCTCTGCCCACGCCGGCGCTGGTGCGCACAGGGAGCAGAGCCCTCGGCAGCCGGGGCAGGGCTTGCAGCTCCCCCAGCAGCCCCCACTGGCCTCACTCACCGTTGCAGATGAGCCGGAGCTCTTCCTTCTTCCCCCTCAGGTGCCGCACGGCCATCCCTGTGAACACAGAGCCTGTGAGGGCGCCAGCGGCACAGCTCCCTGCCAGCGGCTCTGCCGGCGCTGTGGCCACACGGGCTGCTGGCCCGGCAGGGCTCAGCCCGGCCCTTGGCGCACGCTGCCGCCCCAGGGCACGGCTGCCAGAGGGCGGCAGCAGCAATGCCCAGGCCAGGCGGGGCTCCACGGCGCCCGGCCCGGCTGGCGCTGCCGGGGCAGCAGGCGGGGCTGGGGCCAAGCTGCGGCGGGTCGGGGCGGGGAGGAAGCCCGGGCTCGTGGCTCACCCATGAACCTGATGGCCGCTGCTCGCAGGGACTCCTGCGGGCTCTGCAGGTAGGGCAGGGCCTGGCGCAGGTGCTCGGCCGCTCTGCTGCTGTCCTCTGCCAGCTGGAGAGAGCGGCAGGAGGGAAGGCTTGGCGCGGGCTCAGCCCCTGGGCCGGGCACTTCCTGCACTGCCCTCAGGGGGCTTCTCTGGCCTGAGGCTGGGGCTTCCAGGCCCTCCTTACCAGGCACTCGCTGAACTTCCACAGATTCTGGCTCTTCACCAGTCTTTCAAGATCCTTCCTCTTCAGGAACTTGGCCACACAAAGCAGCGTTTTCCCAGAAGCCTGGAGAGCAGCAGAGACGCGGAGTTGGCCCCACAGCCCAGGGCGCAGGACCCGCGTCCCTGTGCCAAGGCCTGCAGGAGGCTGCAGCCTGGCAGGCGCCAGGGCAGGAGGCAGCTGAGCCCCCTTCCAGGGGGACAGCAGCAGCCCACGAGTCCTCACCTGTGCCACAAGCCGATTGCCATCATGGCAGTGGAAGAAGAGGGGCAGCAGGCTCTGGCGCAGGGCTGTCTTCAGGGCTTTTTTTTCCCTTTCCGGTGGAAGAGTCACCAATGTTTGGAAGAGCAGGATAGAGATCAGCTGAACCTGCCAGTTGTTCTGTATGGAAGGAAGAAAAAAAGACCTCAGCATTGCGGCTGCACGGGGCTCAGCTTGGCGCAGGCCTGCAAATGCACAGGACACAGTGTGCGGGCAGCAACCAGTGGCCGTGGCTGGGGGCAGTGAGCCTTACGTGGTCAAAGAGTGGCAGGAGCGCCTCAAGCAGCTGCAGTGTGATGGGGCCAGGCATCAGCGCGTCGTTGTCCAAGATGATAAAGCTGAGTAGCATGACTGCCATGAAAACTATCTCTCCATCTGCATCCCACAGGAACTGCACAAGACTTTCAGTCAGGCTCCACATTTTTTTGGTCTGTGCGGAACACAAGTTTGTGAAATGCCATCCTGCTGCCGCAGGGCCCAGAGGCCAAAGGCCTGTCCCCAAGCACTGGGGCAGCTGAACTGGGAGGCAGGAAAGCTGGGAGCAGCTGCCCCAGCGCCCAAAGCCCTGCCAAGCCCAAGCGACTGCATTCCCCAGCTCAGCCTCAGCCGCTGCCCCTTTCTCACCATGAAGGGCTCCTCAATGAGCTCGAGAAGGGCCCTGAGTGCCAGGCGACGCCTCTCTCTGCACTCGCTCTGCAGCTGCCTCGACAAGATTTGCAGGACTCTGTTAGCACCACGTTGACTCAAGTCCAGGAACTGGAGGACCTGAAAGGCACAGGGCAGTGACAAGGGAGCCGGCCGGCAGCAGCCCGGAGCCGCACAGGCCTGGGCCCGGGCAGCAGCACAGGGCACGGGCACCGTCCCAGGCAGCTGCGGCTGCGAGAGGGCAGAGAGCTGGCAGGCAGCTCAGCCAGGCAGCGCTGGCCATCAGGCTCACCTCCACAAGGAAGGCCAGGCCGGGCAGCTCCCAGCGCGGCTCCTGTGTGCTGAGCAGCTGCAGCAGGTAGCGAGCGATGCGGGAGCACAAGGGGATGGAGACACAGCACATCTCCCTGGCAGGAGAAAAAGGAGCCAAGCCTGTGGGCCAGGGGGACAAAGCTCTGCCAGGACTGACGCACAGAGCTCTGCTCTTTCCCCAGCATCCTGCAAGGGGCCCTGGGCTATTTGGGAGGCAGCTCCTGCTGGGCACCCTCCTCTGCCAGCCTTTTCCAGTCTGCTTGGCCATCCCTCAATGACAAGGCCCTCTGACCCATGACCACAGGGACTGTGTGGAGCTCCCTGGGCCCGGAGCACAAATGTCAGAGGCTGTGGGGAGAAGGGGCTCTCACCTGGCCAGCAGACCCATGGCATAGTGGTGGGTGTCAGCACACAGCAGCGTGTCCCAGCCACAGTTGCCTTCCATTGCCACCACCACATCCTCGTGCTGCATGCAGCAGAGCAGGGACTTCAGGGTCCGCACTGCAAACCTGCGTGCACAGCAAAGCCCAGGTGATGCTGGGAGCACTGGCTCCTGGCCAGGGACATGGCAGGGACAGGAGGAGTGGGATGGAGCACCTGTTGGGGCTGGTGGCAAGGCCGTATTGCTCCTGGCATCCCTTCCAGAAGGCATCGACCTCCTCTGGCATATCCAGAGTGCTGAAGAACACTTGGGAGAGCAGATGCACAAAGAGGCGGGGGAAATAGACCGTCGCCATATGTGGGACACAGGGCACCTGGAGGATCTTCCACATCACCACGGTTGCCTGCAAAGGACAAAGCCCCCGAGACAGCGCTCAGTGCCCAGGTGTCCGTGTGGCAGGGCCCGAGCTTGGCAGGGAGAGGCCTGGAGAGACGCAGCGGGAGCACGGGGCCTGCTGGGCCTGGAGCTGCCCCTGGGCCAGGTTTCAGCCCAGCGCCAGCGGCAGGGAGATGCAGTGGGGGAAGGAGGATGGAGAGCTGCTGGAGAGGCGGCCTTGAGGCCAGCAAAGGCCAGTTAGAGAAACTCACAGCCAGGACAAAGACACCCGTTTTGTCCCCGTCGGAGGTGCACGTGCTGTGCTTGGGCCAGCTGCCCAGCACATGCAGGAGGATCAGCAGCGCCGGCTCTGCAGTCCTGGGCGAGCACATGATGCTCTTCCACATGGTGAAAGCAGCTCTGTGGGGTTAGAGCTCTGTCTCAGGGGGGTCTCAGACACAGCACGGGGGGCCTGGGCAGCAGTGGGGACCTGAGCTGGCTGCCAGCTCTGCCTCTGCCCACTGCCACTGGCCAGCAGCAGCCAGGCAGCCCAGGCCTGTGGGGACAGGCCCCTGAGGGGCAGCAAGGGAGCATGGCATCAGGCTCGAGGCCTGACGTGCAGGGGCTGGCAAAGGGAGCAGCCAGAGGGCCCTGGAACTCTCTGTTACTCGGACACCTGGGCCAGGCTGTACAGGCTGATGGGCTGGGGAGCCCTGAGCCCTCTGGGCAGGTGGGCCCCATACCTGTCACAGGACGGGGCCACACGCAGGAGCGTCACGACTACGTCAGCGGGCTGTGCTTCCATCAGATCCAGCAGGCTCCTGTTCAGCCTGTGCTCAGCAAACTGATTGGCCAGGAGCCACTGGTGGATGTACCTGACCAGGGCGGGCACCTGGAGAAGGCACGGGGACACTTGGAAAGCTGCCAGAGGGAGGAATGTGCCCAGCTTCTCCAGACAAATGCTTCCCTTGCCACCACGCTGCCATGGCCTCCAAGAGTTCCAGTGAGCAGCAGGCATGGCTTGGGAGAGCAAGCAATTCCTGGGAGGATCAAACCCTGGCCTCAGGCTGCTTACTTGCTTTGGGTTGGAAAAGCCCTCCTCTACCAGCATATCCAGCAGAGCAGCACTCATCTTAGTTTTGAAGATGTGCGAATAGGCTCTGAGCCCAGTGCCCATGGTGCGGGTCTCTTCCGCCCGGATTTTCTTGATGAATTTGCAAACCAGCTGTAGGAGAAGGGCAAGAAGCCAGGGATGTTGCAGGCAATGCTGCAAGCGCGGTGCCAGCAGGCCCAGCCCAGGTGGGGATGGCTGCAGGTACCTGCGCTGTTCTGCGGAAGAGGCCAGGGGCGGGCTCCTGCTCTTGTGTGCGCTCCAGGGCTGCACCTGGCAAAGAGCGAGCGCAGCCAGAGCTGAGGGGCTGCGGGAGAGGCCGGAGAACACGGCCCAGCCCTGCGCTGCCCAGGCAGGGAGAGCCCCGGAATGCCCCAGGGGATGGAGCACGGCCCCTGCGGGGTGTCTGCCCGGCCCCTCTTCCATCCTGTCCATGGGCATGGCCCAGGGGATGGGATGGGATGGGATGGGATGGGATGGGATGGGATGGGATGGGATGGGATGGGATGCAAAGGTGCCAAGCTGGCTGCAGGCACCCACCCTGTGGCCCAGCTCTGGCACTCACCCTCCTGTGGCGGCCCGAGTGTCACCACCTCTTTGGTTTCCTGTGTTGGAGCAGGTCCACGGCCTTCTTCCTCCTCCTCCACCCAGGGCAGTTTGGGCACTCTTGGGTCTCTCTGCTCCATGTCTTCTTCATCCCTATTCCATTCTGTCCATGGGAACATCCCCAGGAGATGTGATGGGATGGGATGGGATGGGATGCAATGGGATGGGATGGGATGGGATGGGATGGGATGCAATGGGATGGGATGGGATGGGATGCAAAGGTGCCAAGCTGGCTACAGGCACCAAGCCTGTGGCCCAGCTGTGGCACTCACCCTCCTGCGGCAGCTCAAACGGCACCACCTCTTTGGTTTCCTGTGCTGGGGCAGCTGCAGGGCCTTCTTCCACCTCTTCTACCCCCCAGGCCACCTTGGGCGCTCTCAGGGGTCTCTGCTCCATGTTAGTGACTGGATTTGTGGCTACTTGCAGGAGAGATGCCTGGGAAAAGCTCCGAGTCAGCAAGTCCTGCAGTTGTGCCTGGAAGGCACCTTCAAGACAGAAGCTTGGGGAAGGCTACAGGACAGCAAGTCCTGCACTCTGGTCTCCAGGGCTCCTGCCACAAGGACAGGAAATTCCTGTCAAGGATTGTGGTCGGGCCTCGAGGGCACTGGTGGCAGGGATGGGAGATGCCTCTGGGGCACCAAGTGCCACGCTCTGCCCTCGAGAGCACCTGCAGAAGAGAAGCCTCGGCAAGGCCACGGGTCACCAAGTCCTGTGGCCTGCCCTCGAGCTCAGCTGCAGGAATAACGCCTGGGAAAGGCTGCGGGTCAGACAGGAACGAGTGAGCTGTGCGGGGGCTCCTGACGGCACCGCTCTCTCCCGTTCTGCCCCGTGGCCTGTTCCCAGCAGCCAGGCAAGCTTCTATTTCCCACGTGTCACAAAGGGGCCTTGGTCACCGGGTTCCGTTCCATGGCACGGTGACCGTGCTGCAGCGTGCCAGCCAGGGCCCTTGCACACACTGCCTTCTGCCCTGGGGCCGCCCCCAGACCAGCCCCGTTGGCCCAGCTTGGAAGGAATCCCTGGCCCCAGGTGTCTAAGACAGCCCGCACAGGATCTTTAGCAAGGGCTCAGAGCATCAGCAAACTCTGCCCTACTCTGTGGGCTCAGGGCAGCAGAAGGAGCCCCAGGGCTGCCGATGCAGCCATGCTGGGAAGGGCACAGGACCTTCCACAGAAGCTGGCACGGCCTCCTTGGGACACGTCCCAGCTGGTGGCCATCCTAAACCCACAGCTGTGACATGGACAGGGAACGTGTGGGCCAGGGCACGAATGCTGCTCTGACCCCTGGGGCCCGGGCAGCGCTGACATCAGCAGCTGTGGCAGAGTCCCTGCCCAAGCAGAGCTGCCACCCCCCGAGCCCTGGCAGCGCTGGTGCCCATCTCCTGCCCCAGAGACCTGTGCCCCCGGGGGGCTTCTGTGCCACAGGGAGCCAAAGCCCACGTGCATTGGGGGCTGTGCTCCTTCCCCCAGGGGCTGTTGGCAGCAGCACCTGGAGCAACTGCTGGCAACACTTGGTCTCTTACTCCATGCTGAAATTATTTTCTCATTGAAGTCATTTCCTTTCAGCACAAAAACACCTTAGTGGAGAAGGCACAGAAGAACCTGGCATTTAAGAATCCTCAGTTCAGGAAAGTTTTACTTCCCATTGCTCAACTCAAGTAGTTCCAAAAAGTTGCAAACTTCCCAAATTCATTGGGATGGCCTGAAAAGGTGAAGAGTTGGAATTTTGCTTCCCATCTCAAAGCAGTAACCCATTTGCCTTAAAATCATCCACTGAGAGTCACTTGACAGAACATAACACTACACAGAGGCAAACAAAAGGCCATTCTTTGGTTTGCAAACAGTTTCCTATGAAGGGATGATAATATCCTAGTTCTCTTAAGGAATAAAAGCTCTCAAGAAATTCAAGTCCACTCAGTGTTACAAAAGTAGCCCAAGTAAATGAGTAGATGGCAAAGGGGCTAATCCTCCCCCTGGTACAGATATCTAAGTGGCCAGTAAAGTACAGCTCTCCCCTCTTGTTCCCTGCAGGAGAATCAGGACCATGAAGAGGCAAAGTCACAGATATTCCTTCTGCCCTCTGTTACCAAAGCTGTGCCAAAGCACAGATGCTGCCTTCAAACTGACTCAAATTCCAGCCTAGACCTCTCACCTTCCAGACAACGCCTTCTCCAACATCCACCAACACCAAGCCCCCAAACTCCCACACAGAAGCCCTCAACACCCCACCAGGACCCCCAGCTGTCCCTGTCCCTCTGCAGAGCTTTCCCAGCCTCCAGCAGACGCCCTGGCTCCCTGCACGTGCCGTGGGCTGGCACTCAGGAGGATCTGCTCCAAGGCCTTCCCCGGTGGCAGCTCAGGCTGCCAGGCCTGTGGTTCCTGGATCACCCTTCCCACCGAGCCTTCCTGGGCACGGCTGTTCCATGGGCACCTCTGCGCTCAGCTCGGGCTGCTCCACTCAGCCAGGGCTGCTGGGAAAGGATCCAGAGCAGCCTGGCCAGCTCTTTCTCCAGCTCCCTCTTTACTCTCCGGGGAGGCAGAACATCCCACAGCAAAGCAACTGGTGCCACAAGGAGCAGGGGGCCTCAGGCACCTTTGGCAATGGAACAAGGCCTTGGTTTGACATAAGTAAGCACAAGCAATTCACATTAGTAAACAAGTGCTTAGCAGAGACAGACATAGGCCCTTAGCACCAGCTAGCATAAGAAAAACCTGGCTGGCCTAACTTGACAAGAGAGTGACTTGACAAAAGCTTTAGACATAGTCTGCCAGAAGAACTAAGGGCAAGTGGGGAATCAGCCCAGTGCAGGGAAGCCATGAGGAAGACTTTGTGCTGCTTTAGGGCATCGAGAGCGCTCCTGGGCAGTGCCTGGACATCAGCTTCAAGTCTAGGAATCTGACACAATGTCTTTCTAACCACCTGCCTATCGAATCATCTCCGCAGTTTAAAAATGGATGGTATTTTTGATACAATTCCTACATCAACCCACTGAAATTTATATGTGGCAGAGACACATTTTAGTGGGGTGCAGACATCTGTCCTCCTGCCAAGTCAATAAAAGGGCTTTTGGCAGACAATGCATTTGTCTGCCGATTTCGTTTAATGAGGGAGAGCCCTCAGGACTGCTATATCCGAGGGAACACACTTGCCCTTGAGCTGTAGGCACCTGCACAAGCTTAAAATCAGCTGCCTCAGCTTCCAGGACCTCTCTTGGCCAGCATCCTGACGTGGGTGCAGGGCTGCTGTGAGGCACTGCTGGGACCCAGCAGGACAGGACCGGCTGTCTCGTGTCCACGTAGCACCCCTGACACAGCCAGGGCCATCCCAAAACCAGACAAACGCTCATGTGTCAGCAGAGGGGAGCAAGGAGCACTGGGCTCCTCTCAGGTATCTCAGCTGGGCTCGCTCCACAACACGCCCCCATTTTGAGGCCTGCTGATGCCCAGCTGCCAGAAATGCCCACCTTGCTCTCTCCAAGATGCACAGGGAGAGCCAATGAGCAGGATGCCTTGGGAGGCAAACCTTCCAAGCCTTTTGTGAGGCCAGGGACACACCAAGGGCAGCCAAGGCTCTCCACGCTGCCTGGCCCACACAGCCCAGCTCCGTGCCAGCCCTGGGCCACAGCAGCTTCCACCAGGCAGGAGGCAAATGCACATTGCCAAGAGTTGAAACACAGCAGACAGGGAAGATGTGAAAAGTGTGTGTGTAAAGGCCTTTTAATTCACAGCTCTCAAAGAGAGCTTTGGGGCTCGTGGCTGGACAGAGATGCTCCTGCTCACACCTCTGTCCAAAGGGAGGGAACACACCCTGCTGCAGGTGCTTGGGTTGGTCTCTGCAGGTCCAGGCAGATGCCAAACCTGCTCTTCACAGCCTTCTCCCTTGCCCTGCCCCTCTGCCAAGTGCAAGGGGCCTCAAGGACTGAAAGGAGCACAGAGAGCCAAAGGGGGACACTTGCACCTACCTCACTGGGAGCTCCCTGGGAAGCACTTTCCTTGAGAAGCAAGCCCCTTTCCTCCAAAGGCATTTCCCCAAATGTGTAGCTTTCCTGGGGAACACCAATACACTCTTTAGAAAAGCTGGCAGGGCTGAATGACTCCAGGTCCTTTTAGGAGAGGCACTCCAGCTCTAGCTCGTATTCCCCCAAGTGTG
This sequence comes from Agelaius phoeniceus, assembly GCF_051311805.1. Taxonomy (NCBI): domain Eukaryota; kingdom Metazoa; phylum Chordata; class Aves; order Passeriformes; family Icteridae; genus Agelaius; species Agelaius phoeniceus. The sequence goes on from NC_135297.1 coordinate 2,952,898, forward strand.
TGTCCAGGGGGAGGTTCAGAGGTGCAGCCCCAGGCCCTCTACAAACACAAGCTGCCCGCTGCCTCTTCACCTGCCTCAGCTCCTGCCTGCGCTCACAGCAGCAAAACCAGGCTGTTCCCAGCCAGAGCCCAGAGCCCTGTCCCTGCAGGATGCTCTTGCCAGCACCTTCCAGGACTCTCTGCTGTGCACACAGCGCTTTTCATGCCTGCTCTCAACAGGCTTTGAAACACAGAGCACAACCAGGCTGGCTCTGCCACCAGCACACCCCAAACACAGGCGGAGGAAGGAGCAGCAGGGGCTGTTTTGTGGCCATACCCAAGAGAAACTGGAAGGGTGCCCTCCCTCTGGTCTCACTTGGTTGGCTTTCTGACTGGGTCTGAGCCTGGGGCTGCCATTTCTTGGTTGTGGGGACCAGAACCACACCCGGGATCCCGGCACTGCCTGACAGCGCTCCGGGCACTGGCACAGTCGCGCGTCCGAGTCTCGGGCACCGTGCTGCTGCTTCATTTGCCCTTAGGCACACCCAAAGCTCTCTGTTAAGCCCAGATGGTCTCTGGTTCTGCCCTCTTCCTGATCCAGGGCAGGGATGGAGCATTGCTGTGCTTTCCGGAAGCTGTTCCTGAAACCTTTCAGCATTCCAAGCTCCTTTGCCCTCCATGGATGCTTGCCATGGAATCCCTCACAGCTGGGTTCAGAGCATCCTCGGGTTGGCTCTTCCAATGTCCAGGGCCTCCAGGGTGCTCAGCAACATCTCTAACTCCACAGTGTTGTGGAACTGGACCTTCAGCACAGGGACCTTTCCAGCCTCATCTGCCCTCGTTCCTCTGTGTCTGTGCACAAAACACAGCAAGGAGGAGAACGGCAGGAGGGGCCTGAGTGTCCCGGGGCCCTGGATTTGCATCGCTCCAGCTCCACAGAGATGCAGGTGAAGCGAAGGAGCCAAACTGTTTATTAATGGAAGGTGAAGCAAAGGGAGGAGCTGAAAGGGAGAAAGGGGACGGGCAGGTGTGGAAGGGCTCTGCAGGCACGGGATGGAGGTTCTCTGGCTGGCACACCCTTGGTGGCCGAGGGCACACTCGAGAGTGGCCGCCCCCTGATCTCTGCCGAGACCGTCCAGGGTGGCGGTAATCGCTACGGCGTGGGTGACACAGCAGGAGCACGGCACGAGAAATCAGAGGCAAAGGAAACAAGGAAGGATCACTTGTCTGGGTTTCCAAGGAAGGTTTATTCCCAAAAGGAATCGGGTGCAAGTCACAAAGAAAATGTGTCCGACTAGCATTTTTAAAGAGGGGATGGTACAAGGGGTGGATACAACTCTCACCCAATGAGGGGATCTTAGGGGAGGAACAGATCATTAAGCAACTCCAATAACGATCATTCAGGGGAGGGAAGAAGCCTCACAAACCAATCAACCATCGAGACATAGCTAACTGACACAGAACATTTGAGAATACAAGGGGAGTGACTACAGAGACTGACAAGAGTAAGGGGTAGTACAACTGAGATTGACAAGGGCTTATGAGGGAATGAGGGGAGGAGCAGGGAGACTGACACAGTGATGGGCAGACAAGTGGCAGAAAACTTTGTGGTGAGCAACTTAGGACTGAACCATTAGGGGGAACAAAATGGGGTACATGGGAGAAACCATTATAACTGACTAACACAGGAAATCTCTCTTTTGTATTAAAACAACTGTAAAGCACCAACTACCACAGGCAGGGTCTGAGGGCTGGAGAGAGGGAGCTGTCAACGGGGAGGGAGAAGGCAGGAGCTATGGGAGCTTCCCCAGGCTCAGCTGTGCCAATCATCAGCTGTGCCTGCAGCTCCAGCTGGTCTCCTCTGGTCTCCAGGTGGTCTCACCTTCCAAGGGACCTGGAGGTCTTCAAGAGACACTGATTCTTCTGAGCCAGCAGATGGAAGTTGTTCTGCAGCTCTTCCCTCGAACATCACCTGAACAAATGTGCTTATGTGGGAGGGGCTGTTGTCTTCACTCAGGGCTTGAAGGGCTGAGGAGAGGAACAGAGCCATGGTCAGAACCTGGATCTGCAGGAATCCATGGAGACCTTTCTGCCAGGGCCATCCCACCCAGCTCTTGCCATGGCCACAAGAGAGGAGGGGCCAAGGGGATCAGCTGCAAGGTGCTGGCCATGAATCCCCTCACCCATGCCCCTGGAATCTCTGTGTTCTCTGCCCACGCCACCCCTGGTCCACACAAGGAGCGAAGCCACCGCAGCCGGGGCAGGGATTGCAGCTCCCTGCCCAGGCACTGCAGCTCGCCCGGCCAGCCCCCGCTGACAGCCCACTGCCCTCATCATCCTCACAGAGGGCCTGGGGCTCTTCCTTCTGCCCCATCAGGAGCACCCCGGCCATCCCTGGAACACAGGCTAACCATAACTAAGGCTGCTGTGGCTGTTATCCAGTTTGCTTTATGGCTTAATGAGGTGAGGAATTCATGGATCTTTAACTTCCACTGGAAGGCAGGCACATGGATTCAGAGCTATCACACACTAACTGTATGGTTTTGGGGTTACTTTAATAATGGTACCCACTGTAAGGAGATTACACCAGAGGAAATTTTCTCCCAACCCTTCACCCAGCTCTTTGGGTCTGCCCCACCAGTTTTCAAAGGTTCAGATCCACTCTAAATGCTAATGATATCATACAGTGGTTGGTGTTGCTGATAGGCCTGTTCTATTTAGCATTCAGAGATAAGGGAAGATTAACCTGGATAACCACCCTGGCACCTACCCCAGAGACAAGGGATGCTGATGCCCCAGGGCCTGACCCTGCCCCACAGCCCAACTCAGAAATGAACCACCCAGACTGGGTGGGGGCTCTGGTGAAGGAGATGGGCCAGATGCTGAAGGAGCACATTTCCCCAGCTGGTGAGAAACCCTCCCCCTGCCCCAAAGAGGGAGAGTCTGATGGTGCAGCAGTGGAACCCACAGATGTTACAACTGTCCAGGTTCCAGCTGAACTGCAAGGGCAGTCACAGCCAGCAGCAGTCGCCCCTTTGGAAACAAGGAAGTCTAAGATGAAATCAGAGCACCCTAGATAAGGGTAAAAATGGAGGCCCCTCACAACTCGCAGGGGAGCCCACGGTTGAGATCATCACTGAGTCCCTGATGTACAAAAGTCTCTGTAATCTGCACAAAGACATTGTACGACAGGGACGTGAGGCTTATACAACCTGGTTACTCCAGGTCTGGGACCTTATGGGTACAGGCCTGCAACTGGATGGTGGTGAGGCAAGGAATTTGGGACCCTTGACCCAGGACTCAGATATGAATCAGATTTTTGTAAGGGAGCTAGGGTCCCTTTGTCTCTGGGAGCAGCTTTTATTGAGTGTCAGAGAGAGGTTTGTCCACAGGGAGAGAATGCAGGAGCAGCACCATAGAATGTGCTGGAGGATCCTCGAGGAAGGGATCCAAGAGCTGAGAGAAGTGGCAGTGTTGGAGGTACTCTTTGGGAGGGATGGACAGCTTGATAATGACCCTGACAAGGTCAGTGCACAGGGCAAATGCTGTGGAGTCTGGCAAATCTGGGGCCATCTCAATACACCACCTTCACTGCAATGATTAATGCCGATAACAACCGAGAGACGGTGGGCTCTGTCACCAACAAGCTTAGAAATTGTGAGAGTGTGATCAATGGCCCCATGCAGGCTCCTGTCTCTGCTGTGATCAAGGCCCTAAAGAGGAGATGAGGTGTCGCTATAGAGCACGACATGGCACAAGCACCAGGACTCAGATCAGAAGGCTGTATAAGAGAGATTTATTAAAGCAACAGGTTGCCTTTATAGCTTTACAAGATTATTATATTTACTTAACAAACACATACACTGCCCATTGGTCATGAAAAAGAAACAAAGTTCTCAATAGGTGAAAAGGAGCCATGTCACTCTGTGAGCCAACTAAAGTCCGTATCTTGTAACTTTCTCTCTTTCTTCACATTGCCATGCTGATAGCCTTGGTACCATCCTCCAGAGAGATATGGGGCTTTCCTTATCTTCAGGAAGCCTTCACTGGCTTACAGCAACAGCACAAAAGTGTCTTTCCTACAAGTCGCCCTTTTTGTATTTGACCCACAAAAACAACTGCTAAGGACTTCTGCAGGGCCCTTGCAAAAATCCAAGCAGACAGAGGAGCCATTCTTCATTCACTTACAACTAACCAACTTCTACCCAATCCACAACACACACCCTCACAGTCTTAACATTCATATACAAACAAGGCACATAAAAAAGAGATCTTCAAATACCATTACAGACCTCGCAATTTCCAGATGACACATTTGTAGCAGAATGACACCTTCACCTCTAGTCAAATAACTTTCACCCACACAGAGTCAGAGACCAAGTCATCTGCCTAGTCACCACTTAGGACCAAGTAGCATCCACTCAACTTTACAACTGGTTGCTGCTATCATAATGGGCAACCAACCTAGTTGCTCAAAGTTTGGAGTTCAGCTACTAATTCAACCCCTCTGCAAAGGCAACACTTCTCCCTTAGGTACATCAAATTCCCCTATTTTTGGGACTGTCAGTGCCCTGCAAAAGGAAATGGTACAAGACACATTTCTCAGTAATACCAACCTCTCTGCAAGAGAATTCAAGGAAAAGAAGCAAAAGTAACACCCACTAACTTAAATTTTGTATTTTCAGGGTAAGCCTATAACTCCCTTCACTCTGTCTCGAATTACCATCTTTACCACACATTCCTTGAGGGTCCATGCTTCCATCCACCTAATAACCAATGCAATTGCCTACTCATTTTGCTTCTGCTGTAGAACCACCCATGCTGTCCTTTCCCGTGTGCTCCAAATAAGGTTTAACACAACAGGCAGAGACCCAACGAGAGCCATTTCCTGTTAAAACACATGCATATCCTCTTCTCCATGTTACTAATTCCCCTGGGCCAGTCCACTTGCCCATGATTAAATCTTCTACCCATCCATTAATACCTTTCGGAAAGTTTGGCTGTTTTGAATTCAAAGACAAAAAATGGTAGAATATAGAAGACAATTCTAAGTCAGGTAAAGGACGTAGAAAGTTTAAGACATAAACGGTTTTATCTCATCTCACTTGAGGCGACTCCCTCTGCATTCCCCCTTTTTTTTTTGTACCTGTCGTTTCAACACACCATGAGCACGTTCAATAATTGCTTGGCCTGTCGAATACCAGTGGAATGATCAACACCCCAGGCACGAAAAAACACTTGCAATTTCTCTGAAACGTACACCAGGCCATTGTCTGTCTTTACATGTGATGGAATGCCTAAGATGGAAAAGGCGTGGCAAAAATGACGAATAACACCCCGAGCTGTTTCACCTGCCAATGCTGAAGCAACCATGGCATGAGAAAAAGCATCAATTTTAACATGAACATACTTTAGGCTGCCAAATTCAGGCATTTTTGTAACATCTGTTTGCCATTCTTGCAAAGGGAGTAAGCCTCTAGGATTAGTGCCATAATATTGTGAAACATGAGCCATATGACAATCAGGGCAAGAAGAAATAATTGAGTTTGCTTCGCTGTGTGATGACTTAAATTGCTGCCGTAGTGCTTGAGCACCCTGATGAAAAAATGGGTGAGGTAGAACAGCTTGCTGTAACACATTAGGCACCGTTTTTACTGCTGAGGCAGCCACAAGGGAATCCACATAGGCGCTACCTTCAACAAAGAATCCAGGTAGCAATGTATGGCTATGGATATGCATAATAAAATAAGAATGCTTTCGATTACGAATAACAGTCCACAGTTTTAACAACATAACAAATAATGGTTTCTCCTTTACATTATACAACACAGCTTGATCCAACTGTTTCACTAAATTAGCAACATAAAAAGAATCAGCAACTATATTGATGGAATTAGGAAATAAGGTAAAGGCCAAAAGTACGGCACCAAGTTCAACTAATTAAAAGACCCTTGTTGAACCCATTGCTTCATATTCCCAGCAGTCATTCTTCTTCCAGGCTACAGCAGTTTTTCCAGTTTTCCCTGATCTATCTGTAAAAACTGTGGCACCTTCCATTGGCACAGAAGAGCAAAATTGTTTCCCCTGAAAGGGAATCTTCTTAGTGAAATCCAAAATAGGATGAGAAGGTAAATGATATGCTATTTGACCTGTAAAGGAAGATAATGCAGATTGCAACTCATGATTGTTTTGAAAACACCACTCAAAATACAATTGTTGTACTGGTATGACAACAGTTACAGGATCACGGCCTAAGATCTCATGGCAGTGTCTGTGCCCTTTGATAATGATGTCTGCAAAAAGCTCATACAGGCCTGGAGCTGTTTTTCGGGACCTGAAGGACAAAAAATATCCACTCCAAAATATGCAATTACTCTTCCCATTTATCATTCAATTGACACAACAATCTGCATGGTATTTCATCATCTCTCAAAATAAATAATTGCACACCAAGAGAAACTCTGTCCTGGCAAAAAATTTAGATGTCAAGGACAATTCAACAACTTCTACAGCCTTTTTTGCTGCAGCAGTCAAATGTCTCTCATCGGTAGAGGAAGTTATCCTGGATAGTAAGTCATACAAATCTTGCAGTTTATGATTAGTTATCCCCAAGTATGGCCTAAGCCAACCTATTGCACCTACTAATTTCTGTACATCAACAGCAGTTTTAATATCAATGTCCAATTTTACAGGTTGAGGCACAATTTGTGTATTGGTGATTATCAACCCCAAATATTTCCAAGGCATCTGCCTTTGAACTTTCTCCGGGGCAATAACCAAACCAACTGGAGTGTACACATCGTCCAGCAGTTTGAGGGCATTGTGTCTTCACATGCCCCGATTCTTCACAAGCAGAACATCTGGGTGAAGACTTCATGACTTCAGCCAAAGCAGCCATTTTATGCTCAACCGAACCAACCTTTGAGCAAGCAACTACAAGATCAGACAGTGGGGGATCTCCCGCTAAAGAATCAATAATTCACCTGCAATCTTTGTTTGCGTTGTCCCAGGCTGTCTGCATAACATTTGCCTCAACTTATCATCTTCTACTTGCTTCTCAAGGGCTGCAGCAACCCTCTCCACAAACTGCAGCAAAGGTTCCTTCACCCCTTGCTGGATGCTAATAAACCTTGGTTTAGGAGCTGCATTTTCCATTGTTTTGAGTAAAGCACTCATGTGTGGTGTTTGTGAGGTCCCCAGGACGAGGTGAGAGATGAGAATTTGACTCCATCTTCTCAGAGGGCTGATTTATTATTTTATGACATTATGTTTTATGAAAAGAAATTATATACTAAAACTATACTAAACTATAGAGAAAGGATACATTAGAAGTCTAGAAAAGAATGATGATAAAACCCCATGACTCCTCAGAGCCTTGACACAGCTGGACCATGATTGGTCATTAAATTAAAACAATTCACATGGAACCACTCAAATATTCGCCTGTTGGTAAACAATGTTCAAGCCACATTCCAAAGCAGCAAACACAGGAGCATCAATCAGATACTTATTGTTTTCATTCCTCTCTGAGGCTTCTCAGCTTCCCAGGAGAAAATCCTGGGCAAAGAGGATTTTTCAGAAAATATCATGGTGACACTCATACCCAGCTGCTGGGCCTATGCCAGAACCAGGGGGTCCCATCTTGCCTGCAAATCCGGGTTAGAGAATGGTCCATTGCCCAGCAAGGCATCAGCTCCCACAGCGTGACGTGGATCCTGCTGAGATAACTGCACATTGTCCAATGCTGCTCTTTCAACCATTTGTTTCCAGGTAGCTTGAAACACACCATACTGCACTGGCTGAAACAGAATCGTAGCAAGGTGAACAATATCATAAGGTGCAAGTACATCAGCATTTAGAACACGAATCACTTGCATCACCTGGGAAGAGTTAACACCATACTGATCTACTTTTGACTGGAGATCCCTCCATGCAAAAACCTGATGGCTATCTTCTTGTCCCGAATTAGGAACAGCTTTGAAAACAGGAAAAGCCACAGGCCCACCAGAAGCAGCAGAAGCCATCTCCATCCTTTTAGGTGCACCTATTTTCTCTAACAAATTCCAATCTCCCACTTCAGCTGCTTTCATTCTCACATGCTCCCAGAATTGCAAAGGGTGTCAAGGAGGCACAGCCACCTGGCAGGGAGGCAGAGTCCAAGAAACAGCAGGCCTGGATCTGCTCCGAGGGCTAACAGAAACAGATTCCTGCGTCTTTTTAGGTGTACTTATAACCGGCAGTTCATTGTCAGAACTATCACTAGAGAAAGAAGGACACAATGTTAAAAATTGCTTTTGTTCAACCAGTTCAGGAGGGAGGGGCAGGCCAGATGGCTCAGCTGGGGCTGGAGTGGAGGCAGAGGACTCGAAGGAGGGCAGAGGAGGGGCGGAGGGCTCAAGGGAAAGCTGGGGGTGGTGGGGAGCAACTGATCCACGGGAGGGTGAGAGGGGAGCAGGGGAGCAAACGGCCCAGGCAGAGACAGAAGGGCCAAGGACCCAGCCTGTTTTTCACTTGGCTTCTTCTGCAACTTCATTTTGGCTAATTGTTGTGCAGGCGCAAGATACTTTGGTTTGGTACTCAGTTCAACCAACTGCTGAGCAGTTTAACACAGGTTTAACATACACTCAACAGTCTGTTGGAGATGAGTACCAAGGAGCAGTCTCAGCCTGCCGTTTGATTCTCACGATAGCAAACCCTGGGGGAACCTCCACAGCAACTGCAGCAGGCTCTTCTGGGGGAGATACATGGACAGGCTCAGCCTCAACTTCCTCCTGTTCCTCTACTTCAGTTTCTTGCTCTAATTCCTCTTCCTCCAATTCTCCCCTCTATCTTGTTCTGCTTTCAGTTCCTTTGTTATAAATGATAAATCAAAAAGCCAAATTTATCAAAATGCGAAAAAGATTTTATTTTTTTTTTTCCATGACCAAAATACGGTCCTCAAAAACCCCACAGCCAAAGAGAAAGTGTCGAGCCTGGGGTCGGCGCTGGGTGAACCTGGATCTGACCTCTATTGCATCAGACCTTCCCCTGTTCACGAGCACCACTTCTTGCGGGGCTGTTTTATACAGTTTGTTATGCCTGAGGCAGAGGAGTCCCAATTTCTTTTGTAACTGCATATTCCAGACAGTTTCTTTCACTGTGCAGAGCTGGACAATCGCTGTTTCCTGGTCAATAGCCGGCGTTAATTGCGTCCGGGGAAGTCATCTATTCAGATGTATTTTTCTGGCAACTTCTGCTATCTCGATCAATTGTATCAGTTAGGCAATGATCGTCCTCGGGCGTCTTCGATCACTCAGGATAGCAGCAATCATCGCGTTGGACACGTCTATTCATAAGTTAACTGGGTATTGTTCTCATGCTGCCTTCAGGAACCTTGAGATTCCAAGTAGACGTCTGCCTCTGGGCTGCTTGTGGTCAGAGACTCGTTTGGATTTCACAGTCTTATAAAATACGTCCTCTCTATAAACATGAATTATTTCATAACATATATTACACCTTCAACGCCTCATACAACAGTCTCCAGGTAGCAGCCAAATCAACAACTGTCTTATACCCCTTAGATATCTCTTCCCATAGTCTCTTCCCAACCTTTTTCCATGCCCGGACACTGAAGGCAGTGTCGGCATCAGCTTCAAAGTCCTGTGATTTACACCATGTCAGTAAACTACCAAGAGCATAAACAGAAGCTTGAACATTTTTCCTTTTCAATGAAGCCTTCCACATGGACAAAACAGCCTTTTCCTCATTTAATACATTATTTCCCATTATTTTTCCCAATCCCTTACCTCGAATCAGGCGTCTGAATTAGGTCCGGACCTCCGCAGCGTCCTTGCTGCCTTCACTCGTTTTTAGGGTACCTTTCAACTTTTTCTCTCTTTTGTCTTTCCTTTTTTACAGTCCTGTTGCAATCATGGCAGGGCCACCAGATGTCGATATAGAGCATGACACAGCACAAAGTGCCACGACTCCATCAGAAGGGTGCAAGAGAGATTTATTATAGCAACATGTTGCTGTTATACTCTGTCAAGATATTTACATTTACTTAACAGACACATTCACTGCCCATTGGTCATAAGAAAGAAACAAAGTTCTCAGTAGGTGAACAAGGAGCCATGTCACTCTGAGAGCCAACTAAAGTCCCTATCTTCTACCTCTCTCTCTTTCTCCATGGTGTCATGGTGATAGCCTTGGTACCTTCCTCCAGAGAGATACGGGGCTTTCCCTTATCTTCAGGAAGCCTTCGCTGGCTCACAAGAACAGCACAAACATATGTTTCCTACAATGAGCGAGATGAAGGAGGAGGTGAGGAAGATCAATTTGGCACCCGGGCAGGTTACAGGCCCCAAAGTCAGAGCCCAACATCCCCCAGCTAGAGAGAGAGGGTATACCCAATGAGCCAACCTGTGGTTCTTCCTGCGTGACCATGGGGAAGACATGGGAAGGTGGGATGGGAAATCCACTTCTCTCCTGGCAGCACGGGTGCATCAGCTCAAGGAGGGAAACACTAACTGAGGGAGTTCCACTAAAGTGAAGGCAGCCCCAACTTCCCATGACCGAGCTGCCAGGTGTGATCTGTCAGATCCCCTTGAAGGAACCTCTACCATGTATGCCCAGGAAAGAAATAATAACCAGGGCTAGGGGGGTCCTGCCTCTAGCCAGGGAGAGGCGCAGCAAAACCGGATTTTCTGGATGGTGTGGATCCGATGGCCTGGCACATCAGAGCCACAAAAATACAATGCCTTAGTTGATAGTGGTGTGCAGTGTACCCTAATGCCATCGGGACATGGCGGGGGCAGAACCTGTTTCCATTGCTGGGGTGATGGGGGGATCACAGCAATTGACCCTGTTGGGAGCTGAGGTGAGCCTGACTGGGAAGGAGTGGCAGAAACATCCTATTGTGACTGGCCCAGAGGCCCCATGTATTCTGGGCATATACTTCTTCCAGAATGGCTTCACAAACACCCCAAGGGACTTGGGTGGGCTTTTGGAATAGCTGCGGTAGAGGCAGAGAACATTAAGCAGTTGAACACCTTGCCTGGACTATCAGAAAACTCATCTGCAGTAGGACTCCTGAGGGTGGAAGAGCAACGAGTACCAATTGTCACCTCGACGGTGCACCACTGGCAGTGTTGAACAAATTGAGATGCCGTGATCTGTAGCAGGCTCCGAGCCTGCTAGGGCTCCGTGGGGGGAAGAGGCTTAAAGATAGGAAAATGCCAAGTCACAGTGAAATAGCAATGAATTGAGACGCCGTGATCCCCATCCACAGAATGATCCGTGAGCTGGAGAGCCAAGGGGTACTCAGCAAAACCCACTCACCCTTCAACAGTCCCATCTGGCCTGTGCACAATCTGACAGAGAATGGAGATTGCCTGTGGACTATCGTGGCTTGAATGAAGTGACTCCACCGCTGAGCGCTGCTGTGCCGGACATGCTGGAGCTCCAGTACGAGCTGGAGTCCAAGGCAGCAAAGTGCTTTGCCACTATAGACATTGCTAATGTGTTTTTCTCCATTCCTCTGGCAGCAGAATGCAGACCTCATTTTGCTTTCACCTGGAGGGGCGTGCAGTACACCTGGAACCAACTGACCCAGGGGTGGAAGCACAGCCCCACCATCTGCCATGGACTGATCCAGGCTGCACTGGAAAAGGGTGAGGCTCCAGAACACCTGCAGTACATCGAGGACATCATTGTGTGGGGGAACACAGCAATGGAAGTGTTTGAGAAAGGAGAGAGCATCATCCAGATTCTGCTGGATGCTGGCTTCACCTTCAAGAAGAGCAAAGTCAAAGGACCCGCCCGAGAGATCCAGCTTCTGGGAGTGAAGTGGCAAGATGGATGGCGTCAGATTCCCACTGAGGTAATCAGTAAGATCACAACAATGTCTCCACTGACCAGCAAGAAGGAAACACAAGCTTTCTTAGCCATAGGTTTTTGGAGAATGCACATTCCTGAGTACAGCCAGATTGTGAGCCCTCTCCACCTGTTCACCTGCAAGAAGAACGAGTTCCACTGGGGCCCTGAGCAGCAACCAGCCTTTGCTCAGATCAAGCAGGAGATCGCTCATGCAGTAGCCCTTGGCCCAGTCAGGACAGGAGCAGAGGTGAAGAACGTGCTCTACTCTGCAGCCAGGAACAATGGCTTGTCCTGGAGCCTTTGGCAGAAGGTGCCTGCGGAGACTCAAGGCCGATCACTGGGATTCTGGAGCCGAAGTTACAGAGGATCCAAAGCCAACTACACTCCCACTGAGAAGGAAATCTTGGCTGCCTATGAAGGAGTTCAAGGGACCTCGGAGGTGACTGGCACAGAAGCACAACTCCTCCTGGCACCCCGACTACCGGTGCTGGGCTGGATGTTTAAAAGAAAGGTTCTCTGTACCCACCACACCACTGACACCACATGGGGCAAATGGATTGCTCTGATCACACAGCATGCCTGTATTGGAAACCTGAATCACCTTGGGATTTTGGAGATAAATACAAACTGGCTGGAAGGTGAAAACTCTGGTCTCACTGACAAAGAGGAGCAGGTACAAGTGACATGGGCTGAGGAAGCTCCACCATACAACCAACTACCAGCAGAGGAAACACGCTATGCTCTTTTCACTGACGGTTCCTGTCACATTGTAGGGATGAACTGGAAATGGAAAGCAGCTGTATGGAGCCCCACACAACAGATTGCACAAGCTACCAAAGGAGGAGGTGGATCAAGTCAATTTACTGAACTCAAAGCCATTCAGATGGCCCTGGACATTGCTGAAAGAGAGAAGGGGCCAACACGATACCTTTTATATCGATTCATGGATGGTAGCAAATGATCTGTGGGGCTGGCTGGAAAGGTGGAAAAAGTCCAACTGGCAGCATAGAGGAAAATCAATCTGGGCTGCTGATGAATGGAAAGACATTGCTTCTTGGTTGGAGAAGCTACCTGTGAAAGTCTGCCACGTAGATGCCCATGTCCCCAAGAGTCGGGCTAGTGAGGAACACCAAAAAAACGAGCAGGTAGGTCAGGCTGCAAAGATAGAGGTGCCAAAGATAGACTTAGATTGGCAACATACGGGGGAGTTGTTCCCAGCTCAATGGGCCCATGATGCCTCAGGCCATCAGGGCAGAGATGCCACCTGTAAGTGGGCACGAGACCGAGGGGTGGATCTAACCATGGACAGTATTTCTCAGGTTATCCATGACTGTGAGACATGTGCTGCCATCAAGCAGGCCCAGCAGGTGAATCCCCTGTGGTACGGTGGGCGGGGGTCCAAGTACAAGTATGGGGAGGCCTGACAGATTGACTCCATCCCACTGCCCCAGACACGCCAGGGCAAGCGCTACATGCTGACCATGGTGGAAGCCACCACGGGATGGCTGGAGACCGACCCTGTGCCTCACATCACTGCCCAGAACACCATCCTGGGCCTGGAAAAGCAAGTCCTGTGGAGACGTGGTGTGGGAGGATCTTCATCCACTCGTCCCGGGTGTCCATGGGGTTGGGTTTCTTACCTACATACGGGCGGTCGTTTGGTGACAGGGGGACTCCCACCAGGCATGTTAAGAGCGGACCGTCTACGCTTCCAATGGCCATGCAAAGATTGTCTTGCTTTCATGGCTTTGCCAAAGTGACCCAGATGTTTTGTTTTGGCTGAGGGACGATCCAGCCGGTGGTCACTTGGATACAGATGAGGGCACTGATAAAGACGATGACAACGATGGCACTGGTACTGCTGTGGGTGGCCGTGGAGGGTGTCACAGAAAGAATCATACTTCTTCTTTCCCACTGGGTAGTTTTCAGTTGTGTATGGTAAAAACACACATTAGTTGACTTATTTTAAGACATTCTTAAATATTTTTAAGTTCCTCCTATAGTTCTTCCCAACTCCTCCCAATCACGCCCTTCTCTTTTTTAAGGGAAGTTTGAGGGAGGGAAAAAGGAGCAGTTTCAAGAGGGGAAAGAGGGAGGGGGTAGGGATAAAGGGTCACTGGTAGAGGGATGGTGGAAAAGGCAGGGGTGTGTCTGCATTTGAGATTGACATGGATGTTATCAGTGGGATGTATCTACGTGCGATGAGTGTCCCTGCCACAATGTTTGGATATATGAATTTCTTTTTTCTTCATCTCCAAGAGAAAGCTGCTTCTGTGGCATGGTGGGAGAGGGAACTGACTTTGTGTTCATTCGAGGGGTCGTCTTCAGATCTGTGATCTACTGATAAATCTTCTGGGAATCCACCGGGGTCCTGTATCTGTAGAAACACAAGCATATCCTCTCCCCCACATAATGAAAGGGTATGGCCCTTCAATAATTTTAGATTCATGATTCTGTCAAGTACTGGAGGTCTTTCTTTGAGGTGTGTGTACATGTTGTTATGAAAGAGCCTTAAAACAGGGGGGTTTGGTTCTTTTTGAGAGCAATTCATGAAATTCATAGCTTAAAGTACTTTGCACAGTCTGTCTTGTATAGAGAGAGCCAGGGGCTATGTACAAATCACAAACGGGACGGGGCTGCTGTGGAACGTGCCTTGAGCTGTTTTATTTTCCAGCATCAGTCTCATTACATGGTTATGACAATGAAAAGATGTACATCCCAAGCAGCAGACCAAGAACTTAATATTACAACTTACTTTAAAAGTTTTTTGACCAATCCCACAAAGCAAAAGCATATTGACAGTAGTTCTATCCAACCACAATAAGCACAGATACCTTTGGTTAAAACAATGCTTGCTTATTTTGAATACAATACCTGCTTGTAAGCCTTAAAACACAATGCACAGAGCTCCATTATTAAGCTTCAAACTTCCTAATATCTTGATAGAAAAACTTTTCTGTAGCTTAGAGAGTTTTTCTAGACAAGCGTTAATACACAGACCATTGTTCTATTTGTCCTTGCTTTTCTACTTTTTCAATAATTTTTCTTCTGACCAATCTCATGGCTACTGCTTAGCTCTAATCATAGTCCTGCTGTCTCTGAGGCCTGCCTTTTGCAGCTTTCCCAAAAACCCTCTGATTTTGTGGATTCCCACACTGAACACAAGTTCAGCTATTTTAAATCAAATGCTCACTGATGTAGATAGTACTAAACATGGCACACTGCAAAATAGAGCTGCTATAGATTTTTTGCTGTTAGCACATGGGCACAGGTGTGAGGATTTTGAAGGAATGTGTTGTATGAATCTCTCTGGCCAGTCTACATCCTTTCACAGGAAACTCAAACAACTACAAGACAACATGAAGAAATTGACTCTGAATGGTTGGGGCTTGGATGAATGGTTTGAGGGATGGGGAAGAACTGGATGGTTGAAAGATACCTTAAAGGGAGCTTTGTTATTACTAGTAGTTATTATTATATTGCTTTGAGCTATTCCATGCATAGTGATATTGGTGACCCACTTGGAAGAAAATACAGTGAAAAGGGTTTGGCTGGTGCAAGAAGAAGGGGGAGTTGTAGCAATGTATCTGAACAACTTAGGCCACACTGTGCTCCAGCCATATTGCTTGTAGTTCTTCTTATCAGAGCCCTCTGGAATTCCCCAAGGTTACTAAGACATAAAGTGTGCTAAATGAAGAAAGAAAATGCTGAGAAACAGAATACCAAGACCACAAGAACTAGATAACAGAGGGCTGTGAGCCACCTGGACTGTAACCAATCACATACCCAGAGAAGGGAGTGCAGAACACAAGGACAAGAGAGAGGCACCAATGAAGAGATGCGTGATCAGTGTATGCAGTAGAGTTAGAATGCATAAATAAGTGCATAATGTAAACAATCAATGGCTTCAGCTTAATAATATTGGTTAGTTGTATGGGAGTCCTGTTTTCCCACCAAGGGTGCCTGGGAAGGAGGGATGGTTCTTTTCCATAAAAAGGAAAGCACTGAGGCAGGAGCAGGAGACAAGTGACCCTTGCAGGCCTGGGGCCTCATGGCCTCCTTGTCCCTGCTCAGCAGCCTGGCAGGGGCCGCCCCATGCTCCTGCCCTTGGCATTGCACATCCCCACATGCCAGTGCCCATCCCGGCAAGAGCCCTGAGCAAGGAGGGAGGGACAGGACCTGCCTGGCCAGGCCCTGGGGCTCAGGCCTTGGCCCTTGGCATTCCTCAAACACATCCAGCTTTGCTCAGCACCAGAGACATCTTGGCCTTGTTTGTCCCCAGCTGTCATCACTGCCTCCAGGATTCTGCTCTAACTGGAACCTGGGGACACTTTCTCAGTTCTGTCCCTCAGTGGAACCCATTAAAACTTCAAGAAACTTCAGAGTTTCAATTTACCTTTGAGTTCCTGAGGAGTATTTTGAAGATACTCTCAGGGACTGAGTCTGATGTAAACAACACCAAATCCCTGAGAGGCTCATTAAAGTCCTTGTGCTGTGTCTGTGCTGCTGAGCTTTAAAGGAACAGCTCTTCCAGGGCCAGCTCCTCTCCCAGCCCAGCAGGGCTGAGGGCTCTGCCTGCAGGCACTGAGGGGACAGGAGCCAGGCAGAGACAGGCTGAAGGCAATCAGGATTGGGAAGACATTGAGCTGAGACTTCACCTGGGGAAAGATCTTCACAGCCCTGTGCATGGTGAGTGTGTGGGTGCAGGGCAATGTCCCCTGTGCTCCTGGAGGGATCTCCTGAAGCCAGCACACCCCAGAGCCTGGGGGATGTGTCAGGAGGACTCTCCCAGTTTCTCTGTGGCACAGGAGGAGGAGGAGGAGGAGGAGGGGGAGGATGTGGTGCAGAGCGGGGCTGCCCTGGGCACCGTCAGAGGGACAGGGCAGGACGGCTCCTGCTGCCAGGGACGGCTGCAGGGGCTGAAGCTGGGGCTGCAGCCAGGGCTGCCCAGGGCTGTCCTGCAGAGCAGCTCCTGCAGCCCTCAGGGCTCTTGGCCAGCCCAGGGCATGTGCCACCTGCCAGGGGCAGCTCTCAGCCTGCCTGGCAGCTCCCCATGGACGCTGCAGGGGAGAAGTTCCAGGTGCAAGGAGCCACCCCCATCAGGGCAGATTCCTCCTGCTCTGGAGATGGTGCTGCATGGCCAGGGCTGCTCTCAGCTTTCTCCTAAAGGGAAGGGAAAGGGGCTGTCAGCTTTGGCTGTGTCCCTGAGCCTCCTGCACTGTCAGCCTGGGCATCAGCAGATGGGCCTCAGATCTCCCTCAGAAAGTGCCTCCTCAGCCTCCTCTCCCTACACACAGCAGCAGCAGCACCTTGGCTTGCAGCATCTCTGTTTGTCTGGCCTGCCCTTAAGGCCCTGGTGCCAGGGAGATGCCCCTGGGCAGTGCCCTGTGCTGGGAGGGGTCTGCAGGGCAGAGCTGAGCCCCCAGGGCTGGGCTGGGCTCTGGCAGCACTTGCAGGGACAAGGCTTGGATAGAGAGAAACAGTTCCCAGCAGGCACAACTGCAGGCAGCACAGAGCCAGGACAACCTTTTGCATCCCTCCATGTTCAGCTGCACTGGGAAAGAGAGAAGGGTTTGGAGAAAATTAGTTTTAAACTGGAGAATTCACAAAGTCCACTTTATTTTTCAAGAAAGTTTTAAGGGTGATCATGCTTAAATAGAGAGAGGGAAAATGAACAAAGGGAACCTATGTGGTTCCAGCAAGTCTGACTGCACTGGGGCACTGGGAGCTCCGTTTTCCCTCTGAACACCGCAGTGCTCAGGCTGAGAGCAATGCTGAAGATGAGGCCGGAACTCAGCAGCACAAAGCCAAACTCAAATTAAGTTAAGGAAAATTCTCTCCCAGGAAGAGAAGTAATTTTGAGGGGATTCCAAATAAAACACATAGGATTGACTCAAAAAATTGGTCCAGTTATTCAAGTCTTCATTCCACAGTTCATGATTCCCAGAGTGAAGAAATGTCCAATCTGGCACTGCCATTTCCTTCCTTGACAGGTGTTAATCCTCTATAAGTAACCATACACGAGGCTGCAAATGTCCAACAGCAGCTGCATCAGCCACTTCCTCCTGCTGGCATTGGCAGACACGCGGCAGCTGCAGCTCCTGCACTTCTGCCTCTTGCTGGGCATCTCCCTGGCTGCCCTCCTGGGCAACGGCCTCATCATCAGCGCTGTAGCCTGCGGCCACCACCTGCACACGCCCATGTTCTTCTTCCTGCTCAACCTGGCCCTCAGCGACCTGGGCTCCATCTGCACCACTGTCCCCAAAGCCATGCACAATTCCCTCTGGGACACCAGCACCATTTCCTACTCAGGATGTGCTGCACAGATGTTCCTGTTTCTCTTCTTCATTTCAGCAGAGTTTTTCCTCCTGACCGTCATGTGCTACGACTGCTACGTGTCCATCTGCAAACCCCTGCACTACGGGACCCTCTTGGGCAGCAGAGCTTGTGCCCACATGGCAGCAGCTGCCTGGGCCAGTGCCTTTCTCAATGCCCTGCTGCACACAGCCAATACATTTTCCCTGCCCCTGTGGCATGGCAATGCCCTGGGTCAGTTCTTCTGTGAGGGGCCCCAGATCCTTAAGCTCTCCTGCTCACACTCCACCTTCAGAAAAATCTGTATTTCTTTGGTTGCTATCTGTTTAGCTTTTGCTTGTTTTGTGTTCATCGTTTTCTCCTATGTGCAGATTTTCAGGGCTGTGCTGAGGATCCCCTCTCAGCAGGGACGGCACAAAGCCTTTTCCACCTGCCTCCCTCACTTGGCCGTGGTCTCCCTGTTCCTCATCACTGCCATGTTTGCCTACCTAAAACCCCCCTCCATCTCCTCCCCATCCCTGGATCTGGCAGTGTCGGTTCTGTACTCGGTGGTGCCTCCAGCCCTGAATCCCCTCATCTACAGCCTGAGGAACCAGGAGCTCCAGGCTGCAGTGTGGAGACTGATGACTGGACAATTTAAGAATCATTAAACTGCTGGGCAGTTTCTGAAAATAATTTGTAATAAAAGTTGTCTTTGATACTTCTTGTTGGTTTCATTTTGGAGCTTCTTTTTCATTGTTTTCCTTTTTTAATATTGTCCCTAAACTAAACCCATCAAATCTGCCATATCTTGTTTTGTTTCTCCAGACCTTCACTATGACCCACAGACTGTGTCAGTGAGGAGCTATGCTCTTGATAGCTTCAAATAAAATAAAGGATTTATTTCATTGAAGCTACAAGAGCACAGCTCCTCACTGACACAGTCCAGCAATGTTTTCCCTGGATATCCCCCTTTTGTTGCCTTCTCTGGAGCTGCAGCAGCAATGTCTGTGTGCAGAGCTGGGGGCAGATCAGTGCTGGCCCAGCAGCTGTGCCCAGCAGCAGCAGCAGCAGCACTTGGTGTTGCCAGTGCTGCTGCCGTGGCCCTGCCTCGCTGCCCTGGTGGCCCTGGTGTTGCTGCAGGGCCTGAGTGCTCTCGGGGCCGGGCACAGCCCTGGGGGTGGCAGTGCCGGGGCTGCAGCAGGGACAGGCCATGGGCACTGCTGGGGCAGCGCTGACGCCTCAGCCCAGGCCCTGGGGGCTCCAGGCTCCTTGCCCAGGCTCTCTCAAGAACACGGCCAGGCCAATGCTCAGCACAGCAACCCCCTGTGAGCAGCCCCAGGCTGGCCGTGGGCAGGCTGGGGGCAAACAGCATGGCTGGGGCTCTACAAGGGCCCTGGGGCAGACGGGAAGGAGCAGCAGAGCAGGGGCTGATCCATGCCCAGTGCGCTGCACAGCCCAGGGCAGCGTCCCAGAGCATCCTCATGCAGCTGCCAACAACATCCCCCCTCTGCAGCCCTGGCCTCTCCCCCAGCTCACACAGGTGCCCCATTCTTGCAGGCACAGACACGGCAGCACTGGCTCAGCAGCCCCTGTTTGCATTGCACACAGCAGGGGCAGCACCCCCATGCTGTTGCTGTGGGGACATGAACCTGAGGGAGCACAAATGCCATCAGCCCCTGGGGCCAGCAAGGCCTGGGCGACACCAGGGAAACCACTCAGCTTTGTCCTGGCCTCTGCACTCAGCCAGAAAGTTTGTTCCCATCAGCTGGGAGTTTCCTGTGCCACTGCAGACGCTGTTGCTCAGAGCCAGGGCTGCCTGGCAGCCACCCCCAAACTACCCTGAGCATTTCCTTGGCTTCACCTTTGCTTTCTTTCCTCTTTCCTGGTCCAGATTTCTTCCTATTGCCCATCCCTGTTCCCTCCCCTGCAAACAGCCCATCCCTGTTTGGCCTTTCCTCTCTAGCCCCACTCCCCATTGCAGTTCCTGACTTGGCCCCATGGGAACGTCCTTTGGGTGTGGAGAGCTTTGTGGACAGTTGGCTAGCTGAGAAAGGTCACGTAGACATGATACCACTGGTTAAGTTAGAAGGAGACAAGTGTAGGAGTCATCAGTCAGTGTCCAATGATGGGCAAGGACATTGTGCCCTTGGTGCAACAGCAGGATAGAGGAGGGGATCTTTTGCCAAAAATATGATAGTTTCAGCAGAATAATCACAAGAATGTAGAAGTAGTAACAGAATAACCATAAGAATACAGAAGTAGGTGTAGTTGGCCAATAAGTAACTAACCAATAATGAGCTCAGCTTTGCAATATGTAGGAGCTTCATTAACACCAATATAAATACGTGTGACTATCAATAAAGTTTGAGACTTGCTGATCACGCATATTGTGTGCAACTTTTCTCCCGCTGATCCAACAAATGGTGACCCCGCGACGGGATCCCGGCAATGGCAACCACGGTGGATCAGTGTAGGAGTTCAGGTCCTGTCACAGCAAGGACGGCGAACAAGCACCGCTGAAAAAGGGAAGGTGTCGCGCCCTGGGTGACCTCAACGGAGAGCCCGGCCGACACGTGCTGCTGAGACCTTGTAGGGCTGCAACAGCGCTGACGTTCTTAAAATGGATAGAGAAAGGCAAGCAGCATATGATTTATTTACTTGCTTTTTACAAAAGCGTCAGGTTAAGGGCATAGATTTGCAGAAAGAGCTTCCTGGGTTGTTAGCTTATGGGTATGAACAGGGAGTTTTTCAAAATCCTCATACAGTACATGAGTTAACGGAGTGGCATAAATTTGGGGACAAGATGTGGGAGGCAGCTATAGATGAAGATAAAACTGCAAAAAAGTCCGGAAAGCTGTGGCAGGCTGTGCATGATGAGTTATTACAATATCAGGCAGAAGAAAAGGCTGCTCAGCAAGCTAGCGAAGCACATGAAAAGAATAAGAGTTATGGGGACTGGTTTAATTGTCCGTTACCCCCTGCCACATCCACAATCATTTTGCCACCAACATCGGCTCCTGCTTCAAGCAGCAGCTCACCCCCTACGTGTGCTACAACAGCACCGTCCGCACCGCCTGTGTCAAACCCTCCATCTCCTCCTCCTAGTAATGTGCCAATCCCTGGGTCAGAGAGTGACCTAGCGGGGGCCATTGCACAGGGGCAAAGGGAGGCATGGGCAGTGGTAGCAAAAGATATCATGGATACGGGGGATGAGGAGGCTATAAAAGCAGCTATGGACGTTGCTTGTCCGGTGATATATTCTCCTGTGGCAGGGGGCAGATTTCAAGCAACAATAACTGCTCTAGACTGGAAGTTGTTATCACAATTACGGTCCACAGTTAGTCAATTTGGGGTAACCAGTGAGCCCACAAAACAAATGCTTGATTATATCTGGGGGACTCAGGTTTTGCTGCCGGCTGATTGCAGAGGAATAGAGAAGCTTATCTTCACTCAGCATCAGCAGCTCTTGTTTAATGCACACTGGCAGTCACTCTGTCAGGAATGTGTAGCAGTAATACGGCAGCCAGGCGACCCATTACATGGGATAACCCTAGAGGAGTTAATGGGTCAAGGGCCTTTTCTTTGGACAGAAGCACAAGCGTTAATTGGTCCTGATAAGTGTCGGGAGGCAATGCGTCTGGTGCGGTTGGCTATAGATAGGATAAAAGAGCCAGGGGGAATCCTTCTTATATGGGAATAAAGCAAGGAAGAGATGAGTCATTTGGAGCTTTTATAGATAAGGTAGCCAATGCTTTTGAGCGGGCAGGAGTTCCAGATTTCATGAAGGGTGCTTTGTTAAAACAATGCGCGCTCCAGAACAGTAATCAGGCTACGAGGAACGTATTAAATACCCTAGGAGCTAATTGGTCTATAGAAGAAGCTTTAGAATGATTGGCAAATGTGCCCGTAGGAAATCAAGCAATGTTAGTAGATGCTATTGAGGACTTAGGAGCAGGATTACAAAAACAGGCAGCAGCCTCACAGAGTCAGGCAGCAGCCTCTTGCAGCAGCCAGGCAGCAGTCAGGCAGCAGCCTCTTGCCCCACTACAAGCAGCAGCAGTAATTACTCTACAGGCTCCATCTCCTGGCCGATTCAAATGTTACCGGTGTGGAGGTACAGGACACACGCGATGGGCTTGTCAAGCACTCAGTGTCTGGTGCCAAAATTGTCGCTCGGACACCCACAACACCGGAGCCTGCCGACGCCATTTGGGAAACGGGAAAGCCAGCGCGTCCACCAGGCGCCGCGCCTAGACACAAGTAGCTGCTGTCAACACCTCAGCCCAGCTTCCCTTCAACCAGCCACTGCCGGGAGCCTTGGATTGGACGTGGCAGCTGCAGCAGCAGTAACCTTGATGACCACCCAACCGGAAAAGGTTCCGACTGGAATAATGGGACCAATCATCCTTGATGGAAAACCTATGGGAGCTTTGCTTCTGGGACGATCATCAGCCACCATGATGGGATTATTTGTTTTACCTGGGATAATAGATGCTGATTATACGGGGGAAATTTGTGTTATGGTGCATATTCTTTTTCCACCTATACAAATCGAGAAAGGACAAAGGATAGCTCAACTGGTTCCTTTGGAACAAATGGCTAAAACATTACCCCCTCGTCAATCACTGTCGAGAGGGGAGCGAGGATTTGGTTCCACTGGAGGACTTACTTTATTAACAATGAACCTGAATGATCGACCAAAGCGCACTGTAATAATGGAGTATCAGGGTGGGAGGCAAACCTTGGAAGGATTATTGGATACTGGCGCAGACTCCAGCATTGTTAGTCTGGATTTCTGGCCCCACAACTGGTCATTGCAGCCAACCAGAGTGACAGTTACCGGGGTTGGAGGCCTGACACTTGCAAGAAAATTACCCATGTTATCTGTAACTATTAATGGAAAAACTTTGTGAAGTGTTTTCTCAATTGTACCTTTGCCCCCTACTGTACAATGCCTCATTGGTCAGGACATTTTGGCTCAAATGGGAGTAGTGCTGACAAATGAGCACCCTTTGGGCTAGGCCATTGCGTGGACTTTCCCAATCCCATTAACCTGGACCACGGATGTTCCAGTGTGGGTGAAGCAATGGCCACTAAAAAGGGACAGTCTGGAACAGGTTCATATACTAGTACATGAACAATATAAATATACACAAGGTCATTTACAGTTGTCAACAAGTCCATGGAATACCCCTATCTTTGTTATTAAAAAGAAATCGGGGAAGTATCGCTTAATACATGATTTGCGGGCTGTAAATGAACAAATGGAGCCTATGGGAGCCTTACAACCAGGATTACCTAACCCGGCTATGCTGCCAAGGGACTGGCCACTTTTGATATTAATCTTAAGAACTGCTTTTTTTCTATTGCTCTTCATCCTCGAGACACTCGGAGGATTGCCTTTACTGTGCCAGCTTTAAACAGGGAAGAGCCGGACAAGAGATTTGAATGGGTTTCTCTTCCCCAGGGCATGCGCAACAGCCCCACCTTGTGTCAACTGTATGTTGACAATGCTTTACAACCTTTGCGGCAGGCCTGGCCTGAAACAATCATTCATCATTATATGGATGATATTTTATTTGCGCAGCCACAACCTTTTACAGGTCAACAAATTCAAAAGATACATGATGCCTTTAAGCTACATGGATTGGCTGTAGCTCCTGAAAAAATTCAATTATCTGCGCCTTGGAAATATTTAGGATGGATACTTACTGATCAAATTGTTACCCCTCAGAAATTGCAATTAAATAATAAAATACATCCATTGCATGATGCTCAAAAGTTACGTGGTGATCTGCAATGGCTGCGCCCTATTGTAGGCATCCCTAATGAACTGTTAGATGAACTTCGACCTTTGCTGAAAGGAACTGATGCGGCACAGCCTGTTCATGTAACCTCTGAACAGGTTGAGACACTGCAACAGATACTGGACTGTGTGACACAAGGCAGTGTTCAGAGACACGATCTTAACCTCCCCATACAGCTGACAGTTTGGTGTGGAACTAAATTTTTACTGGGTGCGCTTACTCAGCAAAACAGAAAAACGGGGGAGATATGGGCTTTGGAATGGATATCTCCTCCACTTCAACAGCAAAAAACCCTTCTTCAAAATATTGAAATTCTGGCTGATTTGCTCAAAAAGGGTCGTGAATGGGCGTTACAGATTACAGGAAAGGAACCTGATCAGATACGGATACCGATGAAGAAGGATACATTGACCTGGTACCTAACAAACAGCATGAAATTACAAGAGGCTCTATTGGGAGCCGATAGTGTGACTGCCACTGATGATATTCCCAATATACCGTTGAATTCGATAGGGCAGTGGGGTTGGATTCAATGCCCAAAAAGATCACAAAAGCCCTTATTGGATGCTATAAATGTTTATACAGATGCAGGAAGAAAATCCAAAACTGCTGCAGTGACCTGGCAAGAAGAGGGACAATGGCACCATCAAATACTCCAAGCTACCAAGTTGGATACCTTAAAATGATGGAGCTATTGGCTGTTGTATGGGCCATGATGCATTTCTCTGGGCCTCTCAAGCTAGTGACAGATTTTTTGTATGTTGCAGGAGTGTGTGAGCGAATAGAAGATGCCTCTATAAATGAGGTTCAAAACAGGAGGTTGCATGAGCTGTTTATACAGTTGCAGAGGGCAATTAAACTGAGGAAGCATTCTTTTTCTGTTATCCATATCAGAAGTCACAAATGGGATATTGGTCTGGGAGAGGGTAACGCACGAGCAGATAAGCTAGTCTCAATCACACAAGCAACTCCAATTCCCAGGCAGACTATGGCCAGAGAGGCACACTCCATGTTCCACCAGAATGCAAAAGGCCTCCATAGAGAATTTCAGATATCTATGGAGGAGGCACGGGCAATAGTCAAAGCCTGTCCCATATGCAGTCATCATAATGGGGGCTGCGGGTTAGGTCTGGGAGTTAATCCAAGAGGGCCGATAACAAATGAGACCTGGCAAATGGATGTCACACATGTTGCTGAGTTTGGGAGGTTGAAGTACGTGCATGTTACCATAGATACTTACAGTCATTTTATATGGGCCACAGCACAGACTGGTGAGAAAGCAGGGCAGGTGGAGAGTCATCTTAGCAGTTGTTTTGCAGTAATGGGAGTGCCACAGCGCATCAAAACTGATAAGGGGCCTGCTTACTGTAGTAAAAGAATAAAGCAATTCATGCAAATGTGGGGAATAGAACACATGACAGGCATCCCTAATTCTCCAACAGGGCAAGCAATCGTAGAGAGAGCAAATGGTACCTTGAAAAGATATCTGAGTAAATACACAGATATCAGAGAGCCACAAGAAAGATTGTTAAAGTGTTTGTTTGTTTTGAATCACTTGTGTGTTTTTGGGGAAAATAAAGTTCCTGCTGTAATTCGTCACTATGTACAAGAAAAAGATGGTGTAAAGAAAGATGTATGGGTAAGATACAGAGATCCTAAAACAGGACAATGGCAAGGTCCTGCTAAGGTGTTATATTGGGGCCGCGGATATCTTTGTGTTTCTACCCCTACAGGATCTTTGTGGGTACCTGCTAAGTGGACCCGAGCAGCTGTGTTTGATGGAACACCTCAATCAACTGAGCGAAGAGGATCACCAGCGAGTGGAGACAAAGCTGTTGATCATCCTTCGGCCAATACTTCTCAAACTGAAAGGACAGTGTGATTTTGCCATCGACCAAGCGGTTGATCGGTGCAAATCTGTTGATGATATATTAAGCTTGCTTTCGTTGCTTTCTACATTTGAATTTAAAGGGCCTAGGGATTTAGCTTGTGTTAAGTGTCAAGATAGACATTGTGCTGCATGGATACTGCTTTTTTGCAGGGGTTGTCTGGAAATTAAGTGGGTGCATCAATCCCAATTACCTGAATTGTGGTGTGGAAGTTGTGATTTCCGTTGGCAGTTAAACTCTTGGCAGAGAGAACTTAAATCGTTTGCAGAACTACCTGGCCTCCAAGGGTTACAGTTGTATGAATCCCCAGAACAGAAAATCCTTGCATGGTTTAGGTGGGAAACCCAGCACTTAATCAAACGTGCTTTAGGGCAATCTCAGTTGTGTATTTTACAGTCTAAGTGTGGTAAAAATATTCCTCTGTCACAGTCAAGTGTGATAGGTCCTATTTTAGGAGGTCAGGATCCCAACCAAGTGTGGGATGATTGTTTGAGAGAACTAAAGGGGTTGAATCTGGGCAAGTCAAAGGGAAAGAAGAAAAGAGAAAAAAGAGATATTCTTAAAGGTTTGTGACAGACATGCTTGGTTCCAAAATGTCTGAGTGGTTCAAAATACTGCCTGGAAAGATCAGGGTGAGATGGAGACCTTATGCTATTGGCTTTATTAATTTTCGCTTTTTTTGTGGACAGTGCAGACCATCAAGCATGGGCCCCACTTCAGCCCAAGACTAACATCTGGGTCACCCTGGCAAACTTAACTAAACAGGAGGCTATTTGCCTGTCATTATCTTCTCCTGGTAATCCATTTACAACCTGTTTGGTTGGGTTACCAGCAGATCCCTGGCCATGCCCCTCACATGTACCCACCTGTAGAGTCAACAATGCTAGGACAAGTGTAGATAATTGGGACCAATGGGTTTCTCATTTTCCTGTAGCACCACAGGAACCCCAGGAATTGGAGCTGTTAGGATCAGTGATGGCAGATGCATGTATTCATTTTAACCATAGAAGCCAGCTGCCAGCCAAGAACCATTCCAATATTGTAACTTCCAGCATGGCTGTCTACTGTAATGCAACAGCCTGGTGCAATTATACCACAAAGAGAGTGTCAGTCTCATCAAATGACCCTATTCAATTGCCAGCAGGATACTTCCTGATATGTGGAGACCGTTCTTGGGCCGGTATCCCATCAATGCTGCACGGGGAGCCATGTACAATTGGACGGCTGTCTCTACTCACACCCAACATGTCCATGATACTGAACATGAGCCGCCATCGTAGAGGCAGACGAATGGCTCATGCATTTGCTGCAGACTGCCGGGATGATGTAAAGTTTTGGTCCCCAGCGGCCATAGTCGCAGCATCTTTCTTAACTCCAGGGATATCAGCAGCAGGTGCTCATGCTATTTTAAACAAGTTGGGATGTTGGCTTGCTAAACAAACAAATGCAACTTCTTTGGCAATTTCTAGTCTTTTGCTTGATGTTGATTCTATTCACCATGTGACACTTCAAAATAGAGCTGCAATTGATTTTCTTTTACTTGCACAAGGCCATTGTTGTGAAGCATTTGAGGACATGTGTTGCATGAATCTTTCTGATCATTCACAGTCCATTCACTCCCAACTCTCTGAGTTGTGGAGGTTAACTGGAAACCTACAGGTAGAATTGGGCTTTGGTATTGATGGTTGGCTCAAATCTTTACGCCTGGGATCATGGTTACGCTCTATTGTTAAGGTCAGCAATAGTGGGCATTATAGCTTTGTAAGTAGTATTAATTTTGCCGTGTTTTTGCATATGCCTACAGAACATGGTGCAAAAGATGATATCTGCTGAATTTAACCAGACCATGCTTGTTCAACAGAAAAACGGGGGAAATGTGGAGAGCTTTGTGGACAGTTGGCTAGCTGAGAAAGGTCACGTCGACATAATACTGTTGGTTAAGTTAGAAGAAAGCAAGTCTAGGATTCAGTAGTCAGTGTCCAACCACTGACAAGGACATTGTGCCCTTGGTGCAACAACTGGATAGAGGAGAGGATCTTTTGTCAAAACTATGAGGATAGTTTCATCAGAATAATCACAAGAATGTAGAAGTAGAAACAAAATAACCATAAGAATATAGAAATAGGCATGGTTGACCAATAAGTAATTAACGAAGAATGAGCTCAGCTTTGCAGTATGTATAAGCTTCATTAACACCAATATAAATATGTGTGAACTATCAATAAAGTTTGAGACTTGCTGATCACACATATTGAGTGCCGCATTTCCTCCGCCAATCCAACAGGCCTGAGGCAGGAGCAGGAGACAAGTGACCCTTGCAGGCCTGGGGCCTCATGGCCTCCTTGTCCCTGCTCAGCAGCCTGGCAGGGGCCGCCCCATGCTCCTGCCCTTGGCATTGCACATCCCCACATGCCAGTGCCCATCCCGGCAAGAGCCCTGAGCAAGGAGGGAGGGACAGCATCTGCCTGGCCAGGCCCTGGGGCTCAGGCCTTGGCCCTTGGCATTCCTCAAACACATCCAGCTTTGCTCAGCACCAGAGACACCTTGGCCTTGTTTGTCCCCAGCTGTCATCACTGCCTCCAGGATTCTGCTCTAACTGGAACCTGGGGACACTTTCTCAGTTCTGTCCCTCAGTGGAACCCATTAAAACTTCAAGAAACTTCAGAGTTTCAATTTACCTTTGAGTTCTGAGAAGTTTTTTGATCACTCTCTCAGGGACTGTCTGATGTAAACAACACCAAATCCCCGAGAGGGTCATTAAAGTCCTTGTGCTGTGTCTGTGCTGCTGAGCTTTAAAGGAACAGCTCTTCCCAGGGCCAGCTCCTCTCCCAGCCCAGCAGGGCTGAGGGCTCTGCCTGCAGGCACTGAGGGCACAGGAGCCAGGCAGAGACAGGCTGAAGGCAATCAGGATTGGGAAGACATTGAGCTGAGACTTCACCTGGGGAAAGATCTTCACAGCCCTGTGCATGGTGAATGTGTGGGTGCAGGGCAATGTCCCCTGTGCTCCTGGAGGGATCTCCTGAAGCCAGCATACCCCACAGCCTGGGGGATGTGTCAGGAGGACTCTCCCAGTTTCTCTGTGGCACAGGAGGAGCAGGAGCAGGAGGAGGAGGAGGAGGAGGATGTGCTGAAGAGCGGGGCTGCTCTGGGCACCGTCAGAGGGACAGGGCAGGACGGCTCCTGCTGCCAGGGACGGCTGCAGGGGCTGAAGCTGGGGCTGCAGCCAGGGCTGCCCAGGGCTGTCCTGCAGAGCAGCTCCTGCAGCCCTCAGGGCTCTTGGCCAGCCCAGGGCATGTGCCACCTGCCAGGGGCAGCTCTCAGCCTGCCTGGCAGCTCCCCATGGACGCTGCAGGGGAGAAGTTCCAGGTGCAAGGAGCCACCCCCATCAGGGCAGATTCCTCCTGCTCTGGAGATGGTGCTGCATGGCCAGGGCTGCTCTCAGCTTTCTCCTAAAGGGAAGGGAAAGGGGCTGTCAGCTTTGGCTGTGTCCCTGAGCCTCCTGCACTGTCAGCCTGGGCATCAGCAGATGGGCCTCAGATCTCCCTCAGAAAGTGCCTCCTCAGCCTCCTCTCCCTACACACAGCAGCAGCAGCACCTTGGCTTGCAGCATCTCTGTTTGTCTGGCCTGCCCTTAAGGCCCTGCTGCCAGGGAGATGCCCCTGGGCAGTGCCCTGTGCTGGGAGGGGTCTGCAGGGCAGAGCTGAGCCCCCAGGGCTGGGCTGGGCTCTGGCAGCACTGGCAGGGACAAGGCTTGGATAGAGAGAAACAGCTCCCAGCAGGCACAACTGCAGGCAGCACAGAGCCAGGACAACCTTTTGCATCCCTCCATGTTCAGCTGCACTGGGAAAGAGAGAGGGGCTTAGAGAAATTGACATTAAATCTGGAGTCTTTACAAACTCCACTTTATTTTTCAAGCACGTTTTATGTTCAGTCCCGCTGAACTAGAGGGAGGTGTAATAGGCAAAGGGCACCTGTGTGGGGATGAGCAGGTCTGACTGCACTGGGGCACAGGGAGCCCTGTTTTCCCTCTGGGCTTCCCCAGGGTTCAGGCTGAGAACAGTGCTGAAGATGAGGCAGTAACTCAGGAGCATAAACCCAAGCTCAAGAATAAAAATGTTGAGTGAAGTTCCACCACAGTTAGAGAAGTAGTTTTTAGAGAATTCCTAAAATAACCCCATAGGATTGACTCAAAGAGCTTGTCAATGTCTTGTTTCAACAGTTCACTATGCCCAGAGTGAAGGAATGTCCAACAGCAGCTCCATCAGCCACTTCCTCCTGCTGGCATTGGCAGACACGCGGCAGCTGCAGCTCCTGCACTTCTGCCTCTTGCTGGGCATCTCCCTGGCTGCCCTCCTGGGCAATGGCCTCATCATCAGCGCCGTAGCCTGCGGCCACCACCTGCACACGCCCATGTTCTTCTTCCTGCTCAACCTGGCCCTCAGCGACCTGGGCTCCATCTGCACCACTGTCCCCAAAGCCATGCACAATTCCCTCTGGGACACCAGCACCATCTCCTACTCAGGATGTGCTGCACAGATGTTCCTGTTTCTCTTCTTCATTTCAGCAGAGTTTTTCCTCCTGACCATCATGTGCTACGACCGCTACGTGTCCATCTGCAAACCCCTGCACTACGGGACCCTCCTGGGCAGCAGAGCTTGTGCCCACATGGCAGTAGCTGCCTGGGCCAGTGCCTTTCTCAATGCTCTGCTGCACACAGCCAATACATTTTCCCTGCCCCTGTGCCATGGCAATGCCCTGGGCCAGTTCTTCTGTGATATCCCCCAGATCCTCAGGCTCTCCTGCTACAAATCCTACCTCAGGGAACTTGGGCTCATTGTAGTTAGTGCTTTTTTCTTATTTGGTTGTTTTGTGTTCATTGTTTTCTCCTATGTGCAGATCTTCAGGGCTGTGCTGAGGATCCCCTCTGAGCAGGGACGGCACAAAGCCTTTTCCACCTGCCTCCCTCACCTGGCTGTGGTCTCCCTCTTTGTCAGTACTGGCATATTTTCCTACCTGAAGCCCCCCTCCATCTCTTCCCCATCCCTGGATCTGACACTCTCAGTTCTGTACTCAGTGGTGCCTCCAGCCCTGAACCCCCTCATCTACAGCCTGAGGAACCAGGAGCTCAAGGATGGCATGAGAAAAATGATGACTGGATGCTTTTCAGAAGGACTGAAGTACCCCTTTTGTATAGCATAGCATTCAGAATATAACTCATTACAGACTCACTCTACCTTTTCATATATTGGTAGTGTTGTGGGTGGATAATTTTGGTTTTCTTGTGATCTTGATCACAACATAACCTTATTATTCATCCCTCTTCTATTTAAGTGTTTTCCTCTTGAATTTGACTGACAGATTTTTTAAATTGGGAATTGTGCTCTGTGGTTTTTAAACAAAATAAAGGACCCTGCTTCAAATGCCTTTTCTGCTACCCTTCCGCTGAGACTTTTGTAAAAGCTGTGATGCTTTGCAGCACAGCAGCACAGACTGGGAGCACCAGCATGTGATCTTTTCAGAGCTGCTCTTGGCTCCTCCACACTCTCCTTTGGAGCCTTTGTTCTCTGAGGTCTGAGTGCTCTGGAAGCAGGGAGAGCAATGAGAGCTTTTGTGAGAGATCTGACCTCCAGCCCAGCACTGCCATCAGCAAAGGGATCTCCTCAGCCCAGTGCCTGAAGGCTTCTGCCACAGTCTCTCTCAAGAACATGCCAAGGGATGGACTCTAAAGAGGCTCATTGTTCTCCCAAGGCTCAGGGGGATCAGATCAGGGTCCCAGTGTCACCTACAAGACACTCAGGTCTGGGTCAGGTTTTGCTTGTGGGTGGCCAGTGCCCATCAGATGGTGAATGGTTCTGTGCTGAACCTTCCTGGGGCTCTGCAGCTTGTGCCAGGGCTGATGGCAGGGGAAGGTTTTTCTCTACCTCCTCCTTTTACTTTGCAGTGCCTCAGTTTTCTGGGGCATCCTCATGATTTTCAGTGTCACTGGTGCCCAGATCCGTTGTGTCTCCTGAGACATTCTGACAGAGCATTTTCTAAACACAGTCCTCCCCCCTGCTGAATTCTCTCACATACAGCCTGTGGAGCAGAAAGGATGGGCTTAGAGAGGCACTGAGAAAAGTGCTCAGGACAGCTGTGAGTGGGGGAATTACACACCAGAGTCACCGATCTAAACTGGCCTTCAGGACAGGGACAGCTGGACAGGGCTGTGTCCTGGGCACTCCTCTGGAAGAGCATTTTGGTGTCAGGGCTGTTGAGAAGGTTGGGCAGTGTCACTGTGGGACCTCTCTCAAACCCCTTGGAAAGGCCAGAGCCATCCCAGAAGGTCCTGGGCACTTGGGAAGGGCAGACATGGAACCAGTCTGCAAACAGGGCAGGGAGGGGGACTGGGAGAGTCACAGCCTGGTCAGGCTCAGCAGGGAAGGGGATGTGGCAAATCCTCCTGCAGCCATTCCAGGCACTGGCAGGACAGGGCAGGCACTGCAGAACCCACGTGGGAGGGAAAAGAAGGGGATGTTGTGTGCCCAGACTTCAGCCAGGCCTGGGACAGGGTCTGCTGTGGTCTCCTCAGAGCCAGACTGGAGAGAGCTGGGCTGAAGGAGTGGAACATGGGCTGGGTGGGAATTTGGCTGAACAATGAGGGTCAAATGTCATCCATGGTACAGAGTCCTCTTGGCAGCCACGCCCTGGTGACATCCCTCAGTGACCAGCCCTTGGCCACCACTGTGGAATAGTTCTATTGTCTCTAAATTGGCATGAAATGAACTTTCAATTCCTTTGTGGATGCTGCCAAATTGCAGGGAGTCTGTGACCAAACTCACCTAGTCAGTGGTGACTGCAATACATAATTGGGCAAGATGACTGAGTTGGGTAAATTTGTCTTGCCATCAGGTGCCAAGCAAGCCACAAGAAAGGGCAGAAAAAACTCATGCATCAGAAGAAAGGCAGTTCAAGAGAGAAAAACCCACACACACAAAAAAACCCCAACAAAACCCTGTAATATATAGTAGAAATAATTCATGCTATAGAAGTAGATATATGTGTGTATAAAATATTGTTAAGACCCAAAGTTATGCCTTTGACCACTCTGGCTGGGGACAGAGTTCTATTTTCATTGGAACCAGTTCCCGGACAGCGTTAAGATATTATCAGATCTGTTACCGTATGAGTGGGACAATTTTGGGCCATCATAGAGGATTTCCTCTGGCACCTGCATCTGGGAGATAGCATCGGGACCTTCCTTGACCATGATTAATGGAATGTCTCAAGGAGCTCACAAGACCTGCACCTGGGCATGATTACATCTGCGGTACTCAGGAACTGGTATCACCCTACTACATGTGAATGCAGCTTCTGCCTGGATACTCAGACATTTGTCAGGGTCTATGGAGTCATCTTTGTCTGTTTCTGCACATGTATGGATCCAACTTTACATGCAAAGAGACACAAAGAAATATGGGGTCATCCCTGCCTCGGGCAGAATAAACTGTATATAAGGTGGCTGCCAGAAGCACTCGGGGTGAACCTGTGGGGGAACGCTGTCACTCTGTCAGCCGGAACCCTCGGTCACCCAGCGCCTGCACCTGGGGCTGACGCTGTCTTGGCTGTGGTGGTTTTTAAAAATTTATATTTTTGTTATCGATCTAATAAATCTTTGTTAAATTTTTCATGAATTTGGCTACTGATTCGATCATTTATAACAAACCCACAGCAGGACCCACCCACAACAACACAAAAACCCCACAAACAAACCAACCACAGAAAGAAAAGGCCACAAACAGAAGAAAAAAAAATCCATGTGAAATCTCCTATCAGCAGAAAATGTTTGACCACCTTGTGGCAGGAAAGGATTCTGTATGTGTAGGTGTTGTTTTGAAATAAAAATGTCTCTAAAAAGAAATTAATCCCCTACCTCCTTGTCTCAGGTGATTGCTGATCATGGTGTGACATGGAGTGGAACATCCCTTGGGTCAGTCCAGCCCAGCTGTCCCATCCCTGTTCCCCAGGAACACTTGCCCACCCCAGGCCCCTCGGTTGGGGGGGTTGCAGACGCCTCATGCAGGGCGAGCACTGAGACAAGGACAGGAGAACAGAACAACATTTACTCTTGTCAAGGACAGTAGAACAGAACAGCACAGCCTTGGAGAAACTGATTGAGGATGTGCCTCTGGCAAACAGAAGCCACACAAAATGCAAGCAGGATGCCAGCTCAGCTCTGCAAGGCTGACAAAGCAGAAGTTATGCAGAACAATAATATTGCCCTTACTCAAAAGTGGGGGTCAAAGAACAGCCACATAAAAAAGACACTGGATGTTGAAGACAAAACCCAAAGAACCATAAAAGGACATGTGATAAGGGGTGCAACTATGTCAAATAAACTTAAAGGAAGTGGGGATAGCTAATGGATACATAATGAGTGTGTGTGATAAAAACCCTGTTCATTTGATGCTCAGTGCACTCGAATGGAGGAAGGATGGCCCAAGTGACCACCATGCTGTAATAAAGAATACCTGCTTTCAAATACTCAAAAGTCCGCTCAGAAGTTTCTATCCAGCAGATTTCACTATCAGGGGTGTCCTTGGCTCCATTATGCCCCACAGTTTCACAATGGCCCCTTGGTTCCATGAGGCCCTGCTGTAGCACAATGGACCCTTGGTTCCATTGGGTTCCGTACTGTCAAAATGGCCTCCTTGGTTCTGCACTGCCACAATGCTCTCCTTGGTTCCACGAGGCCTTGGTTCCAACAGCCCCTGGTTCCATCAACTTCCACAGTGTCACCCTGGTCTCTTGGATTTGCAGTGTCACAATGGACAATTGGTCCCAAGCAGCCCCGCCGTGTCACCATGAATATTTGGTTCCATGGGGGCCCACAGTGTCACAACGGCCCCTTGGTTCCATGAGGTTCCACAGCATCACCATGGTCTCCTTGGATCTGCAGTATCTCCATGGACCCTTGGTTCCATGTGGCCCTGCTGTGTCACAGTGGTTCCTTGGTTCCTTGAAGCCCCAGTGCATAACAATGGAATCTTGGTCCCGTGAGGTTCAGTACAGTCACAGTGGTGTCCTTGGTTCTGGACAGTAAAAATGGACCCTTGGTTCCAGAAGTTCCATGATGTCACAATGGTCTCCTTGGTTCCATGAGCTTCCATGGTGTCACCATGGTCCCCTCAGATCCTCATTGTCACAATGGACAATTGGCTCCATGGGCCCTGCTGTGTCACAATAAACCCTCAGTGCCATGAGGTTCTGTGGTGTCACAATGGTCTGCCTGGTTCAACGAGGCCCTGGAGTGTCACAATGGCTGCTTGGTTCCATGAGCTTCCATAGCATCAACAATGGTCTCCTTGTTTCTGCAGTGCCATAATGGACCCTGGTTCCCTGAGGTCCCTAAATGTCACTGGTCTCCTGGGTTCCATGTGGCCCTGCTGTGTCACCACGGCCCCTTGGTTCCATGAGTTTCTGTACTGTCAGCAATGGTTCCTTTGTTCCAATGAGGCCCTGCTGTGTCCCAATGGACCCTGGGTTCCATGAAGTTCTTCAGTGTCACATTGGCCCCTTGGATCCATGAGGTCCCACAGTGTCACCATGGTGTCCTTGGATCCACACTGCCATGATGGACCATTGTTGCAGCTGGAATAGCTGCTAATAAAGCCCAGGGTAGGGAAGCACAAAGGGCCTTTGCATGGTACCCACAGATGTTTGATTCAGCTGTGCAGTGAGATGTTCAGGGTCACAAGGCAGGACTCCTGGGGGGAGTCCAGGTTTCTGTATCTCCAGAGGCAGGGGCTGATCAGTGCCATGGGGGCAGTACAAAGATGGGGGCCAGTGGGGGAATGGAGAGGGAGGGGCTGAGGGACACAGAACAAGGGGAAGGAGCCAATGGGGTCAAACAGCTTTTGAGGGAAGCTTCTTGTGTCTCCCTAACCCAGGGAATGCCTCTCAGGGTCTCCACAGCGGCAGAGTGTCACAATGGCCCCTTGGTTCTTTTGGGCTCCTCAGGATCCCAGTGGCCCCTTGGCTGCATGAGGCCCACCTGTGTCACACTGGCCCCTTGCTTCCATTGGGCCCCACAGTGTCACAATTGTCCCCCCTTAGTTCCATGAGGCCCCGCAATGTCACAATGGACCTTTGGTTCCATGAGTCCCACATTGTTCCATGAATCCTTGGTTCCATGGGGCCCTGTAGGGTCACAATGGTCCCTTGGTTCCGTGGTGCCACACAGGGCCACAATTGCCCTTTGGCCCCAACAGGGACTCATAGTGTCACAATGGACTGCTTGGTTCCATGGAGACACAAAGTGTCACAATGGCCCCTTGGCCATTGTCACAATGGTTTCACCAGGCCTCAAAGTGTAAAAATGGCCTCCATGGTTCCATGAGACCCTCCTGTGTCAAAATGGATTTTGGTTCCATGATGCCCCAGTGTCACAGTGGTCTCCTTGGTCCTGCACTTTAAGAATCTTCCCTTGGTCGCAGGGACCCCCACAGTGTCACTATTGTGCCCTTGGTTCCATGAGGCCTTGCTGTGTCACAATGGCCCCCTTGGTTCCATGATGGCCCATAGCAGAGCAATGGTCTCCTTGGTTCCACAGTGTCAGAATGGCCCCTTTGTCCCATGGAGCCCCACAGTGTCACTGTGGTCCCCTTGATTCCACGAGGCCCTGCAGTGTCACAATGGCCCCTGGGTTCCAATGGGTTCCAAAGGGCCATAATGGTCTCCATGGTTCCATGAGGCCCTGCAATCTCCCAATGGACCCTTGGTTCCAAGGGCCCCGCAGTGTCACAAGGCTGCCTTAGTTCCACGAGGCCCTGCAGTGTCATGGTGGCCCCTTGGCTCCATGAGGCAAAGCAGAATCAGAATGGCCCCTTGGTTCCATGGAGCACCACGGTGTCACCATGGTCCCATTGGTTCCACAGGGCCCCTCAGTGTGACAATGGACCTTTGGTTCCATGAGGTTCCTCAGTGTCTCAGTGGCCCCTTGGCTCCATGTGGCCCCGCTGTGTCACAGTGCCAGGTGGTTCCATGAGGCCCCACAGTGTCCAAATGGTCTCCTTGGTTCTGGGAAGCCCCACAGAGCCACAAGGGACCCTTGGTTCCAGGAGGCCTTGCTGTGTCACAATGGACGTTTGGTTCCAGGAGCTTTCGCACTGTCAACAATGGTCTGAGCACTGCAGTGTCACCATGGATCCTTTGTTCCATGAGGTTCCAGAGCATAACATGATCCCATTGATTCCAGAAGGTTCTGCAGTGTCCCAATGGACCATTGGTTCCATGGAGCCCCACACTGTCACAATGACCCCATGGCTCCATGAGCTTCCACACGGTCAGCACTACTCTCCTTGGTTCCCTGAGGCCTTGCTCTGATACAATGGACTTTTGGTTCCATGGGGTTCCACTACATCACAATGGACCCTTTGTTCCATGGGGTTCCACAGCGTCACAGCTGAGTCCTTGGATCTGTCAGCCTCTGCTGTCAGCAAATGTCCAAAATATCAGAATAAGACTCCATAACACTCATTTGCTATTAAAGAGCGCATCATTTATTGATGCATAAGGTGCAACATGAAATAACTCCTAAACTTATGAGGACATGTAATTCTACCAGTGTGTTGCTTATACACAGTGGCTAAATATGAATTACAATTTACCCATTTCCATAAAACCCACCCCAAGTTCCCAGATTCACTCCTTGTTTTCTCTATCCCTGCACCCTTGAGCCAGATGTCTTCTTCTCTTCCAACCATCCTTGCTGGGAAAGCAGCCCCTGCATGCGTTTTTCCTGTGCTGAAAGTTCCCAGGCAGGGTAAAAATGGAATGAACCCTTTTGGTATCAGCCCCAGGCTTTGTGTGGACAGGCAGAGGCAGGCAGGAGGCAGAGCTGTCAGCAAAGGAAGGGCCCAGCCAGGTGGGGCAGGCGGGGGATGCCGACAGCCTGCAGGGACAGAGGCGCAGGGCAGGGACAGCGTAGGACAGCCTGGGCTGCACAGGGCACAGGCATGTGCAGCAGCTGCAAGACAGCCCTGCCAGAGCCAACTTGGGCAGCACTTTGGCCATGGCTGCTGGGCCTGGGCCTGAGGCAGGAGCAGGAGACAAGTGACCCTTGCAGGCCTGAGGCCTCATGGCCTCCTTGTCCCTGCTCAGCAGCCTGGCAGGGGCCGCCCCATGCTCCTGCCCTTGGCATTGCACATCCCCACATGCCAGTGCCCATCCCGGCAAGAGCCCTGAGCAAAGAGGGAGGGACAGCATCTGCCTGGCCAGGCCCTGGGGCTCAGGCCTTGGCCCTTGGCATTCCTCAAACACATCCAGCTTTGCTCAGCACCAGAGACACCTTGGCCTTGTTTGTCCCCATCTGTCATCACTGCCCCCAGTGTTCTGCTCTAACTGGAACCTGGGGACACTTTCCCAGTCGTGTCCCTCAGTGGGACCCATTAAAACTCCAAGAAAGTTTGGAGTTTCAATTTAAGTTTGAGTTCTTGAGAAGTTTTTTAAAGACACTCTCAGGGATTGAGTCTGATGTAAACAACACCAAAGCCCTGAGCAGGTCATTAACGTTTTCCTACTCCTGTGATGGAGAAAGATTTCAAAGAACTTGTCAGAAACTGACATTCTTATTTTAAATGATGTATTTTTATTTTATTTCTCTTTAGAGCAGAGGTGATTGCAGCATTCTGTGATTGATATTGACCCAGGGTCTCTCCTCAGCAGCTCTGGCCTGCTCACAGAAGCTGTGCCTGGAGCTCTGACCCAGTGTGGACAACCTTGCTCCACATTGCCCAGCCCCATCCTGTCTGTCCTCACTCCCCTGGGACCTGCTGTGCTTGGAGAGCTGGCTGCACCCAGCCTAAGAGGGGTTTTCCCTTTTCATATTTTTTGAAGCCATCTGAAACTCCTGAGTTTCCCCACTGCAAACAGACACACTGCTCAGGTGTGTGCCAGCCGAAGGGGCCACCAAAGCCACTGCAGAGCTGCCCTGGGCCAGCTGTGAGGGTGGATCATCAGCCCAAGCTGCACTGGGCCACTGCAAGGGGCTGTGGCCAAGGGCACTGCACTGACCCCACTGCTGGGTTTGGCTGCCATGGCCACCGTGAGAAATTAAACTGTCCTTGGAAACACTGGGGAGGACTGGGACATACTGGGGAACACTGGGAACATTGTGGGGAAGACTGGGGACACTGGGGCACCCTGTGGATGAAATTGGGAGGAGCTGGAAGGAATGGGAATGGACTCAGGTGTTTTGGGAGGGACTGGGCTGTATTGGAAGGGATCGGAGGGGCACTGGGGTTTTACTGGGGTTGTACTGGGGTAGTACTGGGAATGAACCGGGCTGTACTGGGAGGGAATGGAGAGGCTGTTCCTGCCTCCGCCGCCTCTCATTTGCCGAGGCTTCCGCCCATCACCACTCACAGCCAATCAGCACCAGAGATCCGGGCCTGGGGGCGGTGCCTAGATGGGCGGCTTATTTTCCTTTTGCCTACAACTCCCGTCATGCCCCGCGGCCGGATACAGCCCCATTGCATCTGGGACTGCAACGCCCGTCATGCCCCGCGCTCCACAGAACCCTGGGATCCGCCCCCATCTGTCCCATAAGTGTCCCCTAGACCCTGAAGGATCCCTCAGTGCCTCCTCAGTGCCCATTTGGGACCCTCCAAAAGCGTCCCCGGATCCCCTGAGTGCTCCCAACCCCACAGATGCCCGGTACAACCCCTTCTGGGAATTCGTCTCCTCTCATCCCCCGTGGCCCCCGAGCCCCTCAGAACACAGTCCCGCGCCTAAAACTCCTGCCGTTCCCGCGCCCTAAAGAGCCTGGTTAGAGCTCCCCGAGCTCCCCCCAAGGATTCCCGAGCCGTTTAAGTTCCCCCGAGGATCTCAAGTCACGGCTCGGACGCAAAAGTGTCCCCCAAGTGCCTTCCCGGACCCCCAAAGGCCGCGTTTCTACCACTTCCGGGACTACAGCTCCCATCATGCTCCGCGGCGCACGTCCATCGCTGGTCCAGCCGGGACTTCATCTCCCGTCATGCCCCGCGCCCCTCCGAGGGCCATTGCAGCTGCGTTTCGAACTCCCGTGATGCTCTGCGGCCCCGTTAAACCGTATCAGACCCTCGCCTTCAACTCCCATTACCCCCCGCGCCCCAGAGAGCCCCGTTCGAGCCCCCCAAGGGCCGGCCGGGACCCCGAAGGGCCCCAAATTCCCCTCCCTGACGTCCAAGGGCCCCCCTGGACCCCCAAGAGGTTCCCCGGACCCCGAACTGTCCCTCAGAATCCCTGAGTGCCCCGTCCAAGTGCCCACCTGGCTCCCCCAAGTGTCCTCCAGACCCTCAAGTTCTCTCTGAATTTCCTCCCCAGACCCAAAACTGCCCCAAATATGCCCTAGAAATGCCTCCAGGGACCCCAAAGTGCCTCCTCTTGACCCTATGCGAAAAAAAAGATTATAAAAATGATGGCAAAAGGTCTACAAAGAATATTAGTTACCATAAAGAGGAAGAAATAAATACCCAATAGAGCTTAATGAATTAATGAAGGGAATTGTGTTACTTAGAACTAATGACCAATAATTTTCTTGGTTGCTAAAAGTGTATAGAGTTTTTAATATAAATGTACGAATTAGGTAATTAAAATTGAATAACACTATCAGAATAATATAATTATCATTTTATTAATTAATTGAATTTTATTTATAAGGAAAAATGCTTAAATTTTTGTTATGTTTAGGGGTGTCAGTCTCAGGTGGGTGATGTCAGACATGGTGAGTCTGGGGGTGAGGAGCAGCTTGTCCAAACAGGCTCAGCCTGCAAGGGGCTCATTCTTCTCTGTGCCCAAACCTCCTAAGGAGACATTCAGCATCAAGATCACCTGGGGAATGCTTCCATCCCCTCTTCTCTGAAATGAAAAGTAAAAAAATATTCCCTTCTCTAAAACCAAAAATCATGATGTGCACTTTGAAATCTCCCTCCTGAAGAGAACTCCAAACTGACTCCAATCACTGCACAAGGCCTGAAGACTCAAAGGTAATGGAAGGGAGACAAAGAGCTCCTGAGGGCTTTCTGTATTTTAATCAGCCCCCCGCTGGATTTGGGGCTGGGTGCAGGAGCCTCAGGCACGGAGACAAGGATGAAGAAGCTGCTCAAGGAGTCAGCAGCAAAACTCCAAGTGCCTTGGAGCATGGCTGGGCCCCAGTGAGGGCAGGGAGGGCCAAAGGCTGCCCAGGGCCTGGTGAGAGCAGATCCCTGAGCCCAGGATTGCAGGGAGCCCAAGGCTCTGAGCAGGGAACTGCAATGCTGAGCAAGGCCTGGCTTGGCTGCAGGAAGCAGAAAGGCCAAGGCCTGAGCCCAGCCTGGGCCAGCAGGGCCTGTCCCTCACGGCTGCCTCGGGGCTCTTGGTGGGCCAGGGGGATGTGAGGGGCAACAAGGACAAATGGCATCAACCTGCAGCCCCTG
Organism: Agelaius phoeniceus; assembly: GCF_051311805.1. Lineage (NCBI taxonomy): Eukaryota > Metazoa > Chordata > Aves > Passeriformes > Icteridae > Agelaius > Agelaius phoeniceus. The sequence continues at coordinate 2,994,156 of NC_135297.1, forward strand.
CCAGCCTCCCCAGGGAGGCCAAGGGAGAAGCAAAGTGCAGCCCCTGCCAGGAAAGTTCCTCCTGTGGGGCCTCCAGAGGCGCTGCCCGAGCCCAGGGCACAAAGGCCTGGGTGCCTGTGGCCCTGCCAGCCCTGCCCAGCCCTTGGCCATCTGTCCTGCAGGCTGTGGCCCCTGGGCGTGCTGCTCCTCTGCCCTGGCCGGCTGCACTCGCCCATCTCGCTGTCCCCCAGCATTTCTCACCCAGCGTTTCTGTGCCCTCCCTGGGCTCCCTGCACCCAGCGCTGCCGGCTCCTGGCACACAGAGCCCGGCCATGGCCCAGCCTCACGCTGCCACACCTCCAGCACCAACATTCTGCCCTGCGAGGGACTTTGCTTTCTCCTCAGCTCCAGCCTGAACCTTCCTGAAATAAATAGAGCAGGAGATCTTTCTCCTTTTTAATTCCTTTATTAAAAATTAGCTCAGGTGGGGAGAACCAACAGGTCGCGCTCACACCACCACTGCTGCCAGGAATGGCATGGAGGAGGAGGAAGAATGCAGCTTTGTCTGCTGGTCTGCAGGCAGACCTGAGGCTTCCGTCCTCACGAGAGCACCAGGAGATTCCCTGTTTTTCAATATGACATTCAATATCTTCTTTCTAGCTGACGTCTTTTAGGTTAGGGTGAGGTGTAAAAAGGCTCTTAGCGGACACTGGATTCTGTTCCTCACATCTAGGCATCACTTCAGTCTCTTAATTCCATGGTGGCTCATTGTTTTTCATGGTTTTTCCTGCTAGATTTGGTGAGGGGTTTTCTCATTTGCATGCCAACCCCAATGTCACCCCTTCCTCACAGTCCCGGGTGCCATCTTCCAGGAAGCAGCAGGGTGATGCTCTACAAAGGGGAGTTTTAACCATCAACAAGGTAATTAAAGGAAAACTATTACCAAGAGGGGATTACAACATGAAATTATTAACAACAAATTGTTATAACTCCAACTTGGTAGCAATTGTTTTAACTTGTGAACTCTGCAACCTTTTAAAAAAAGGGACAACTTTTCTACTCATAACAGTCCGCTCTCTTTTTCTTTGATCGGGTTTAACCTTAAGCTCGCATCAACTTGCAATTTCAACTTGCAATTCTATGCAATGAGCATAGAATTTCCTTAAGTTTTTTATTATAAATTTCTTGAGTGCTCTGGTAATCATGGTTACTTAACTTTATTACCTTTTCTGGTTTCTTCAGGTTAATTTCTTCAGCGATCCCTAGGTTGGTCTGCATGGCAGATATTACCATTTTTAATGAAGCAGGGAAGTAAGCATGATAAAAAGAGCAAACCAGCAAGTGTACACACAGTGAAGAAAGCTACCTTTTTCCACCAATCTCCTTTGAATGTCCATAGGTTATCCCACCAAGTGGAATCAAGTGTAGGAGTCTGTTCTAGGTTACTTAAATATGCTAGTTTTTTTATCTCATTTGAGATGTTTCTAATGATTGCACTCTTCATCTCTAATACTGCCTGGAGCCTGATGATTCTGTTTAACATAGATATCAGGGTCCAATAAGCCCAGGACTCATCTTGAGCCCAGGTGGCTGGGCCATAAGTCTTGATAATTTTTCTTGGGGTCTGAGCCTGGCTCTTACAATTTTGGATTCCCCCAATTTCTATTGCACTTTGCCCCCTCCATTTGTTTTTTCTTAAATCATCGTATATAGGAACTCCTAAACTTGATCCAGATTCTTTGGGTAATAAAAAGAAAGCTGGTTTTATCATTCCAATGGTGCAACTGCCAGACCAGTCTCCCGGCAATTTAGTGTATGCTGTAGTACCACAGATCCAAAACAGGTGTTTAGGGGCCCCCCAAAATGTATGCTTAGGTTCTGTTGGACATTCCCAATATTTAGAAATGGCTTTCATTCCCCAAAAGGGGTTTATCCCTTCTTCAGTATACTCATAAAATTCATATGCTTCATGGTACATACACTTGTTCTTTTCTTTTCTTTCAACAGGCCAAAATCTATTTGGATCTCTTGGGATCCACCGGGTAGCAGAGTTCTTTACTGCTAAATGCCTTTTACAGACCATTCTTTTTACTGGTGTACTGTACCCCTTAATACTAAATTAATACTAAATTCTGAGTTATTCTGTATCCAGTTACAGATTTCTAATAGCCTTAGATTAATCTTTTCCCATGGCCAAATTTCGGTCATCTGGGTACAAACTCGACAATCAGTTAAATTTAGTTTGTGGCTAACTTTTTTCACTGAATCTATGAATAGGTTCTTACCTCGGGGTATCTCTAAATGGTCTTGTTCTCTTATTGCTTTTACTGTCTCTTTCTCTTTGACCTGATCTACCAGGGTTGCTTCAGTAGCATCACATTCAAAGCACAACCAGGTTTCTCCTACAAGGCACTCTCCCAGGAGTGCTGCCTAAAAGTGATGGTATTCTGGACTACCCAATACATTGGGGGAGGTTAACACAATTCGGGTTAGAATTGGTGTGGACTCTGGACAAGGAGCTCACTTCTTCCTCCTCATAGAGGGGTTGGTAGCACTCACTGCACGGCTCTCTTGGGCTCCCCAGAGCACCACCAGCAATTAGAGCCATCATTACTGCTCTTCCCAAGAATCTGGTATGGGTCATCTGGCACGACCTGCCCACCCGGTCTTGCCTCTTGGGGAACTTTACCAAGAAGAAGCTTCCAAGCTCTTTAGAGTCCCTTCTCCCCGCTTCTCTGGTTAAACTTCTCTTGGTCCGTTCCTTACTAATTTTGGTTTCTCTTAGGGGAGTGGTCTGTAGAGGATTAACCTGGAGTCTTTGGAACTGAATTGGGGGAACTTAACCAGAATTACTTATTAACAGTCTTTAACTTTTTACAAACTTATTTTAAACACAGAACTGTCTTATAACACTTTAAGATAAGGTATGGTTCTGATACCAAACTCTTTTCTTATTCAGTTCATCAGTCTTTTGGGCTCTTCCTTTTGAGAGTCAACTTGAAGTCTTTTGGTCTTTTTATAATGGTATACTCAGGTGAATTAACTCGTGATGTGGTTGACTCCTGTCCTGAGTTAGGGGGTGAGTCATGTGGAATCTAGTCCAATGCTAGGGGGTGAAACTGACATTGAATCCGGCCCAATGCCAGAGGGTGAGTGGTGTGGAGTCTGGTCCAATCCCAGAGGGAGAGTGGTGTGGAGTCTGGTCCAATCCCAGAGGGAGAGTGGTGTGGAGTCTGGCCCAATGCCAGAGGGAGAGTGGTGTGGAGTCTGGCCCAATGCCAGAGGGAGAGTGGTGTGGAGTCTGGTCCAATGCCAGGGCGTGAAACTGATGTTGAATCTTGGTCCAGTGCCAGGGGGTGAGAGTGGTGTGGAATCTGATGATGTGGGTCCAACGTTTTCCTCTGGTCCACACAGTCGAATTAGCAATGAGGAGTACCTGAAAGGGGCTTTCAAATAGAGGCATTAATGGTCTACTGTGATTTTATCAAAACCCAGTTTCTTGGGTTAATGTTATGTATAATTTGTTAATTTCCCTTTATCCATAGCTTGCATGTTTCTCTCATCAATTTCTGCCTACTCTGTATTTTGCAAGAAGTTGTATATCTGTTAGCTAACTTAACTCCCAAAGGGCTGTCTTGGGGGTATCTTTTCTAGCATGCTTTTACTCTCCCATTTTTCTTGGCATCTAACTTACTGGTTTTCTGTTCAATTTTCAAGATCTTGTCTATTCATCCCCTGCCTCTGTTTCTCACTTTCACTAACAGCTTAAATACCACTTTTCTTTCAACCCCTTGCATCTAAAACAAACTTTTTCCCCACACTACTTTTCAACACAATACACCTCCCTCCAAGGAGATGTGGTAAAACTTACAATGCACAATCCACATTACCTATACTTTAATTCATCTACATTCACTCACTTTTATTTCTCATTCACCTTCACACATTCCTTCACACCCTCAAGACACAAAGTGGATCTTTATTGCCAGAAAATCACGGGTCCCTGTGGCCCCCCCTCGCCTTGGGGTTGGCCTCCAGCTCTCAGTATCTCCGGGCCTTCTGGAAGGGCCCTGGCTCTGGCTGCCTCCGGTGCCCGTTCACCTGTGAGGCTGCCTGCGTGTCACTCACGCTCTTACAGCTACGGCCCCCTCACACACCGGGGAACACTGGTCTGGTTTGCAGGTCACACACACTCTTTCTACTGCCTCCCTTCCTACCTGCCCGGGAAGTTGAGGCTGACTTTGTTTGTGACTCACTCTCACACACACAAGACAACAATAAGGTACCTTTTACTTTCACATCACTTATTACAAGTTTAGTGCTACTGTCCAAGTCCTAGTGCTATTGGATATCCTTCTACCTAGCTGTTTTTGTCTAACCTCAGATGTTTTTGGGTATTTTACTATACTTTTTGGTACTTTGTTGAGACAGGACTTATTTGCTCCTGTATCCAACCAAAAATTCAAATTCTTCATTTAGGGGTCCCACCTCAATGTTTACCAAGGGCTTTTCTAGATGTTGCATCGGGTCCCCTAAAGTGTAAAGCCCCTGACACCTTTAATCATCACCTCTAAGAACCCTCTCCAAGGCTTCTTGTTCCCTGGCTATTGCCTCATCGAGACTGAGCTTTCTACAAAACTTCCTGACGTCTCCTGCCTCTCCACAATAATAGCAGTGTCATTCACTCAAAGGGACTTGAGGTCTCTCTATCTCTCTTGTACCTGACAATCCTGGCCTATCTTTGCCTCCTCCTGGTTGTGGACCCACCCACCCCACACTTTCTTTAGCTATGGAAACCATGATCTTGGCCTTGGCCTTTGCTTTTTCTTCTTCTCTCCTTAAATACACTTTCAATGCTTCTCTTAATAAGTCATTTCTGTCCTTCTCTTGCAGATCTTTGTTTTTTTCTAGTTTTCTCTGTATATCTGGCCAAGATTTGGTAACAAATTGGACTTTTAGTAGCACTTGACCTTCTGTGGTGTTTGGGTCTATTCTAGAGTACAATTGGAAGTTCCGCTTTGGGCGATTAAGCCAAGCAGCAGGAGCTTCATCCTTCTCTTGTGCCCCCTCAAATGCCAATTTGGTATTAGTTCCTTTGGGAACTGACTCTTTGATCCTCATATTATCAAAGACCTATATTCCATCATGGCCTTCCTCCCTTCCTCCTGGTTAGGGTTCCAGCTGGGATCTGTCAGTGGCAATTTCTGTTCACCTGATGGCACTTGGGGTCCTGGACAGTTCTCTTTCTGCCAAATTCTTATGCCAGCCGCCCTAATCATCTGGACCTCTTCTGGGGAAAAGAATATATTTAGAATGGAATTCATCTCCCCCCAAGTGTAGATATCTGGGCCTAAGAATTGATCCACTTGGTTGGCTATGCCCACTGGGTCCTCAACTAAATGCCCTAACTCTTTCTTGAATCTTCTCACCTCAGAAGCTGTTAGAGGAGCATTGACAAAGCCAACACCTCCCACTACTCCTCCCATAGGAACTTCTCTGAGGAGAAAAAGTCTCTCTGCCTTGGAGGTCTTGGATCTGGTACTACAGTACAGCCCATCTTCAGGCACCATGCTACCAGTTTGAGGGATATCAGGGTTACCCTGAACTTTCTGCAGATCAGCAGGTGTATTTGGTGATAGCTGTTTACCGGGCAAGGAGACATTTGTGTCCCAACTAGGAGGAGGTAAAGGGACAGCAATAGGAGGGGGAGAAGAGCTTGGGTACATATTAAGTGGAGCTGGAGAAGGGGTGGAGAATGCAGCAGGTGGAGTAGGCAGGCACTTGTGGTGGTGCAGAAGGAACTGGAGGAGCCAAAGGGGGTGGTGAGGGAGTGGTTACTAGGGGAGATACTGGGTCTACCATAGGGGAAGCCTAAGAGGTAGAAGGAGGAATTTGAGCAGGCGGTAATGAGATGGCAGCCGGGGGAAGAACCGGACCTGCCATTTGAGGTGCCCGAGGAAGAGGATTATAAGGTGGAGGGGCAGAAGGAGGCAAATAATCCAGGGGGTCCCATCTTTTACCAATTCCAGCATCCTCTCCTTCATTCCCCTCTTTCTTCTTCTGTACCTTACAAATTCGCACCCTTCATCCCCAATAGCGTTCTTTAACCAGCAAGCTACATACAATAATTGCTCAGGATCGGTATCTCCTCGAGCTGTCAGACAATGACTCAGTTGTTGGCACATCCACTTGTCCCTTGTCCCACACCAAGGCCATCCTCCTTGCACCTCTAATTCTGGCCAGACTTCTACACAATAGTGGATCATCTTCACCTTATCTAATCCCTCTGTGGCCTCTATAGCATCCCATTTCTCTAACAGTTCCCCCAAGGGGCTATTGGGAGGTATATTCCTCAGTCTCTTGCCTGTCTTTTTACTATTACACCCTCCCATTTTTCAGGTCTCAACAGAAAAAAATCCCAAAGGTGCCTCTACTGACAGGTAATCTCAAGAAAAATTTATTTTCCTAATGCTCAGGATTTTACACTGAAACTGCCTGATCTCTTGATTGCCTAACTTTACTAATGTCAGGTCTTATATCTATCAGGACTTGAAAACACGAAACCCTGGCATAAGAAGCCGGTTCGTGCCTGACTCCCCTCTGTCAGGAAAAACAACTGCCTGATTTCTAGTTTGCCTAACCTTCCAAATGTCAGGCCTCACCGTATCAGGACTTAAAAACAAACCCCAGCTTCCTTCGCTGGGATTTGTGCCTGACCCCTTTGTCAGGACTGAATTTGCCTGCAGGGCTTGTGAGCTTGCCCGAGCCCTCCTCGGGACTTGCAATCTGCCTGACTTCCCTCTGTCAGGGCTTTTGGGGGTGCGTGGCACTCATACAACTATTTCCTCCGCACGCCCGGAGGGGGGGCCCTCTCTCCCCCTTAGGAGACGACTCACTCACGCTGATTCCATGCGCTTCCCCTGTTCCCGGCCGGGCCCTTCGCAGGAGTCCGGAAACGCGGCACTGAGGGGTCCACTCTGGCTCCGAGGGTCCGGCCCTCGTCTCACTCACACACACACTCGCTCCTCTCCTACTCCCGCCACCGGATTTCTCACCAGTCCGGAGCTCCTCAGCGTCACTGGTCCCAAGCCGATCTCTCTGGTCCTGATGGCCAGCTGTCCTCGAGGTCCAAGATGGCCACTCCCGGTGTCCTCTTCTGGCGTGGCTATCCCGGACAAAACCCCAGCTGAAATAAACAGGGCAGGAGACTTTTTCTGCTTTTAATGACTTTATTAAAAGTGATCAGCTCAAGATTGGGAAGCTCAACAGGTCTTCAGTCTCCATCGTCTCTCCCAGGGTGACTCAGAGGAGGAGGATCTGTGCAGCTTTGTCCATTAGGGGCAGAGCTGGGGGTCCAGTCCTCGTGGGAGCCTTTTGGGCATGACCCAGATGTTGATCTCTACAGCTTCTTTCTCTCTCTCTGAGTCCTGGATTGAGAGGATTTTCTGCTCAGGGTGAGGGGCAATGAAGGTTTTCAGCATCTCTGCAGGCCCAGCACTCTGTTCCTCACGTCCAGACATCACTCCAATTTCCCAACTCTATATTGGCTCGTTGTTTTGGGGGTCTTTTCAGTAAGTTTGGAGTAGTAGCCTCTCATGGCATGCTGGTCCTGAGGTTATTTTGCATGCCCCCTTCCTACCTCTCATCCCTTCTCCTCACTGTCTGGGGAGGTCCCCTCCCTTCACTGTCTCGGGAGAGGAACCATTACCTTAGCCCTAGCCAGGGCCTTTACTGATACAGAAAAAAGAACCATTAAAGACAACGACTCATAATTATCATAATAAACAGGTAGCACTTTAGCAGCAACACTGGTCTGACTAGTTTTTGTAACTTTTTTCTCACAAAAAAAATTGGCAGATTTTTTGCTTATAAACATTCCTGAGCCTCTTCTCCAGTATGAGCAAACCCAGCTCCCTCAGCTACTCCTCATGGGCCATGTTTTCTAGAGCCTTTGTGAGCCTTTCTGCCCTTCTCTGGCCACACTCAGCCCCTCAATGTCCTTTTTCCCGAGGGGCCCAGAGCTGGACACAGCACTCGAGGTGTGGCCTCAGCAGTGCCCAGCACAGAGGGGCAGGCGCTGCCTGCTCCTGCTGCCCACACTGCTGCTGATCCAGGCCAGGTGCCATTGGCCTCTTGCCCCCTTGGGCACACTTTGGCTCACCCTGAGGCGGCTGGTGACCTGCAGGATGGGCCACTTGGCCTTGTGGAACCTCACGCCCCTGTCCTTGGCCCATTGATCGAGTCTGTCCAAGTCTCCCTGCAGAGCCTTCCCGTCCTCCAGCAGATCCACACTCCCACCCAACTGGGCATCTGCAAATTTACTGAGGGTGCTCTCAATGCCCTCCTCCAGATCATCAATAAAGATGTTAACCAGGACCAGCCCCAAAACGGAGCCCTGGAGAACACATTTCAATGCAGCTCAGTTTGCATAGGCTGCAGTTGGAGGCTGCAATGCCCCCACAACAGAAAGAGCTGCCATCCCTTGGCATTGGCCACACACACAGGTGCAGGAAAAAAACCTTTTACTAGGTGAATATGGCTGACAGAACTGAGCTCTCAGGCACACCCTCCCTTTGCCTAATGACCCTGAACTCAAGAAAAGGGATTTCACCTTCCAGCTCTTTGCACCATTGGATCCTCACACCATCAGAGCTGCACCAGCCTCTCTCATCCTTTTGCGCCTTCTCCCCACTCAAGCTGATGAGCAGCTTTGATAAGAAAAAATGCAGTTCTGCTGCCAACAAGCTGAGCCAATTTGCAAAGGCAACTTACCCTGCCAAAAACAGCTACTGCCTTTTTCTTTCAGAGGTGAGTCATCAGAAGGAATGAAAATGTGTTGCATTTTAAACCAAAGAGGAAAAGAAACGAAAGCACTCACAGAGGATTTGGCAAAGCCAGGAGACGCCAGTGTGGCTTATCCCGTTGGCTGCTCAGTTATTGCAACCCTTTGCTACTTTACCATTTGTCTTGTTTGGAGATTGTGCTCAGATCATTCAGTTATGGGTGCAGGAGAAATTTAAAAAATCATAGCTGATTGCAAAATAATACAACTTAGGAAAATTTAAATGGATTGTGAAGTATTTACATCAGGGTGATGACAGTTACCACATAGAGACCAAAATAAGCCCTTTTAACAAAACTTCATTTCTATCCTTGTTCCTCAAGCCCTACTATCCATTTCTTTGGCTGATGTAGTATAATGTCAAAATACTGTTCAATATCTTGTATTGTTTATACTTTGCAACACTTCTGTTGTGTTTTCACAAAAGCTCTGGGTACTTTTTAGTTTGAAAAAAAGATCTATTATTTTGGTAGCAACATTGCAGTTCTGTGTTTCCTTTTGGTACTCAGCTGAAGAAATAAAGAAAAAAAAAGAGCAGAAAAAATTGCAGAGGTGGATAGTAAATCACAAGGAGCAAAGTTACAGGAGATGAGTACATTACTGCTGCCACTGCTTAAGAGCATCTCTCACAAAAAGCAGACTGGCTACACTGTCCCAACTCCATCATTTCAACTCTCCATGACTTGTTTCTTGCTTTGCAAAGCTGAGCTGATTCATTTTTACCTAATATGAATAACAACTAGTAATACACACTTACAGTTCTCTTGTATTACTGCAACAGCACTAGGTCCCCTTCGAATTTTTTAGGGCAATTGTAATGCCACCCCTGAATTTAAACAGGTTCAAGATATTATTTGTAGCTTATTCTTGAAGGTAATTTGTAGCAAAAGTCAAAAAATTATTGCAGATGGTCAGTAACTGGACTGTTACGTGTATGGGATGCACACGATGATTTAAGTACTGCTTCATTCTGTGTGACTCCAGGCTTTGAGAAAGAGTAATCCCACTTGGCATTTGGGCTCCCTTTGGTCTCAGGAATTATGGATCCAGAGTAACTTGTTAGAAGCTTGTGAAAAAATGTCCTGAAGTTTACAGCAGAGCTGAAGTGTACAGAAGGATGAGAATTCAATGAATAATTCAATGAATACTAAGATTGAAAAGCATATCCAGTTATCCTACTGGCTATGTCCAGTTACCATCCACTGTTACAGTAGAGTGCACAATATCACCAGGAAAATTGTGAATGTCATCTTCAGACCGATCTATTAACACATTTTGGTTTTGATCAAAGTTACTTTCTACAAATTACCAAGCCGTTTTGCCTTTTTGAGGCTCTTACTTTTTTGTGTTAAGTATCTACATGTATAACACAGGTGGCTCCTTTGAAAGACAGGTGTTTGCTAAGGAATGCAGGAGCCTTTCTTGAAATGGAAAAATGTAAATCCCTTCCTTCTGAATTGTCATGAATTTTAAATTAAGGGGGGCTCTCAGGTAAAAATATGGGAGCAGGAATAACAGTTCTTTATTAGGGAAGAAAATAAAAAGATAAAATAAACAATGCAGTAACCCAAAACAGCACTGACAGAGTCAGAATACAACCTGACACCCTGTGGGTCAGGGTGTTGGTAGCAGTCCAATTGGAATTGTGGCTGCAGCCCTCCTGGAGTGTCAGGTGTGGTTCTGTTGGAGCAGGGATCCTGTAGAAAGGTGTAGTCTTCCTCTGAAGATCCAGTGGAAGAGACAGCTGCTGTTCCTCTGGGAAATCCAGAGGAGAAGCTGTGCTGGTGTTCCAGAATTTCAAGATTATATCCTGTTGGGAATGCTTGGCTCCTCCCTCTGGGCGGAGCATCTCCCAATGGGATGCTGTAGTTCTTATCAGCCGTGCAGTGACATTCAATAGCCCATTATCAGCAGATGTCTCCCCTGGAGGGAGGATTGGCTGTGGAAGAGATAAGGAAAACTGCCCAATTAACAGAAGACAACTGGCATACAGGTGGCAAATAGAATCCATACTGCTTGGCAATCTAGTATATCCTGAATCTGATCAAGGAACCGAAAAGGAGCTTTTAGATTTTCTAAGCTGAGGTCTGTTTTGCCTGTTTCTGAAGCTGCAGTCCAAGAGCAGTGACAGAAAGGTTGCTGCTCTGGGAGCATGCTTCTAGCTTGAATTTAGGCCTGAAGGCATTGTACCAATTCACAGCTCTTACAAGAGCTCTGTCACTGCACAGAATTTCCATAGGCATTACAACACAAAGAACTCCCTTTCCCCCCACAAGCTCTTGATGCAGCTTTCTGTACCACCCTGGTTATGTCCTCAGGACCTTTCTGCAAAAGGAGAAGGATACTCTTTAGCATAATTGTGTTTTCTGTGGAGTGTTTTATCATAGTCTATTAATATTCCCTTTTTCTCAGTTCCATAGCTGCTTACTGCTTTCTAACTCATTGATTTTAATAAACCAACTAAGCATGCTGCTGTATTCTATTCTACTCTCCCTGTATTCTTTTCTACTCTCCCTATGGAGGAAAAAAAATTGCCCATAAAACCTATATGCAACAACTGCCTCAATCCAATGAAATGCAAGAGGAAACCAATGCCCAAAGAGCAGAAATCCCCAAACGTGTCACATCCAGTCACGGAGAAGCTGATGGGACAGAGCCATGTGGCTGGAGTATGTGTAGTGCACTCTGTATTGTTAATTGACTGATGCTGAGTATTTCAGCAGGTAACTTCCTGGGCTTCCAGGACTGTCCTGGTGGCTGTGATCCCAAATTACTCATCAGTAGCAAGTGAACAAGAACAGCCTCTAGGAACAAGGGCATTGCTGAGGCTCTTGCTTGCTGTGGCGGCAGGGTGGCCATGGTAAGGGTGCCACAACCTTCCTGAAGAGCCTCCTAAGAAGGACAGCTCAGGGGCACAGGCACATCCTCCTCCCAGACCAGCGTGTGATGTTCAGCTTCCTTCTGCAGGTGACACGGAGAAAAAAGGCTGGAGCTCTGCATGGCATTCCACAGAGAAGAAGCCTTTATTATTAGCAGAGCACTCTGCATAGGGAGCCAGGGACAGAAACTCTCAGAATCAGGGAAAAATGGGATTATATAGGGAAGGCAAGGAGCGGGACAAAACTGGTAACCAATGGGATAAGGGCTCAGGGGCAGAACACAAAGGGAAGGACCAATGAGTACTGGGGGATCAACATAAAGTTGCAAAGGCAGCTGGGGGTCATATTTGCTCGCCCTAACTACAAAGTCAGTGGGTCAGGAGTTGGCCCTCCAGGGGAGCACAGCAAGCTCTTCTCTGGCTGGATCTCTGGCCCCCACAACTCCCCCTTCTTTATTTAATAAAAAATCTTCTCCTAGAGACCTTGCAAGTAACTTCTTAGAACAGCTGAACATATATAAGAAAATAACAACATTTAAAAGGACCCAAAAAATATTTCTTAGGAGGTCTCAGGATCTCTAGCTGGTCAGAGTGACCCTGATATACGTTAGGACGTCTCTTTTCCCAGCCCAGTGCTGTAAGGAGTCAGAGCTCTTCCGTTCTTGGTCTCAAGGTTGTTTATTGTATCTTATCTATAAAATTCTTTCTCCTGTCCTGACGAGGTCCGCTCAGCAAGACAGTCAGAGGCATTCTGCCTGCCCCGAGGCAGTGTTATCTTTTTATACTAAAAACTACATGTACAATATTTACAATTATTTTCCAATACCTATCACCTATGTTAGACAGTGAGCTTCTACTCTAGACCAATCTAAAAGTGCCAACATCACAGCAGAAGATGGAGGCCAAGAAGAAGAAGAAGGAGAAAGGCTGGACACGGCCCGATTGCTCCATCTTGCCCCCTGAATCCCCATTCTAGAAACCCCAAAAATCTATTTTTCATCCCCTGATAAATTCACTATCATTCTACTTAAAATTTCATGGCTCGCAATTCTTCATATAAGGTTGGTAATCGTTTTATCCAAGGGCTAAATCAAAGGCACAGGGGTCTTGGGCTCTGTGCCAAGGTCTCTGAGCCCCCTGGACAGGGGCTCGAGTCCTCCAGGGCAGCCAGAGGAATTTCCTGGGTTCTGACAAGTAGCCCTGTTGCAGTCCCTGCATACACGAGTTTACTTGATCACTTTGATGCCAGGGAGCACCAAGAACTTAAACCTTCCTGGAGTCCAGCCCTGCCTCCCTATCACGGAGCAGAGGGAAAAGATGAAGAACCTGGGGGTGGTGGTTGAGCCAAATTGGCATTTTGCCATTTATGATTTCCTCCCAGCTTTTGCAGCAGGGCGACAACCCCATGGCTGCAAAGCACTTCCTTTTGCAAGGCACATGCAGACCTCACTGGAAGGGGCTCTTGAAGGAGCTGCTGCAGTTGGCAACAGGAGCTGTTGATGAATTTTTCACGTTGCTTAACCCCCCCTGCCAAATGCCATCAAGAGGCTGAGGAACAACACAAAAAGATTACCCTGGAGAAAGGGAGGCCAAAAGCTTGGAAAAGGAGGAAAGAAATGCTCCGATGATGACGATGACAAAAAAAACCCAAACAAATTTATTTTGACAGCAAATGAACACCGGCCGCCCTCCAGCCCTCCCAGGCTGGCAGGCCGAGCCGTGCCGTTCCCATGGCATGAGGTGCTGGCAGCCTGCGGAGAGAAACCAGAGAGCCACGGTCAGTGGCAGCAGGCTCCTGTCTCCCTGTCCCGCCATGGCCTGTGCCCGGGCCAGGCTGCTGGCTCTGCTCAGAGCCCAAACCTCCCGACCCATTCTCTGTTTTTAGAGAAGGGCAGCGTGGCAGGCCACGTTCCACCTCCTCTGCTTCATCACGGCACAGCAACCTCCCCAGCAGCTGCAAGAGCAGGATGCCCGTGTGCCCGCTGCCGTCTGCCCGGAGCCCTTCTGCCAGCCGAGCTGTGGAGCCGGGTGCCCACCTCTGGAGAGCTGCTGCCAGGAGAGGAGCCGATCCCAAACCAGGTCCTCGTCCTTCTGGAAGGGGCTGTCCCTGCAGACCATGGCCCCTGGGGCAGCGCTGGCACTGGACGCGCTCCACGGACGCTGCAGGTGCTTCCCTGTCCGGTCTGGGCACCAGGTGTAATCCTCCTGGGAAAACAAAAGAACAATTGCATGAAAGTCAATTCAAAACAAGACCTGGAAACAAGAAAAAGCACAAAGCCTGTCACCACTTCACAGGCCTGAGGAGGGTCTGACCACTCCAGGTGAGAATTAAATCTGTCCAGGGGTGGGGAAAATCCCCACCTTTCCTGCCCGTAAACGCACCCCTTCCTCAAGGGCCTGCAGAGCAGACCAGCTGGGGCACGGCTCCAGAACCCGTCCCCCCCTCTGCCGCCCCCCATCCACATGGATGGATGCTTTTGTCAGGCTGGCTGCCCCTGCCTCAGCCTGTGCCAGGCTGGCTGGCAGAAACTGTCAGCAAGGCCAGGAGCCGGCTCCCCTTCCACAACATCCGTCCCCTGTCCCGCCAAAAAGCAGCTCGGCAGCCGGCAGAAAAATTAATATTCCCCAGCGCTGCCGAGCGGGGAACCCCCGGCACGTGGCCAGGCCGAGCCCTGCCGTGCCTGGAAGCACCAGCATCCCCCTGCCCCTGCGCCGGCTGGGGACTTATCTTGATTTCATCGGAGTGCAGAGCGTGTCCTTCAGGCAGGGGCCGCAGCCAAAACCAATTGGCTCTGCCCCGCCAGCGGCCAGCTCCAGGATGGTGTTCCCAGCTCCACGTTGTGCTCCAGAAGAACACGCCAGCTGTGCCTCGGCTTGCGGGGACATCACGATGCCATTGAGCTGCAGGGGGATGTTTCCTCTGTCCCAATCCGTGTCACCTTCACTGCACTGCCACCACTTCTCCAATAGGACGGGCAGCACGGAGCCGCTCCCTCCACAGCTCGTGGGGACCAGCGGAAGCAGCATCTCCTCGGCTGCGCTCTCTCCTCCGCACCGCGGCCGCAGGGAAACGCTCCGGGGTTTTCTTCCAGTGCCACGAGACGCGTGCCGCTGCTACTTTCTGGGCTCCTGGATCCTACTGTGCTCAGGGATGCATCTCTGCTGTCTCCTGGGCTAGGCAGGGCTCCTGCAGCCAAGAATGCTCAAAAAGGTCCTCCAAGCATGGCCTGTGTGTGGGCTCCATGGATAAACACCACCTGATGAGGTGCTGGCACTCTGCGGAGAGAAACCAGAAGGCTCCTGTCCATGCTCTCCCACATTCCACAGTGCCCAGGCAACACCAGGAGTGCTGAGAGCTGCACCCAAAAGCTTCCTATTGATCCTCTCATGCGGAGGACACCAGCACAGAGGCACTGGTGCCACCTCCTCCAGCTAAGCCCAGGAGATCCACCTCCTCACCAGCTGCAAGAGCAGGATGCTTATGTGCCAGCTGCCCCTCCCAACCCCGTTCTTCCCCTCATGCCTTGAAGGCACATCCCCACCTTGAGACACCCGAGGCGGGAAGACGAGCTGGCCCCGGACGATGTCCTCGTTGGTGTGGAAAGGAAGGTGCCCGCAGACCAGCTCATAGAGCAGGATGCCCAGGGACCAGATAGTGGCTGGCTGGCCATGGTAGCAGCCAACGAGGATCCACTCCGGTGGGCTGTACTCCGGCGTTCCTATGGGACACGGGCGCAGCTCATCAGGCCCATGCTGCTCCCTCCTTCCCTCCCTCCCTCCCTCCCTCCCTCCCTCCCTCCCTCCCTCCTTCCCTCCCTCCCTCCCTCCCTCCCAGCCAGCTCCCGTTCCACAACAGCCAGCCCCTGCCCTGCCAAAAAGCAACTTGGCTGCAGATGGCTGAAGAAGGATTCCCCCTCCTTCCTTCCCCCCTCTTCCCCCTCTGCCAGCAAAGCGGGGAACTCAGCTGCCCGGCTGGGCCCCGGCTTGGGCTCACCTGACATCCGGGTGTAGATCGTGTCCTGGAGGATCGTGCCGCAGCCGAAGTCGATGAGCTTGGCCTCGCCCGTGGCCAGGTCGACGAGGACGTTCTCGGCCTTGATGTCGCGGTGCAGGACGCCGCGGCTGCTGCAGTGCCGCACGGCCTCCAGCACCTGGCGGAACAGCCCCCGCGCCACGGGCTCCGTCAGGAACCGCCGCTGGTGCAGGAAGTACCAGAGGTCCTGACAGTGCTGCGGACGCTCCATGACCAGCGCGAAGCCCTCGGGCACCTCGAACCAGTCCAGGAGCTGCACGATGCCGCGGAAGCCAGGCCGCGACACCATCCACAGCAGCGCCAGCTCCAGGGGCACAAGGGCGCCGTTGCGCTGCGGGGGGACCGCGATGCCGTCAGCGGGGCCGATGCTGCACCGCGCCTCGGGCAGCCCCTGCCCGGCCCCGCCG
The DNA here is from genome assembly GCF_051311805.1 of Agelaius phoeniceus. Classification (NCBI taxonomy): domain Eukaryota; kingdom Metazoa; phylum Chordata; class Aves; order Passeriformes; family Icteridae; genus Agelaius; species Agelaius phoeniceus. Next base: position 3,010,295 of record NC_135297.1, read on the forward strand.
CGGCTCGCCATGGCCCGGCCCGGGGCGCTGCGCGGCCCCCGCTCACTTCCACGCTCGCTCCCCTCGCAGCGTTCCGGCTGCTGCCCTGCCGGGCCTCGCCTCAGCCCCGCCCGGCCCGCCCCGCCGGCTCCTCCCGCTGGCCCCGCTCACTCACCAGCCGTACCCACTCCGAGATGCGCTCCCGGGACACTCGCTTGATGGCCACCTGCGAGCCAAGGCGAGCGGCGGGCTGAGCTCGTCGCCCGCCGCCCGCCGCCCGCTGCCGCCCTCCGAGCCGGCCCCGTCTCTTACCGGGGCGCCGTCGGCGAGCCGGGTCCCGGAGTAAACGCTGCCGCAGCCGCCGCTGCCCAGCAGCGGGCCCTGCCGGTAGAGCTGCTCCAGGGGAGGCTTCTCCGCCCGTGCGGGCGGCACCGCGCTGCCGCTCTTCTGCCCGGGGCACCCGCCCGCCCGGCGCGCTGCTGCTTGCCGAGCCGCCCCGGGCTGCGGCGGCTCGGGGCCGGCGGCCGAGCTGGCGAGCGGCGGAGCTCGGAGCGGGGAAGCTGCCGGCCACGCTCTCGGCCACGGGGCGGGAGCCGGGCGGCAGCGGAGCGGCTGCGGGCGGAACCGCGGCAGGGGCTTCGTTCGGGGCCGGGGCCTCGGCCGGGGCTGGGCCAGAGCCCGCGCCAGGCCGAGCCAAAAGACCGCGATGCTCCGCCAGCACCAGAGCAAGCGGCTCTTCCAGCGGCGCCACAGCCGGTACGGAGAGAGCCCGGCCGAGGCGGAACCACGGCGGGTCGGGCAGGGGCGGGCACGGGGCGGCCCCGCCAAGGGGCGCCTTGCGGGACGCGGCATCAGCCGGGCTGGGAGAGGCGGAACACGGACGGCACGGCCCGGCACGGCACGGGACGGGAATACAGTGAGTGTGAGGGAGAAGGGGATGCGGAGCGAGGGAAAAGTCGAGCGGAAAACCGATCAAGAGAAGCGCTGCTGCTGCTGCTGCTGCTGCTGCTGCTGCTGCTGCTGCTGCTGCTGCTGCTGCTGCTGCTGCTGCGGAGCCGCCGGAGCTCGCGGCCGTTCCTCCGTTGCCCCGCGAACCCAACGGAGGAGCCGCCGCGCGCCCCAAGGAACGAAAGAGAGAAACAAACAAATCACACCCCAAAGTCATTCCTATTAGAGAAGTAACCAAAGAAAACAGTGTAGCAATAAAGAAGGGTGTTGGCTTGTGGCTTCTTTCTTCTTTGCGTGAGACGAAACATTTCATGGGTGTGATGAGTTCACTGGATTTAAGGATCATACAATTAATTTTTTAAATTATTATTATTATGCAAGCAAGAATAAGCAAAGTTCAGCGCTGGGCGGCCGGGAGTCTCCGCTCCTCTAGGCTCGCACTGTTCCTATCCCCAAGGTTTGCCTTTTATTGCCTTCTTCTCCCAGGTCCAGGGATGACGTGGTCTGTCTTTTGCGCTTGCTCGTTCAGTTGCTAGGGGGTCTTTTTCTGCCTTCTGGTGGTCGTGGGATGAAGGCTCCAAGTCTTCCTCTTTAAGCTCTGAGTGAACTTTTCCTTATAAGGCATACCTATAGAGTGGAATTTTCAGAACACTATACGATTCCTGAAAGCCTAAGCAATTCTTGTGAGTTTAAGGATTGTTGTTACAGCCTTCCTCTGTGACCGCTGGGTGAACTTTTCCTTATAAGGTATATCTTTACCATGGAATTCCCAAAGCACTATACGATTCCTGCCAGCCAAGCAACCATATGTGGCTGCGCATTTAAGAATCAAGCAGTTTTAGCTATTTAGTTATTGCTTTTATATTGTATAATTATTTAGCTATTGATTTCATTAATGAACAAGCATATTGCTACTTATTACAATCCCCCATTTTTTTTTACCAATTTTGATCATTAAATCCTTTTAGTTCCTTCCTAGCAAGCGTTAACTGAGTTTCCTCATCAGTTAAGCTATGTGCTCTAATTATAGATGCCAATTTCCTTAGCTTTTTCATCATATTCCAATTCATAATGAATAGAACTGCTGACAAAATAAAACCAAGCACAATCAGAATCAAAAGAACAACAATGGGATGGCATATACTGTTTAGGACACCTGTGGTAGTAGGAGCCCACCCGAACAGGGTATCCCACCACCTGTGCTCGCCATCTTGCTTTACCCTCTTTAGAACCCGGTGTATTTTTCCTGCGTCATGATGAACAGTCACTAGGGTTTTCTGTCCGCTTTCCTTGATTTTCTCGAGGATTTGGATCAGGTCTTGATGGAGCATCAGTTGTCTCACTAGAGTGAAGTTCATCCCAATCGGGGTGGGCATTAGCTTGTGAAGCAGTGTGTAGTTGGATTGTAATAGGTGGTGAGAGGTGACTTTAGCTTCATAAGCGATATCACACCCTGTAATCTTAGTGAAGTTACAAGCACAGAAGTTTGAGTGATTCTTTGTATCCACCACAATATCATCTACAAGCACAGAATCAAAAATAGTTCTAAAACACGCGCATCCATTGCCTATGTATGTAAGAACTGTTTTAGAAGTCTCGTTAGGACGAATCTCAAAATGACAGATGTTTTGCTCCGTGTCTAAACAGATATCTTGAGCTATAATTACATTGCCTTCACAGGTGAACCCCAGTTGTTCTCAGATAATACAAGATTCCAAATCATCAGTTTTCCATGAGCCATCAAACTGACGGGCCCATCCCCTATGTTCTATAGGATAGAGAACAGCTCCGTCATGGTTTATTCCTAATGCAAGAACAGGAAAAACTAGATGTACAGAGGCATTGTGTATGGTCAAGACAAAAGTAGTAGCTGTATTTGAAATAGCATTATAGGTAAAATTCACCAGTTTCCACCAGGATTGGAATTCTCTTTCAAAATCATTGGCATTGTCCCAGATTATTTTCCGAATTTCTGTGGGGAAAGTGCCTTCCTCGCCTTCTCTTATAATCGAGGCAGAAACTGACTGCATCCACAATTGTGCTTGGATACAGCTGAGGGCTAAGGAAACATTATTTTGTGCAGCACTGAGTGCATGAACCACCAATTTGTGATCGTTCACATTTACTCTTTCCCAATTTGGCAAAATGTTTGACAGCATCCACTGGTGTGTCCCCAAGGCTAACAGAGATGACTTCAGTGGTTGCTGTAATTTGGACAGATCTCTAGTTGTAGCAGCCAATTTGTTCATTAGCACTTCCGAATCAATGCTATTCAGAATTCCCAATCCTGTACCTAGAACACCGGTCTCATCTCTAGGTTTCCTTGTTTTAAAAGAGCTGCGTTTCCGGAGCCAAATGGTCCAACCTTCAAAGGATGTTTGTAAAAACGGAGAACAAGCTGGCTGGATGTCTGAAACATTGGTCTGCATCAGCAGTTCGACCAGTTTGAGAGACCATGCTGGATTGAATAAGATTTGTTGTTGACCAGTTTTCCTGATTATATAAGGTCCAATTTTGAAAACTTTTGGGGGGAGTATAACTGGTGGTGCAGGTGGAGTGGTGATATTGTGAGGTTCAGCAGTGGTAGAGTGCGTTTTAGTATCTATTATAAATTTGAAAGAAAGGCCCTGTGTATCTTTCGACCAGAGTCAGACTACCTCTGCAGTGTGAGTTAATGTGAAGTTTTGCCAGCAGTCTCGTGTTATTGGGTATGCACAATCTGCTATTTGTTTATCCTCCTGACCCATGGAAACACTGATTGCAATTGCGTTAGTACAGTCAGACCCATTAACCATTCGACATCCAATATTAATTTGTTCTCCCACTACTCCTTGAAGCTGCCAGGTTTTCTGCTTCTTCCATTCGTGTCTAGAGTACGGCAGCCTGTCATGCAGTACTAATGTTAGTAAACTTAAACCTGTGGTATTCCCCATAGATCCGGTAGATTGCAAAAAGGCCTGAGACCAGTCAGGGGTCAGGATCCATTTATTTAGGGGGATCATGTTCTCTTTGTAAGGCTGATGAGGGTTTCCCCAGGCATCCCGGAGGCTCAGGGTTATAATAATTAAGGGAGCTCGCCAAGCAGGGCAGGGTCCTAGCAACAAATTTCTTTCTCCTTTCGTACTCATATCTCTTTTACCTGGGGCTTTCCTGTGCTCTGTTCCTGTTCCTGTGCTCCGTTGCTCTCCCCCACTACTCCTCACCTCTCTGCCTCGCCTGCCAGCCCGGGTGCGTCGCTCTGCAGGGATCATTATCTTCTCGGCAGCAGGGGTAGTCTTCAGGGGGTGCATTATTTGGGCTTTCTCCTTAACTCCTGCCCCCACTCCTAAGGGCAGGCTGTCAGGCCTTCAGGCAAAGGGTCTCCTGCAAAGGATTTCTTTGATTTTACGACGGACTCTCTGCCGTCCCTAGTGAGCTTTACAGGGCCTGAGTCCCACACCTACTTAGGGTCCACCCTCTGCCTTTTATTCCCTTTCTCCTGTCTTCCTAGAGTTGCGTCGTTCTTCCCTACACTCTCTAGGTTTTTTTTGTTTATAGACTCGGGAATAGCGGCGAATCGTGCTATTCCACTCTTCAGGCCTCACTTCCCGCCCCAGAGGAACGTGGATTCCCTTCTTACACAAGGTAGTTAATATGACTGTCTGGTTTTGGCGTGTGATCCTATGCAATTGGTGTTGGAATTCCCATGCCAGGGCCCAATCTCTTCTCTGTTCTAGATTTTCAACTAGTGACGCTGCTTCTCTGTCAGGGATCTCCCGCTCTCCAGGGATCCTTATAAATTCTCTTAAGGCTCTTAATGGATTTGCTCTTCTCCAATCCCAATCACAAGGAAGACACCATGCACTCCCCACCAAATGTGACTGGAGAATCCACCATTTGTCTTTACAGCCCCCGCAAATGATTTTTACCCACGCCCGACAAGAAGATTCCCGACATTTAAGACACTCGATGTAATTGAATAATTCTCGCCTCACTTCAGCCACTACTGAAAGAGCAAGCATCAGTTCATTCCAGGTTTTCCACGGCAGAGGGCACTTTAACTCCTGTTCCAGTTCCTGTAGGGGTTTTCTTACCAAGAGTCTCAGTCGGTATAGCTCTCTGTCCCCTAATTCAGTCATTCACGTTCCCAGCTGGCGCAGGTCCCTGTGCCTTCCGAAGGGTTGGCCGTAGATCTCCAGGGCGACTGGTCACCTCCCAGGGGGTGTCTGCAGTGATGGGTCCTTTCACTCGACTGGCATGTGTCCAGCCTTTTTCAGCAGCTGGGATGGCTGTTTCTGTGGTAAACAGGACAACATAGGGACCTTCCCATTGGGGTGTTAGGGATGTCTCTTTCCAGGTCTTAATTAGGACCCTATCTCCGGGTTAAAGCTTATGCCTTATTATATCCAAAGGGGGTCTTTGTCCCAATAGTCCTTTTCGTTTTAATTCCTCCCTCCGTTTCATTAACTGTTGTATGTAACCCTGAATTTGACTATCTTGGATGCAAGGATGGTTCCCTGGGAGTTCTAAGTCGTAAGGCATTCCATAAAGCATTTCAGAGGGAGAGATTCCCACATCCGTCCTAGGTTGGGTTCTCATGTTTAGCAATGCCATGGGTAAACATCTGACCCAAGACATTTTAGTTTCTACCGTGAGCTTGGTGAGTTGCTTCTTGATTTCTCCATTTGCCCTTTCCACCCTCCCTGAGCTTTGAGGGTGCCAAGGGGTGGGATATTGCCATTTAGTGCCTAAGGCCATGGTTACCTCTCTCAGTACTTTCTTTGCAAAATGGGGACCTCTATCAGAGTCTAATATTTCTACTAGTCCATACCTAGGGATTATTTCTTCCAGCAGGGTTTTAATCACCACATTTGCAGTAGCCCGCAATGTAGGATATGCTTCTACAAAGTGGGTTAGATGATCTACCAGTACCAAGAAGTACTTGTATCTCCCTACTTTCGGTAGCTCGGTGAAATCTATTTGTACATGTGAAAAAGGTGGGTGTGCTAATTCCCTTCCTCCTGGAATCCTTTCTCGAGCCTGATGTCTCTTAACTCTTTGGCATGTTATACATCCCCTAACTACTTGTTTTGCTATATCGTAAATTCCTATACACATGTACTTAATAGTAAACTGATCTACTAAGGCTTGGGTTCTCCAATGAGTCTGGTCATGCAGCTGCTGCACTATTCTTGGGCCATAGATTTTGGCAGTACGTCCTTATCATCTGGCAATTTTCGAATATCCCCATTCTCTTTTATTCCCATATTGTCTAATTTCTCCTTTTCCTGGGCTGTGAAGCTCAGGACTCGAACTTTCTCATCATCTTGCGTTCTCCTTATCCCCTGATCCTGGAATCTTCTGAGAGCAGCTTCCTTTGCCTCTCTGTCTGCTGTGTTGTTTCCTCTGATCAAATGGGAGAGACCCTTTTGATGTCCTTTAACATGTACGATTGCTATTTTCTTTGGGCCTCTTAAAGCTTGTAGTACCTGAGTAATTAGTTCCTGATGTATAAATTCTCTTCCTCAGGAGTTTATTAACCCTCTTTCTTCCCAAATTTTCCCAAAAGTATGTACCACTCTAAAGGCGTATTTTGAGTCTGTGTAGATGGTCCCAACCTTAGCTTCCAAGAATTTTAGAGCCCGCAATACTGCATACAGCTCACAGGCCTGGGCTGACCAACTGGGACTCAAAGGTCCAGATTCTATTATTTCCAAATTTTCACCTCCCACAATCGCATATCCAGAGATTTGCTTTCCCTACACAACTCGAGAGGACCCATCCACAAATAACCTTTCTCCCCCTTCCAGTTCTTTCTCTTCGAGGTCTGGCCTAATTTTTGTTTGTTTTTCTATGCTATGTAAGCAGTCATGAGTTAAATTCTCCTGTGGATCTCTAAACAAGATTCAGCGGGGTTTTGCAGAGAGGTGGTTTCAAGTATCAACCGAGGGGATGACAGTAAAATGCCCTCGTATTTCAAAAGTCTTGAGTCTGTTATCCGTTTTTCTGCCTTTTGTTGCAATACTGCCCGTATTTTATGGGGGGTAAAGACTTTCAGTACTCCTCCATAGGTAATTTTGAGAGCTTCTTCCACTAAGAGGGCTGTTGCCACTGTAATCTTCAAACATGTTGGCCATCCTCTACTTACAGGATCTAGTATTTTAGAAATAAATGCTACTGGTTTTTGACTGCCAGCCCAGTCCTGAGCCAGTACCCCAAATGCTACTCCTGCCTCAGTGTTAGCAAACAAATAAAAGGGTCTCCTAACATCCGGGAGGCTTAGCACTGGGGCATTAGCCAATTCCTCTTTTAATTGTTTTAATGATTCATCATTCTTCTCAGTCCATTTCATCAAACCTTCAGCAGTTAGTTTTTCATACAAAAATTTTACTTTACCACTAAAGTTTTCAATCCATTGTCTGCAGTATCCTACAAGACCCAATAGCTGCCTGATTTGTCTCTTATTTCTTGGGGCAGGAAGGGAGAGGATTCCCTTAACCCTCCCTGGGTCTGGTGTTTTAGTTCCTTTACTAAGCCGGTGCCCTAGGCACTTAACTTCTTCTACGAATTGCAATTTACTTTTGGACACCTTCAGCCCCTGGATGCTTAAAAAGTTCAGAAGCTTAATGCTTTCTTCTCTAACTGATTCCTCGCTTTTTCTGGCAATTAAAAGGTCATCTACATATTGAACAATGGTTATTCCTTGCTTTGGGGTCTAGGATTTCATTATTTGCTCTAGTGCCTGCCCAAACAAATTCGGGGATTCTGTGAGTCCCTGTGGGAGCACTGTCCACCTTAGTTGTTGCTTTCGGTGGGTATCGGGATCTTCTCATTCAAATGCAAAATAATCTCTACATTCTTCTTTCAAGGGGCACGCCCAAAAGGCATCTTTCAAATCTATAACACTATACCAGTGATCATCTGGTTTCAATTGACTGAGCAATGTATGGGGGTTTGCTACTACAGGGAACCGGGCAATGGTTCTCTTCTTTATTTCCCTTAGATCATGTACTAATCGGTATTTTCCATCTGGTTTCTTTACAGGTAAGATGGGGGTGTTGAAGGGAGACATGCAAGGTTCCAAGAGCCCTTGTTGTATTAACCGTTCTCCCTCTGGTTTTAGTCCCCTTTGCCCCTCATCTGACATGGGATATTGTTTTATCCTTACTGGGATTTCTGGGTTTTGAATGTTGACTGTGAAGGGCTCTATATTCAATCTTCCTGCTGTATCAGGGGTATACCAGACTTCTGGGTTGATTTTCTCTTCGTCAGTGACCGTAAGGGGCGCAACCTAACTTTTAGCTGTTTTTCTTCAATATTTATATTTTTCCCTAATTCCACCATTAAATCTCTTCCTAATAAATTGTAATTGGCTTCGGGGACCAGTAGCAGTGATCCTACCCCTATTTTCTTCTCTGATTCTATTTAGACATCTTTAATTACAGGAACCTTGAAGGGTTCTCCTTTTGCCCCAATAACCTGTACTGTGGAAGGTGAAATCTTACATCCCGGGGACAAAGATTGAACTGTTGATCTCTCAGCCCCTGTATCCACAAGGAAGGTTATGGGGGTTTGCTGGGGACCCACCTTAAGTTTTACCAAGGGCTCTGATGACATTTGGGTCCCCAATAGATAGAGCCCTTGACCCCCCTAATCCTCTTTGAACATTTTCTCATCCCTAAGCCTCTTTCGACATTCCCTCTTCACATGTCCTTTTCCACCACAATAGTAGCACACTGTTCCTTCTCTCCCTCCAGTTGGAGGTCCTCCTAAATCCCGGGGACCTCTCCTCATGCCATTTCTTTCTCGTGGTGGAGGGTTGTTCCACTGTCCCTCCCTGACTGCCACCACCATCATCCAAACTTGACTTTTGTGTGCCTCATCCTCCCGTCTAACATATACCTTCTGAGCCTCCCTGAGCAATTCATCAAGTCCTCTGTCCTGCCAATCCTCTAACTTTTCTAATTTCTTTTGAACATCTTCCCATGATTTGGCTACAAACTGTGTTTTAAGGAGCGCTTGCCCCATTGGCGTCTCTGGGTCCACCCCTGAGTATAACTGAAAACTCTTCCTTAATCTTTCCAACCATTCAGTGGGGGTCTCATCTTTTCCTTGGCACTCTTTGAACGCCTTGCTTATATTTTGTCCCCGGGGCACAGCCTCTCGTATGCCCTGGATTATGATGGTTCTTAAGTCCTGCATATGACCACGATGGTTGGGGTCCTGCTTGTTCCAGTTGGGATTTTGCAAGGGCCATTTCACATCAGCCGCGGGACCTTGAACATGTTGAGTGTCCCAAATCCTCATTCCTGCCCTTCTAATCATCCCTCTCTCCTCTGTTGTAAATAGGATGCCTAGAATGGACTGCATCTCAACCCAAGTATATATGTTTGGCCCTAGGAACTGATCCACTCTTTCTGCTACTCCTATAGGGTCTTCTAATAATTTTCCCATCTCTTTCTTAAACTCACGGGCATCTCCTGAGTTCAAGGGGACAGTGACAAACCCCATCCCAGCTTGAGGTCCTCCTAATGCTATTTCCCTGAGAGGGAACAACCCACTGCTCTCTCCTTCCTCAATTACTGTACTCATCTGACTCCGAGTACGCCTCCTGCAATCCGGGGAGTCCGTGACCTGCTGTCTATTAGGGGCTGATGCCAGGGGTGCGTTTGGGGGGCTTCTGGGGGAGCTGGTGGTATATACGGGGGAGGATAAATAGGAACATATTCCACTGGTCGAGACTTCTTTTTTTTCCTCCTCCCCTTGACTTCCCTTAAGTGGGAACAGCCTAGCCATTTCTTCATTACATCCTACCAACCATAATTTAGCATATGCACTCTACTCTGGGTTCACTGGCTCTTTAGAATTCACATTAACGTTCAGGGCTTGACAGACCCAATCCTCGAAGGATCTGAAAACGGGCCAGTATATACTTCCTGAATCCAGATTCTTACCTCCCCATACTACCATGCAATAATTTATCATTTTTGCCTTATCCTTCCCCTTTCTGGAAGGAAAGTCATCCCAATACTTGATCATTAATCCTAACGGACTGTCCTTAGGTGTTGGGGGTAACTGGGGACCCTCCCCCGTGGGATCAGAAGGCTTGCTCTTCTTCTGCCCCATCTTCCAAGGCACCTCCACACACACACACACACAAAACCCTTCGGCTGTGGCTCACTCCCTCGCGGGCTACGAGAACCGCACTACTCGAGGGTCCCTCTCACGTCGTCCGCAGGTGGACGTCTCATTCACCGTGCCCTGGGATCCCAACCCCAACCGAGCGGTTCACCTCGTATCCTCACACGTCCTGCGTTGTCGCTCGGATCTTCGTGCACAAAGTTTACAGGGTTACCGGTGTTTTCCTTGCTTATTCCCGAATTTAGGTTCCTCAGTCCAGATGAGGGGTTGGGTGAGAAGGCCAGGGCCACCAGGTGGTGGGGCGCCCGCCCAGGATTCTCGAACCAACCCCGTTTTCTGGATCTGAGTCACAGCACCAAATTGTGATAAATGAGTTCACTGGATTTAAGGATCATACAATTATAATTTTTTTATCATTATTATGCAAGCAAGAATAAGCAAAGTTCAGCGCTGGGCGGCCGGGAGTCTCCGCTCCTCTAGGCTCGCACCGTTCCTATCCCCAACGTTCGCCTTTTATTGCCTTCTTCTCCCGGGTTCAGGGATGATGTGGTCTGTCTTTTGCGCTTGCTCATTCAGTTGCTAGGGGGTCTTTTTCTGCCTTCTGGTGGTCGTGGGATGAAGGCTCCAAGTCTTCCTCTTTAACCGCTGAGTGAACTTTTCTTTATAAGGCATATCTATACAGTGGAATTTTCAGAACACTATACGATTCCTGCAAGCCTAAGCAATTCTTGTGAGTTTAGGGATTGTTGTTACAGCTCTCTTCTGTGAGCTCTAGGTGAACTTTTCTGTACCATGGAATTTCCAAAGCACTATATGATTCCTGCAAGCAAAGCAACCATATGTGGCTACACATTTAAGAATCAAGCAGTTTTAGCTATTTAGTTATTGCTTTTATATTGTATAATTGTTTAGCTATAGATTTAATTAATAAATGAACGTATTGCTACTTATTAAAGCTCTGTCCCTCTCTCTTTCAGCCCTTCAAGACCTGACAGAGGACACCAGCAGTGCCGTGTCAGACATGGCACTTGCAACATTGCGTGTCCTCCAGGCACTGCAGAGTCAGCCATATTCCGTCTTCCAGAGGCTGCAAGATCAGCTCCGCAGGGCATGGAGGACTCGGCCTGGTCTCTCGGCGCTCGGCTGGCTGCACTGCTGCAGCTCTGCAGAGAGCTGATGCCAGAGGCTCTGTCTACTGGGACCACCTGAGCCAGGGGGAATTTTCCATTTCTTTCAGATTGTTCTGTTCTTCTTTTTTGGTTTTTCTTTAGTATATCAATATAGAGTTTGTTAGAATACACAGACTCCCAGGAGCTTTCTTTTGCTACCCAGGCTCTGCAGGGCTTAGGGGAAGAGGGGGACAAGGGGTCCTGGGCTCGGCCAGCTGCCCAGGCGTGCGGTGTTGCAGGGAAAATGGCCAGAAGCCCCTTGGCCTTTGATGGTTCTGCGGAAGCCTTTGTGTTGGTGACAGAGTGGCTGGGCAGGGGCCGGAGCTGCGGGGATCCCTGTGAGAGCGGTGCCTGGAGATGGCCACAAGCCCTGTGCCAGGCAGAAAGCGCCCTCTGTGTCCTCCTGCCCGTGTGCTGCTGGCTGCATTGCTGAGGGCTCCCGGGTGCCTCTGGATGGGGCTCCTCTGGAGCTGCTGTGGGGCTGCGGCACTGCTGCCGGGCAGCTTGGCCGGGCTGGGGCAGCCCCTGAGGGGCTGGGGCGCTGGCAAGCCCTGAGCAATGGGGCTGTCAGAGGCCACAAGCAGCCCCCTGGCAGCCGCCTTCTTCCTGCCACAGTTGACTTGCAAGAGGGATCCTGGGCACTCTGCAACTAACAGCATCAGTGCTGTTGGAAAGCCAAACGCAGGGAAATCTCAGACCTTTGGTCTTGTCAGCAAAGCTTAGAATCAAACACAGCATTTGATCGGACACCTTGCAAAGGGCTTCCAAACTTAGGTGCTAGAAGCCACATGCGGATTTCTAGTTGATTAGAGCAGAGACACGGGGAGGAAAGTTGAAGTGGAGGAAAGTTGAGAGTTTTAGGGCTGAAGATCTAGAAAAAATCCAAGTAGTTCCAATGGGAAACAAGAAGCTTAGGATGCAGTGCTGTAGGTTTGTGTGTCCTAACATGATTGGCTAAGGAAGCTTCCACTGTAGCCTGAGTTCAGAAGAGGAAATATTGAAGCATTGGCTCCAAAACAGAAATATCCTTGTTGGCAGTGCCTTCTTGGCCAAGAAATCCTTCAAAGCTCTTGGAACTACAAGTCTTGCGGCCTTGTGAGCCATGCACTGGAGATGTGAGCCAAAGTCACCCTTCCTGGCTATGGAGAAGAGAAGAAAAAGCAATGGCATCATCTAAAAAACTCAGAGGTCCGCTCTCTAGCTCCTTCCAAACTCCTTCAAATCCCCCAAAGTGGCATTCAGCTCCAAATAGATGACAAGGACTCTTAGTGCTGGCTCTTGGACTCCAGAGCAGCTGCTTTAGGATCTTTCCCATACAGCTGTGTAGTTGTGTGCCAGCAATGGATCATTTGAAGAAACTTTCCCAAGTGACTTGCATGGAGGTTTGCTTGAAGGGTGTTTGAGGAGAAAGGCTCTCAGCAGAGGTCTTGCCTTTGGCCTAGCTGTGTCCCCTGCTGATTGTCAAGTGTGCCATCAGCTGCAGGGCTTTCTGGGCTAAAAATATCATCAAGTCACTTGGACTTGCTCTTTGTGGCCTCTAAGAGCTGGACCCAATTTTGGGGCAAATTTGGAGAGCTCATCTACGGCTGGATGGAGCAGCTAGGATTTTCCCAATTGCTGGCAATGGTTCTCCAGGTGCCTGGTGTAAAACGGGGCTCCCCAGCAACTGCGGATCTGCAAGATGATAAACAATTGCCTTGCTCTGAAGAGAGAGGCGTCTGCTAATGAAGGCAGAAGGCTTCTCTGAAATGGAAAATGTAAATCCCCTCCCTTCAGATGATTCTAATTTAGAAATTCAAATGCTCTCAGGGAAAGATATGGGGATAGGAGTGAGCCCGCAGAGCCGGGCAGCGTTTGCTGATGCTCTGAGCCCTTGCTAAAGATCCTGTGCAGTCTGTCTTAGACACTTGGGGCCAGGGATTCCTTCCAAGCTGGGCTACTTTGGCTGAGCTGGGGGCGGCCCCAGGGCAGGAGGCAGTGTGTGCAAGGGCCCTGGCTAGCACACTGCAGCACAGTCACCGTGCCATGGAACGGAACCTGGTGACCAAGGCCCCTTTGTGACACGTGGGAAATAGAAGCTTGCCCGGCTGCTGGGAACAGGCCACGGGGCAGAACGGGACAGAGTGGTGCCGTCAGGAGCCCCCGCACAGCGCACTCGTTCCTGTCTGACCTGCAGCCTTTCCCAGGTGTTATTCCTGCAGCTGAGCTCGAGGCCAGACCACAGGACTTGGTGACCCGTGGCCTTGCTGAGGCTTCTCTTCTGCAGGTGCTCTGGAGGGCAGAGCGTGGCACTTGGTGCCCCAGAGGCATCTCCCATCCCTGCCACCAGTGCCCTCGAGGCCCCACCACAATCCTTGACAGGAGTCTCCTGTCCTTGTGGCAGGAGCCCTGGAGACCAGAGTGCAGGACTTGCTGTCCTGTAGCCTTCCCCAGGCTTCTGTCTTGAAGGTGCCTTCCAGGCACAACTGCAGGACTTGCTGACTCGCAGCTTTTCCCAGGCATCTCTCCTGCAAGTAGCCACAAATCCAGTCACTAACATGGAGCAGAGACCCCTGAGAGCGACCAAGGTGGCCTGGGGGGTAGAAGAGGAGGAAGAAGGCCCTGCAGCTGCCCCAGCACAGGAAACCAAAGAGGTGGTGCCGTTTGAGCTGCCGCAGGAGGGTGAGTGCCACAGCTGGGCCACAGGCTTGGTGCCTGCAGCCAGCTTGGCATCTTTGCATCCCATCCCATCCCATCCCATCCCATCCCATCCCATCCCATCCCATCCCATCCCCTGGGCCATGCCCATGGACAGGACGGAAGAGGGGCCGGGCAGACACCCCGCTGGGGCCGTGCTCCATCCCCTGGGGCATCCCGGGGCTGTCCCTGCCTGGGGAGCGCAGGGCTGGGCCGTGTTCTCCGGCCTCTCCCGCAGCCCCTCAGCTCTGGCTGCGCTCGCTCTTTGCCAGGTGCAGCCCTGGAGCGCACACAAGAGCAGGAGCCCGCCCGTGGCCTCTTCCGCAGAACAGCGCAGGTACCTGCAGCCATCCCCACCTGGGCTGGGCCTGCTGGCACCGCGCTTGCAGCATTGCCTGCAACATCCCTGGCTTCTTGCCCTTCTCCTACAGCTGGTTTGCAAATTCATCAAGGAAATCCGGGCAGAAGAGACCAGCACCATGGGCACTGGGCTCAGAGCCTATTCGCACATCTTCAAAACCAAGACCAGTGCTGCTCTGCTGGATATGCTGGTAGAGGAGGGCTTTTCCAACCCAAAGCAAGTAAGCAGCCTGTGGCCAGGCTTTGGTCCTGCCAGGATTTGCATGCTCTCCCAAGCCATGCCTGCTGGTCACTGGAACTCTTGGAGGCCATGGCAGCGTGGTGGCAAGGGAAGCATTTGTCTGGAGAAGCTGGGCACATTCCTCCCTCTGGCAGCTTTCCAAGTGTCCCCGTGCCTTCTCCAGGTGCCCGCCCTGGTCAGGTACATCCACCAGTGGCTCCTGGCCAATCAGTTTGCTGAGCACAGGCTGAACAGGAGCCTGCTGGATCTGACGGAAGCACAGCCCGCTGACGTAGTCGTGACGCTCCTGCGTGTGGCCCCGTCCTGTGACAGGTATGGGGCCCACCTGGCCAGAGGAGCTCAGGGCTCCCCAGCCCATCAGCCTGTACAGCCTGGCCCAGGTTGTACAGGTTGTAGCCTGGCCTGAGCAACAGAGAGTTCCAGGGCCCTCTGGCTGCTCCCTTTGCCAGCCCCTGCACGTCAGGCCTCGAGCCTGATGCCATGCTCCCTTGCTGCCCCTCAGGGGCCTGTCCCCACAGGCCTGGGCTGCCTGGCTGCTGCTGGCCAGTGGCAGTGGGCAGAGGCAGAGCTGGCAGCCAGCTCAGGTCCCCACTGCTGCCCAGGCCCCCCGTGCTGTGTCTGAGACCCCCCTGAGACAGAGCTCTAACCCCACAGAGCTGCTTTCACCATGTGGAAGAGCATCATGTGCTCGCCCAGGACTGCAGAGCCGGCGCTGCTGATCCTCCTGCATGTGCTGGGCAGCTGGCCCAAGCACAGCACGTGCACCTCCGACGGGGACAAAACGGGTGTCTTTGTCCTGGCTGTGAGTTTCTCTAACTGGTCTTTGCTGGCCCCAAGGCTGCCTCTCCAGCAGCTCTCCATCCTCCTTTCCCCACTGCATCTCCCTGCCGCAGGTGCTGGGCTGAAACCTGGCCCAGAGACAGCTCCAGGCCCAGCAGGCCCCGTGCTCCCCTGCCAAGGTCTCTCCGGGCCTCTCCCTGCCAAGCTCGGGCCCTGCCACACGGACACCTGGGCACTGAGCACTCTCTCGGGGGGCTTTGTCCTTTGCAGGCAACCGTGGTGATGTGGAAGATCCTCCAGGTGCCCTGTGTCCCACATATGGTGACGGTCTATTTCCCCCGCCTCTTTGTGCATCTGCTCTCCCAAGTGTTCTTCAGCACTCTGGATATGCCAGAGGAGGTCGATGCCTTCTGGAAGGGATGCCAGGAGCAATACGGCCTTGCCACCAGCCCCAACAGGTGCTCCATCCCACTCCTCCTGTCCCTGCCATGTCCCTGGCCAGGAGCCAGTGCTCCCAGCGTCACCTGGCCTTTGCTGTGCATGCAGGTTTGCAGTGCGGACCCTGAAGTCCCTGCTCTGCCGCATGCAGCACGAGGATGTGGTGGTGGCAATGGAAGGCAACTGTGGCTGGGACACGCTGCTGTGTGCCGACACCCACCACTATGCCGTGGCTCTGCTGGCCAGGTGAGAGCCCCTTCTCCCCACAGCCTCTGACATTTGTGCTCCTGGCCCAGGGAGCTCCACACAGTCCCTGTGGTTGTGGCTCAGAGGGCCTTGTCATTGAGGGATGGCCAAGCAGACTGGAAAAGGCTGGCAGAGGAGGGTGCCCAGCAGGAGCTGCCTCCCAAATAGCCCAGGGCCCCTTGCAGGATGCTGGCGGATGAGCAGAGCTCTGTGCGTCAGTCCTGGCAGAGCTTTGTCCCTCTGGCCCACAGGCTTGGCTCCTTTTTCTCCTGCCAGGGAGATGTGCTGTGTCTCCATCCCCTTGTGCTCCCACATCACTCGCTCCCTGCTGCGGCTGCTCAGCACACAGGAGCCACGCTGGGAGCTGCCCGGCCTGGCCTTCCTTGTGGAGGTGAGCCTGATGGCCAGCGCTGCCTGGCTGAGCTGCCTGCCAGCTCTCTGCCCTCTGGGAGCCGCAGCTGCCTGGGACGGTGCCCGCGGCCTGTGCTGCTGCCCGGGCCCAGGCCTGTGCGGCTCCGGGCTGCTGCCGGCCGGCTCCCCTGTCACTGGCCTGTGCCTTTCAGGTCCTCCAGTTCCTGGACTTGAGTCGACGTGGTGCTAACAGAGTCCTGCCAATCTTGTCAAGGCAGCTGCAGAGCCAGTGCAGAGAGAGGCGTCGCCTGGCGCTCAGGGCCCTTCTCGAGCTCATTGAGGAGCCCTTCATGGTGAGAAAGGGGCAGCGGCTGAGGCTGAGCTGGGGAATGCAGTCGCTTGGGCTTGGCAGGGCTTTGGGCGCTCGGGGCAGCTGCTCCCAGCTCTCCTGCCTCCCAGTTCAGCTGCCCCAGTGCTTGGGGACAGGCCTTTGGCCTCTGGGCCCTGCGGCAGCAGGATGGCATTTCACAAACTTGTGCTCCGCACAGACCAAAAAAATGTGGAGCCTGACTGAAAGTCTTGTGCAGTTCCTGTGGGATGCAGATGGAGAGATAGTTAGCATGACAGTCATGCTACTCAGCTTTATTATCTTGGACAACGACACGCCGATGCCCGGCCCCATCACACTGCAGCTGCTTGAGGCGCTCCTGCCACTCTTTGACCACGTAAGGCTCACTGCCCCCAGCCACGGCCACTGGCTGCTGCCCGCACACTGTGTCCTGTGCATTTGCAGGCCTGCGCCAAGCTGAGCCCCGTGCAGCCGCAATGCTGAGGTCTTTTTTTCTTCCTTCCATACAGAACAATAGCCAGGTGCAGCTGCTCTCCATACTGCTCTTCCGAACGTTGGTGACTCTTCCAGAAAGGGAAAATGAAAAAGAGGCCCTGAAGACAGCCCTGCGCCAGAGCCTGCTGCCCCTCTTCTTCCACTGCCATGATGGCAATCAGCTTGTGGCACAGGTGAGGACTCATGGGCTGCTGCTGTCCCCCTGGCAGGGGGCTCGGCTGCCTCCTGGCCTGGCGCCTGCGGGGCTGCAGCCTCCTGCAGGCCTTGGCACAGGGACGCGGGTCCTGCGCCCTGGGCTGTGGGGCCAACTCCGCGTCTCTGCTGCTCTCCAGGCTTCTGGGAAAACGCTGCTTTGTGTGGCCAAGTTCCTGAAGAGGAAGGATCTTGAAAGACTGGTGAAGAGCCAGAATCTGTGGAAGTTCAGCGAGTGCCTGGTAAGGAGGGCCTGCAAGCCCCAGGCTCAGCCCAGAGAAGCTCCCTGAGGGAGGTGCTCAGAGTGCGGGGCCGTCAGCTGTGCCGCTGCCCACTGCTGCAGCCAGAGGCCTCGCAGGCTCTTCTCCAGGCTCCCAAGGGCCCGAGCCGGGGGCCGATGGAGCCCCGGCCTGGCAGGGCTGTGGGGCAGGCCGGCACCGCGGCTCCTCGGGCAGCAGCCGGCCCCTTCTAGCCCTTTCCCCTCGGGAGCCCGGCGCCGGCGGCTGCTGGCTGTGCCTCAGGCCTGTGTGGCCAGTGGAGGCCGGGGCTGGGAGGAGGCAGCCCAGGGGCTGAGCCCGGGCCAACCCTTCCCTCCTGCCGCTCTCTCCAGCTGGCAGAGGACAGCAGCAGAGCGGCCGAGCACCTGCGCCAGGCCCTGCCCTACCTGCAGAGCCCACAGGAGTCCCTGCGAGCGGCGGCCATCAGGTTCACGGGTGAGCCACGAGCCCGGGCTCCCTCCCCGGCCCGGCCCGCCGCAGCTCAGCCCCAGCCCCGTTTGCTGCCCCGGCAGTGCCAGCCGGGCCCAGCGCCGTGGAGCCCCGCCTGGCCTGGGCATTGCTGCTGCCGCCCTCTGGCAGCCGTGCCCTGGGGCGGCAGCGTGCGCCAAGGGCCGGGCTGAGCCCTGCCGGGCCAGCAGCCCGTGTGGCCACAGCGCCGGCAGCGCCGCTGGCAGGGAGCTGTGCCGCTGGCGCCCTCACAGGCTCTGTGTTCACAGGGATGGCCGGGCGGCACCTGAGGGGGAAGAAGGAAGAGCTCCGGCTCATCTGCAACGGTGAGTGAGGCCAGCGGGGGCTGCCAGGGGAGCTGCAAGCCCTGCCCCGACTGCCGAGGGCTCTGCTCCCTGTGCGCACCAGCGCCGGCGTGGGCAGAGCACACAGAGATTTCAGGGCCATCCGGGGCATTCGTGGCCAGCAGCTTCAGGCTGGTCCCCTTGGTCCCTGCTCCCTCCTGGCCATGGCTAGAGTCGGCTGCGATGGCCCTGCCAGGGCGCTCTCCTCGGCTCCCCGCAGATGCGGCATCTGACCATGGCTCTGTCCCTCTCTCTTTCAGCCCTTCAACACCTGACAGAGGACACCAGCAGTGCCGCGTCAGACGTGGCACTTGAAACATTGCATGTCCTCCAGGCACTGCAGAGTGAGCCATATTCCGTCTTCCAGAGGCTGCAAGATCAGCTCCGCAGGGCATGGAGGACTCGGCCTGGTCTCTCGGCGCTCGGCTGGCTGCGCTGCTGCAGCTCTGCAGAGAGCTGATGCCAGAGGCTCTGTCTGCTGGGACCACCTGAGCCAGGGGGAATTTTCTATTTCTTTCAGATTGTTCTTTTCTTCTTTTTGTTTTTTCTTTTTTATATGAATATAGAGTGTGTTATAATACACAGACTCCCAGGAGCTTTCTTTTGCTACCCAGGCTCTGCACGGATTAGGGGAGGAGGGGGACAAGGGTGCCTGGGCTCGGCCAGCTGCCCAGGCGTGCAGTGTTGCAGGGAAAATGGCCAGAAGCCCCTTGGCCTTTGGTGGTTCTGTGGAAGCCTTTGTGCTGGTGACAGAGCGGCTGGGCAGGGGCCGGAGCTGCGGGGATCCCTGTGAGAGCGGTGCCTGGAGATGGCCACAAGCCCTGTGCCAGGCAGGAAGCACCCTCTGTGTCCTCCTGCCCGTGTGCTGCTGGCTGGATTGCTGAGGGCTCCCGGGTGCCTCTGGATGGGGCTCCTCTGGAGCTGCTGTGGGGCTGCGGCGCTGCTGCCGGGCAGCTTGGCCGGGCTGGGGCAGCCTCTGAGGGGATGGGGCCATGAAGGGATGAGGGGCTGGGAAGCCCTGACAGGACACGGCAGTGGGAAGGCACGAGGGGGATGTGTGAGGGAGTGGGTGGCTGTAACGTTGGCTGGAGGGGGAGTGGGTTGGAGACAGAGAGAGCACTCACCCCGATGTTCATGTGGCAAGCCGAGAGCGTTTATTCTCAAGCCCTTCCTTCTAAAGGGCCTTTGAAAAACCCAGTCTGGATATTTTCATTGCTCTGATCTCTATGCCTTGTCAGATTCTGGCCAGTGAAATGCTGCAGCCCTGGGAGAGATGTGACTGGGCGAGGCCCCTGGCAGTCAAACCAGGGCTGGTACATTCACACAGCCTGAGCCAGCCTGCACTGTGACACACGGCAACAGAGTGCAAGGCACAGCTCTGGGTGCTCCCCAGGAACCTCAGCTCTGGGAGCACTGTCTGCCCCAAGCTCCAGGGGCTGCAGTGGGAGCCCGGCTGGGCTCTGCCCTGGGGCCATCCTGCAGGGACAGCTGGACACAGGGAGCATTCCCTTGCCACAAACAGCCAGGCCAGGGCTTAGGGGCAGCTGCTGCAGCCCGGACTGCACTGTTGTGTGCTGTGCTCTGGGGCTGGGGCTCCCCGCACAGGGCACTGGGCTGGTGTGCCACAGGAGACAGAGAAGCTTCAGCTTCAGCCTAACTGAGGTGGGTGTGTGGGCTGGGAAGAGTGGGGAGGCTCAAGGGGATTCACAGAGCTCATCCTGCTGCAAGGACAAGGAAAAGGGAGAGGGAGCTCAGCAGTGAGAAGAGCTGAGTGCTGGAGAGTGGCTCTGAATGACACTAAAATCCCACTGGACCTCTGAGACATTGCTGATCCTCAGCCAGTGACAGGATGAGTCCCTAAACCTGGGGCTCTGCCTTCCTCATGGTGAGGGGCATCAAGGAGAGAAAGCAGAAACCGCCCGTCAGCTGAGGGCTCCTGTGCCCTTGTCCCAGCCACCCGCGGTGCCCAGGCCATGCTGGCCGTACCCAGAGCGGTGCCCAGAGCTGCCCATCCCTGCGGCCTTTGGCACAGAGCAGGAGGGCAGGACATGTGCCCAGCCTGCAGCCAGCCAGGGCACATCCAGCCCTCAGCAGCTGCCCAGAGCAGGATGCTCCTGTGCTCGCTGCCATCTCCCAAAAGCTCTGATCCCACCCTGCCAAGCAGACAGGGACCCACCTCACGCCCTCCCCCGCTGGAAGAAAAGCTGGTCCCAAACGATGTCCTCAGCCTTCTCCAAGGGCATGGCCCATCCACGCTGCAGCTGCTCCCAAGCACTTCCCAATCCAGACTGGTGCCCACTTGGAATGCTTCCTCTAGGAAAACATACAACAAATTATTGAAAATAAATTACAGACAAAGGGGCAAACAAGAAAAAAGATAAAAAATCTTATCTCTGCCAGGGGCTTGAGGAAGGCCCAACCCCTGCATTCCAGGGAAAAACCCACCCACGGGTGAGGGAAGCCCAGGCTTTCTCCCTTCCCCCTGCACTGCCCCCCACAATAACGGTGACCCCAAAGCAAACAAGGGCAGTGGAGCAGCCCAAGCCCTTCCTTGCCTGCACAGCAAAGCAGCCCCTGCACAGCTTCTGGAGTCCCACCTCTGCTCCCAGCATGGGGCTTTGTTTGTGTCAGGCTGGCTGCCCCAGCCCCAGCCCCAGCCCAGGGCACGGTGGCTGCTGGGGGCTGTTGGCAGGGCCAGGAGCCCACTCCCATTTGTACCCACCCCAGCCCATGCCCCAGCCCTGCCAAAAGCAGCTAGGCAACTGTCGCTGTCGAGGCGGTCACGACATAAAGCAGAGACCACAAGCAGTCTCAGTTTGCAACACTTTATTATTGAATATGGCTGATTTTTATACACTTTCCAGTTGTTTAGCCTTCTTCTATCTTTACTATTGGCCACAATAGATCAACATAATACTATTGGTGAAAAAGTTATGGTGACTTAATTAACTTTCTAAAAATGTTTCATCCAGCTGCAAAGTTCTTCTATCCCTCCTCTCTCGGTCTCCTTGGTTACAGCCTTGGAGAGAGCTCCTTATCAGTTTCTTCTTACTTCTCAGCTTCTTCTCGCTCCTTTAGCTAACAGGCCTGCTGTTAGCCCCTTCCACAATTCCCCCTTTTTGTTTTTGGACTGTAAATACAGCTGCTATGGATTTTTGCAGGGCCCTTTGCAAAAATCCCAGCAGAGAGGGGACACACAAAACCCACAATCACAACCATCAACAAAATTCCTACTCTTAATACAATCATTCCTGTCCTTCATCCATCTTTGAGTACTGATATATGGTCTTAGCCAGTGTCATCCGTACGTTCTGCTTCAACTGCGGAACCATCCATCCTGTCCTTTCCTGCACATTCTAGGTAAGGTTTAACACAGCGAGCAGGAACCCATCGAGGACCATTCCAGGAGTCCAAAACTTGCATGAGTGAGAGGCCACGATTGAGGCCAGCAAAGTCGCGAGAGTATTGTGACATCTGCTCCAGTGTCAATCAAACCTGTTACTGATATAGTTCCTGGATGACATCCACTGGCAGTGAGAGTGCATGTCTTTTCTGGACGGCTCTCCGTTACTTTCTCAGTCCAGAACACTTGAGGTACTCCTGTTGATCCAAAACTTCCTGCGCCGCGACTTCGGTCCACTGTATTTGGAACAGAACTTACAAAAGGTACAATTTGAGCAATGCAGGTTCCTGTCTGAATAGTGACAGGAGGGTCATCGATGGATACCATGGCATGAATCTGTCCTAAATAATCGGCATCAATAAGCCCTAGATGCACATGAATACCTCTAAGTGTAGTACTTGACCTCCCTATTAAAAATGCACTCAATCCCCGTCCTATCGGACCATAGGCATCAAGGGGCACTTTACATATTTCTTTTGTCAAAATGGTTACTGTGTCAGCGGTGGGTATATCAATCCCTGCGGACCCGCTTGTTGCCCCTGAGTATTGCTCGCAAATGGGTAGCTTTGCAGTGCTGGGAAGGCCCGCATTTGCTGTTGTGGTAGTTGTTGTTGTTGGGGTATTTGTTTCCCCACGCGCCCCTTCGCGCTCCTCTTTGGGTTTCCCTGCAATAGCTGACCATTTGCGTGATATTTACTCCTGCACTGTTTAGCATAGTGCCCAAGTTTAGCACAGCGATTGCACACAACATCGCTGCTTGCACTTGGCTTAAATGTTGTTTTCCGGACAGCATTTGACACTGTGGTACACTGTGATCTTACATGCCCTTGTTGTCCACAATTATAACATTTTGCTGAAGGTCTTAGCACTGCAGCAAGAGCTGCCATTTTATGCTCGACTGAACCAACTTTTGAGCAAGCAGTAACCATTTCAGACAAGGTGGGTTCCCCAGGTAAAGTATCAATAATCTTTCTGCAATCTGGGTTTGCATTTTCTTTAGCCAATTGTACACACAATTTGTCTCGCAAGGTTTCATCTTCTACCTGTTTCTCAATAGCTGCAGCAAGTTTTTCTGCAAATTGCAAAAATGGTTCTCTCGTCCCTTGCTGTATAGTGACATATTTCTGTTTTGGAGCTGCCATTTCCATTGTTTTAGTTAAGGCACTCATGCCAATTTGTTGAGCTTGTGCCAAAATCGAAGGATCCCACCTTGCCTGTAAATCTGGATTAGCAAAAGGCCCAGTGCCCAGTAGGGCATCAACACCCACAGCATGACGAGGGTCGTGTTGAGGCAACTGCATGTTTGTTAAAGCTGTGCGTTCAGCCGCTCGCCTCCAAGTTTCTTGAAATACACCGTATTGTACTGGCTGGAATAGAATTGTAGCAAGATGCGCGATGTCATAAGGTGAAAGCAAATCTGCATTAATCACACGTATTAATTGCATTACCTCTGAGGAATTAATACCGTACTGAGCCACTTTCGATTGGAGGTCTTGCACAACCCTCCAGGCAAAGACGTGATGACTGTCATCCTGCCCTGTTCCAGGAGCTGCTTTAAAAACTGGAAAAGCCATAGGGTTATCACAAGCAACATTTGCATTGGCACTGTTCTCCTGAGGTACTCTTGGAGCACCTAACCTTTCTATGGTGTCCCAATTCTTTTCTTCCACTGCTTTCTTCCTAACAAATTCCCAAAACTCCTTAGGGTGTCGAGGAAGCACAGTTACTTGACATGGAGGCAAAGTCCATGGGGCAGCAAGGCTAGAGCTCTTTGGAGGTAAAGAGACCAGAGCTCCTTGCCCCAACTCAGGTGTTACTGCAGGCGACTCATCACTTGCTTCGCTGCTGCTGTCACTGTCAGGTAACGGAGGATACGGCCTCGCAGGTTGTTCAAGCCGCTCAGACGGGAGCGGGGGGGCGGACGGCTGGACTAGAGCGGAGGGAAGCGGGGGGGCAGATGGCTGGGTTTGTCTCTCTGCTAAAGACATTTCAGCTAACTGGCGTTGCGGTGTAGTATATACAGGCACCATTGCGAGCTGCTGTGCAGGTGTGAGATAAGGAGGTTTAGGGGTCTGATAAGAGGATGCTACGGCAGGTTGCCCAGAAGTTTTGGCAGCTTTCCCAGAAGCCTTGGCAGCTTTCCCAGAAGCTCTGGCAGCTTTCCCGGCAGCTTTGGCAGCTTGCCAGGTAACTTGCATGGCACCCGGACTTTCTTCAAGTTCCCCATCAGAGGCCCTCTCTGCCTCATCCCCCCCATCAGGTTCTGTTATCAGCCCCAACTCTTCGTCCACATCCCGCTCTGCTTGTTCTCGCTCTGTTTTCCATTCCTTTAATGCCTCAAAGAGCTATTCCCAAGTAACCGCTAGATCGACAACCGTTTTATCTCCCTTTCGGATGACTTCCCACAGTCTGTCCCTGACTTTTTTCCATGCCTTAACACTAAAAGCTGTGTGGGAATCAGTGCCAAAATTCTGTGATTTAGCCCACAGCAGTATATTTCGAAGGGCATAGTCTGACGTATTAATTCCCTTATTTCTTAACAAAACTTTCCATGTAGCCAGAACATTTTCTTCCTCTTTAGTTAAATTATGTCCCATTATTACTAGTTGGTGGCTCACCTTCTTCCAGGTGTCTTGATTGGAGAAAATCAGGTCCGGACCTCCCTGTGGCTTCCACCTGCCACTCTCAGCTGCACCAACGCCACCTCCCCCACTACGTCCCAGTGGGTCACGGTTGCCAGTTGCTAGGACCTCGTATGGGCCCCCACCGACTTCTTATCACGTCGGGGATCACCAAATGTCGCTGTCGAGGCGGTCACGACATAAAGCAGAGACCACAAGCAGTCTCAGTTGGCAACACTTTATTATTGAATATGGCTGATTTTTATACACTTTCCAGTTGTTTAGCCTTCTTCTATCTTTACTATTGGCCACAATAGATCAACATAATACTATTGGTGAAAAAGTTATGGTGACTTAATTAACTTTCTAAAAATGTTTCATCCAGCTACAAAGTTCTTCTATCCCTCCTCTCTCGGTCTCCTTGGTTACAGCCTTGGAGAGAGCTCCTTATCAGTTTCTTCTTACTTCTCAGCTTCTTCTCGCTCCTTTAGCTAACAGGCCCGCTGTTAGCCCCTTCCACACAGGTTTGCAGCGCGGACCCTGAAGTCCCTGCTCTGCCGCGTGCAGCACGAGGATGTGGTGGTGGCAATTGAACGCAAACATGGCTGGGACACGCTGTTGTGTGCTGACACCCACCACTATGCCGTGGCTCTGCTGGCCAGGTGAGAGCCCCTTCTCCCCACAGCCTCTGACATTTGTGCTCCGGGCCCAGGGAGCTCCACACAGTCCCCGAGTGGTGGGCCAGAGGGCCTTGTCATTGAGGGATGGCCAAGCAGACTGGAAAAGGCTGGCAGAGGAGGGTGCCCAGCAGGAGCTGCCTCCCAAATAGCCCAGGGCCCCTTGCAGGATGCTGGGGAAAGAGCAGAGCTCTGTGCGTCAGTCCTGGCAGAGCTTTGTCCCCCTGGCCCACAGGCTTGGCTCCTTTTTCTCCTGCCAGGGAGATGTGCTGTGTCTCCATCCCCTTGTGCTCCCGCATCGCTCGCTACCTGCTGCGGCTGCTCAGCACACAGGAGCCACGCTGGGAGCTGCCCGGCCTGGCCTTCCTTGTGGAGGTGAGCCTGATGGCCAGCACTGCCTGGCTGAGCTGCCTCCCAGCTCTCTGCCCTCTGGGAGCCGCAGCTGCCTGGGACGGTGCCCGTGCCCTGTGCTGCTGCCCGGGCCCAGGCCTGTGCGGCTCCGGGCTGCTGCCGGCTGGCTCCCCTGTCACTGCCCTGTGCCTTTAAGGTCCTCCAGTTCCTGGACTTGAGTCAACGTGGTGCTAACAGAGTCCTGCAAATCTTGTCGAGGCAGCTGCAGAGCCAGTGCAGAGAGAGGCGTCGCCTGGCACTCAGGGCCCTTCTCGAGCTCATTGAGGAGCCCTTCATGGTGAGAAAGGGGCAGAGGCTGAGGCTGAGCTGGGGAATGCAGTCGCTTGGGCTTGGCAGGGCTTTGGGCACTGGGGCAGCTGCTCCCAGCTCTCCCGCCTCCCAGTTCAGCTGCCCCAGTGCTTGGGGACAGGCCTTTGGCCTCTGGGCCCTGCGGCAGCAGGATGGCATTTCACAAACTTGTGTTCCGCACAGACCAAAAAAATGTGGAGCCTGTCTGAAAGTCTTGTGCAGTTCCTGTGGGATGCAGATGGAGAGATAGTTAGCATGACAGTCATGCTACTCAGCTTTATCATCTTGGACAACGACACGCTGATGCCCGGCCCCATCACACTGCAGCTGCTTGAGGCGCTCCTGCCACTCTTTGACCACGTAAGGCTCACTGCCCCCAGCCACGGCCACTGCCTGCTGCCCGCACACTGTGTCCTGTGCATTTGCAGGCCTGCACCAAGCTGAGCCCTGTGCAGCCGCAATGCTGAGGTCTTTTTTTCTTCCTTCCATACAGAACAATAGCCAGGTGCAGCTGCTCTCCATACTGCTCTTCCGAACGTTGGTGACTCTTCCAGAAAGGGAAAATGAAAAAGAGGCCCTGAAGACAGCCCTGCGCCAGAGCCTGCTGCCCCTCTTCTTCCACTGCCATGATGGCAATCAGCTTGTGGCACAGGTGAGGACTCATGGGCTGCTGCTGTCCCCCTGGCAGGGGGCTTGGCTGCCTCCTGGCCTGGCGCCTGCCGGGCTGCAGCCTCCTGCAGGCCTTGGCACAGGGACGCGGGTCCTGCGCCCTGGGCTGTGGGGCCATCTCTGCGTCTCTGCTGCTCTCCAGGCTTCTGGGAAAACGCTGCTTTGTGTGGCCGAGTTCCTGAAGAGGAGGGATCTTGAAAGACTGGTGAAGAACCAGAATCGGTTGAAGTTCAGCGAGTGCCTGGTAAGGACCGCCTGGAAGCCCCCGTCTCAGCCCAGAGAAGCCCCCTGAGGGAGGTGCTCAGACTGCAGGGCTGGCAGCTGTGCCCCTGCCTGCTGCTGCAGCCAGAGGCCTCGCAGGCTCTTCTCCAGGCTCCCAAGGGCCCGAGCTGGGGGCCGATGGAGCCCCGGCCTGGCGGGGCTGCAGGGCGGGCCGGCACCACGGCTCCCCGGGCAGCAGCCGGCCCCCTCTGCCCCCTCCTCTCGGGAGCCCTTGGCCAGCGGCTGCTGGCCGCGCCTCAGGGCTGTGCGGGCAGGGGAGGCCGGGGCTGGGAGCAGGCAGCACCCGGCCCAGGGGCTGAGCCCGCGCCAAGCCTTCCCTCCTGCCGCTCTCTCCAGCTGGCAGAAGACAGCAGCAGAGCGGCCCAGCACCTGCACCGGGCCCTGCCCTACCTGCAGAGCCCACAGGAGTCCCTGCGAGCGGCAGCCATCAGGTTCACGGGTGAGCCACGAGCCCGGGCTCCCTCCCCGGCCCGGCCCGCCGCAGCTCGGCCCCAGCCCCGCCTGGCCTGGGCAGCGCCAGCCGGGCCCGGCGCCGTGGAGCCCCGCCTGGCCTGGGCATTGCTGCTGCCGCCCTCTGGCAGCCGTGCCCTGGGGCGGCAGCGTGCGCCAAGGGCCGGGCTGAGCCCTGCCAGGCCAGCAGCCCGTGTGGCCACAGTGCCGGCAGCGCCGCTGGCAGGGAGCTGTGCCACTGGTGCCGTCACAGGCTCTGTGTTCACAGGGATGGCCGCGCGGCATCTGAGGGGGAAGAAGGAAGAGCTCCGGCTCATCTGCAACGGTGAGTGAGGCCAGCGGGGGCTGCCGGGGGAGCTGCAAGCCCTGCCCCGGCTGCCAAGGGCTCTGCTCCCTGTGCGCACCAGCGCCGGCGTGGGCAGAGCACACGGAGATTTCAGGGCCACCCGGGGCATTCGTGGCCAGCAGCTTCGGGCTGGTCCCCTTGGTGCCTGCTCCCTCCTGGCCATGGCTAGAGCCGGCTGCCATGGCCCTGCCAGGGCGCTCTCCTCGGCTCCCCGCAGGTGCGGCATCTGACCATGGCTCTGTCCCTCTCTCTTTCAGCCCTTCAACACCTGACAGAGGACACCAGCAGTGCCGCGTCAGACGTGGCACTTGCAACATTGCATGTCCTCCAGGCACTGCAGAGTGAGCCATATTCCGTCTTCCAGAGGCTGCAAGATCAGCTCCGCAGGGCATGGAGGACTTGGCCTGGTCTCTCGGCGCTCGGCTGGCTGCGCTGCTGCAGCTCTGCAGAGAGCTGATGCCAGAGGCTCTGTCTGCTGGGACCACCTGAGGCAGCGGGAATTTTCCATTTCTTTCAGATTGTTCTTTTCTTCTTTTTGGTTTTTCTTTACTATATGAATATAGAGTTTGTTATAATACACAGACTCCCAGGAGCTTTCTTTTGCTCCCCAGGCTCTGCAGGGCTTAGGGGAAGAGGGGGACAAGGGTTCCTGGGCTGGGCCAGCTGCCCAGGCGTGCAGTGTTGCAGGGAAAATGGCCAGAAGCCCCTTGGCCTTTGGTGGTTCTGTGGAAGCTTTTGTGCTGGTGACAGAGCGGCTGGGCAGGGCCCGGAGCTGCGGGGATCCCTGTGAGAGCGGTGCCTGGAGATGGCCACAAGCCCTGTGCCAGGCAGGAAGCGCCCTCTGTGTCCTCCTGCCCGTGTGCTGCTGGCTGCATTGCTGAGGGCTCCCGGCTGCCTCTGGATGGGGCTCCTCTGGAGCTGCTGTGGGGCTGCGGCGCTGCTGCCGGGCAGCTTGGCCGGGCTGGGGCAGCCCCTGAGGGGCTGGGGCGCTGGCAAGCCCTGAGCAATGGGGCTGTCAGAGGCCACAAGCAGCCCCCTGGCAGCCGCCTTCTTCCTGCCACAGTTGACTTGCAAGAGGGATCCTGGGCACTCTGCAACTAACAGCATCGGTGTTGTTGGAAAGCCAAACGCAGGGAAATCTCAGACCTTTGGTCTTGTCAGCAAAGCTTAGAATCAAACACAGCATTTGATCGGACACCTTGCAAAGGGCTTCCAAACTTAGGTGCTAGAAGCCAGCATGCGGATTTCTAGTTGATTAGAGCAGAGACACGGGGAGGAAAGTTGAAGTGGAGGAAAGTTGAGAGTTTTAGGGCTGAAGATCTAGAAAAAATCCAAGGAGTTCCAATGGTAAACAAGAAGCTTAGGATGCAGTGCTGTAGGTTTGTGTGTCCTAACATGATTGGCTAAGGAAGCTTCCACTGAGGCGTGAGTCCAAAAGAGGAAATATTGAAGCATTGGCTCCAAAACAGAAATATCCTTGTTGGCAGTGTCTTCTTGGCCAAGAAATCCTTCAAAGCTCTTGGAACTACAAGTCTTGCGGCCTTGTGAGCCATGCACTGGAGATGTGAGCCAAAGTCACTCTTCCTGGCTATGGAGAAGAGAAGAAAAAGCAATGGCATCATCTAAAAAACTCCGAGGTCCGCTCTCTAGCTCCTTCCAAACTCCTTCAATTCCCCCAAAGTGGCATTCAGCTCCAAATAGATGACAAGGACTCTTAGTGCTGGCTCTTGGACTCCAGAGCAGCTGCTTTAGGATCTTTCCCATACGGCTGTGGAGTTGTGTGCCAGCAATGGATCATTTGAAGAAACTTTCCCAAGTGACTTGCATGGAGGTTTGTTTGAAGGGTGTTTGAGAAGAAAGGCTTCCAGCAGAGGTCTGGCCTTTGGCCTAGCTGTGTCCCCTGCTGATTGTCAAGTGTGCCATCAGCTGCAGGGCTTTCTGGGCTAAAAATATCATCAAGTCACTTGGACTTGCTCTTTGTGGCCTCTAAGAGCTGGACCCAATTTTGGGGCAAATTTGGAGAGCTCATCTACGGCTGGATGGAGCAGCTAGGATTTTCCCAATTGCTGGCAATGGTTCTCCAGGTGCCTGGTGTAAAACGGGGCTCCCCAGCAATTGCGGATCTGCAAGATGATAAACAATTGCCTTGCTCTGAAGAGAGAGGCGTCTGCTAATGAAGGCAGAAGGCTTCTCTGAAATGGAAACTGTAAATCCCCTCCCTTCAAATGATTCTAATTTAGAAATTCAAATGCTCTCAGGGAAAGATATGGGGATAGGAGTGAGCCCGCAGAGCCGGCCAGCATTTGCTGATGCTCTGAGCCCTTGCTAAAGATCCTGTGCGGGCTGTCTTAGACACCTGGGGCCAGGGATTCCTTCCAAGCTGGGCCAACGGGGCTGGGCTGGGGGCGGCCCCAGGGCAGAAGGCAGTGTGTGCAAGGGCCCTGGCTGGCACGCTGCAGCACGGTCACCGTGCCATGGAACGGAACCCGGTGACCAAGGCCCCTTTGTGACACGTGGGAAATAGAAGCTTGCCTGGCTGCTGGGAACAGGCCACGGGGCAGAACGGGACAGAGCGGTGCCGTGAGGAGCCCCCGCACAGCGCACTCGTTCCTGTCTGACCCGCAGCCTTTCCCAGGCGTTATTCCTGCAGCTGAGCTCGAGGCCAGGCCACAGGACTTGGTGACCCGTGGCCTTGCCGAGGCTTCTCTTCTGCAGGTGCTCTGAAGGGCAGAGCGTGGCACTTGGTGCCCCAGAGGCATCTCCCATCCCTGCCACCAGTGCCCTCGAGGCCCCACCACAATCCTTGACAGGAGTCTCCTGTCCTTGTGGCAGGAGCCCTGGAGACCAGAGTGCAGGACTTGCTGTCCTGTAGCCTTCCCCAGGCTTCTGTCTTGAAGGTGCCTTCCAGGCACAACTGCAGGACTTGCTGACTCGCAGCTTTTCCCAGGCATCTCTCCTGCAAGTAGCCACAAATCCAGTCACTAACATAGAGCAGAGACCCCTGACAGCAACCAAGGTGGCCTGGGGGGTAGAAGAGGAGGAAGAAAGCCCTGCAGCTGCCCCAGCACAGGAAACCAAAGAGGTGGTGCCGTTTGAGCTGCCGCAGGAGGGTGAGTGCCACAGCTGGGCCACAGGCTTGGTGCCTGCAGCCAGCTTGGCATCTTTGCATCCCATCCCATCCCATCCCATCCCATCCCCTGGGCCATGCCCATGGACAGGACGGAAGAGGGGCTGGGCAGACACCCCACAGGGGCTGTGCTGCATCCACTGGGGCATCCATCCCGGGGCTCTCCCTGCCTGGGGAGCGCAGGGCTGGGCCGTGTTCTCCGGTCTCTCCCGCAGCCCCTCAGCTCTGGCTGCGCTCCCTCTTTGCCAGGTGCAGCCCTGGAGCGCACACAAGAGCAGGAGCCCGCCCGTGGCCTCTTCCGCAGAACATCGCAGGTACCTGCAGCCATCCCCACCTGGGCTGGGCCTGCTGGCACCGCGCTTGCAGCATTGCCTGCAACATCCCTGGCTTCTTGCCCTTCTCCTACAGCTGGTTTGCAAATTCATCAAGAAAATCCGGGCGGAAGAGACCCGCACCATGGGCACTGGGCTCAGAGCTTATTCACACATCTTCAAAACCAAGAGCAGTGCTGCTCTGCTGGATATGCTGGTAGAGGAGGGCTTTTCCAACCCAAAGCAAGTAAGCAGCCTGTGGCCAGGCTTTGATCCTGCCAGGAATTGCTTGCTCTCCCAAGCCATGCCTGCTGGTCACTGGAACTCTTGGAGGCCATGGCAGCGTGGTGGCAAGGGAAGCATTTGTCTGGAGAAGCTGGGCACATTCCTCCCTCTGGCAGCTTTCCAAGTGTCCCCGTGCCTTCTCCAGGTGCCCGCCCTGGTCAGGTACATCCACCAGTGGCTCCTGGCCAATCAGTTTGCTGAGCACAGGCTGAACAGGAGCCTGCTGGATCTGACGGCAGCACAGCCCGCTGACGTAGTCGTGACGCTCCTGCGTGTGGCCCCGTCCTGTGACAGGTATGGGGCTCACCTGCCCAGAGGGCTCAGGGCTCCCCAGCCCATCAGCCTGTACAGCCTGGCCCAGGTGTCTGACACAGAGAGAGTACCAGGGCCCTCTGGCTGCTCCCTTTGCAAGCCCTGGCACGTCAGCCCTCGAGCCTGCTGCCATGCTCCCTCGTTGCCCCTCAGGGGCCTGTCCCCACAGGCCTGGGCTGCCTGGCTGCTGCTGGCCAGTGGCAGTGGGCAGAGGAAGAGCTGGCAGCCAGCTCAGGTCCCCACTGCTGCCCAGGCCCCGGTGCTGTGTCTGAGACCCCCCTGAGACAAAGCTCTAACCCCACAGAGCTGCTTTCACCATGTGGAAGAGCATCATGTGCTCGCCCAGGACTGCAGAGCCGGCGCTGCTGATCCTCCTGCACGTGCTGGGCAGCTGGCCCAAGCACAGCACGTGCACCTCCGACGGGGACAAAACGGGTGTCTTTGTCCTGGCTGTGAGTTTCTCTAATTGGCCTTTGCTGGCCCAAGTCCGCCTCTCCAGCAGCTCTCCATCCTCCTTCCCCCACTGCATCTCCCTGCCGCTGGCGCTGGGCTGAAACCTGGCCCAGGGGCAGCTCCAGGCCCAGCAGGCCCCGTGCTCCCCCTGCCAAGGTCTCTCCGGGCCTCTCCCTGCCAAGCTTGGGCCCTGCCACACGGACACCTGGGCACTGAGCACTCTCTCGGGGGGCTTTGTCCTTTGCAGGCAACCGTGGTGATGTGGAAGATCCTCCAGGTGCCCTGTGTCCCACATATGGTGACGGTCTATTTCCCCCGCCTCTTTGTGCATCTGCTCTCCCAAGTGTTCTTCAGCACTCTGGATATGCCAGAGGAGGTCCATACTTTCTGGAAGGGATGCCAGGAGGAATATGGCCTTGCCACCAGCACCAACAGGTGCTCCATCCCACTCCTCCTGTCCCTGCCATGTCCCTGGGCAGGAGCCAGTGCTCCCAGCGTCACCTGGCCTTTGCTGTGCACGCAGGTTTGCAGTGCGGACCCTGAAGTCCCTGCTCTGCCACATGGCTGGGACACGCTGCTGTGTGCTGACACCCACCATTATGCCGTGGGTCTGCTGGCCAGGTGAGAGCCCCTTCTCCCCACAGCCTCTGACATTTGTGCTCCGGGCCCAGGGAGCTCCACACAGTCCCCGAGTGGTGGGCCAGAGGGCCTTGTCATTGAGGGATGGCCAAGCAGACTGGAAAAGGCTGGCAGAGGAGGGTGCCCAGCAGGAGCTGCCTCCCAAATAGCCCAGGGCCCCTTGCAGGATGCTGGGGAAAGAGCAGAGCTCTGTGCGTCAGTCCTGGCAGAGCTTTGTCCCCCTGGCCCACAGGCTTGGCTCCTTTTTCTCCTGCCAGGGAGATGTGCTGTGTCTCCATCCCCATGTGCTCCCGCATCGCTCGCTACCTGCTGCGGCTGCTCAGCACACAGGAGCCACGCTGGGAGCTGCCCGGCCTGGCCTTCCTTGTGGAGGTGAGCCTGATGGCCAGCGCTGCCTGGCTGAGCTGCCTGCCAGCTCTCTGCCCTCTGGGAGCCGCAGCTGCCTGGGACGGTGCCCGCGCCCTGTGCTGCTGCCCGGGCCCAGGCCTGTGCGGCTCCGGGCTGCTGCCGGCCGGCTCCCCTGTCACTGGCCTGTGCCTTTCAGGTCCTCCAGTTCCTGGACTTGATTCAACGTGGTGCTAACAGAGTCCTGCAAATCTTGTCAAGGCAGCTGCAGAGCGAGTGCAGAGAGACGGGTCGCCTGGCGCTCAGGGCCCTTCTCGAGCTCATTGAGGAGCCCTTCATGGTGAGAAAGGGGCAGCGGCTGAGGCTGAGCTGGGGAATGCAGTCGCTTGGGCTTGGCAGGGCTTTGGGCACTGGGGCAGCTGCTCCCAGCTCTCCCGCCTCCCAGTTCAGCTGCCCCAGTGCTTGGGGACAGGCCTTTGGCCTCTGGGCCCTGCAGCAGCAGGATGGCATTTCACAAACTGGTGTTCCACACAGACCAAAAAAATGTGGAGCCTGACTGAAAGTCTTGTGCAGTTCCTGTGGGATGCAGATGGAGAGATAGCTTTCATGACAGTCATGCTACTCAGCTTTATTATCTTGGACAACGACGCGCTGATGCCTGGCCCCATCACACTGCAGCTGCTTGAGGCGCTCCTGCCACTCTTTGACCACGTAAGGCTCACTGCCCCCAGCCACGGCCACTGGCTGCTGCCCGCACACTGTGTCCTGTGCATTTGCAGGCCTGCGCCAAGCTGAGCCCCGTGCAGCCACAATGCTGAGGTCTTTTTTTCTTCCTTCCATACAGAACAATAGCCAGGTTCAGCTGATCTCCATCCTGCTCTTCCGAACGTTGGTGACTCTTCCACAGGAAAGGGAAAAAAAGGCCCTGAAGACAGCCCTTCGCCAGAGCCTGCTGCCCCTCTTCTTCCACTGCCATGATGGCAATCGGCTTGTGGCACAGGTGAGGACTCGTGGGCTGCTGCTGTGCCCCTGGCAGGGGGCTCGGCTGCCTCCTGGCCTGGCGCCTGCCGGGCTGCAGCCTCCTGCAGGCCTTGGCCCAGGGACGCGGGTCCTGCACCCTGGGCTGTGGGGCCATCTCTGCGTCTCTGCTGCTCTCCAGGCTTCTGGGAAAACGCTGCTTTGTGTGGCCAAGTTCCTGAAGAGGAAGGATCTTGAAAGACTGGTGAAGAGCCAGAATCTGTGGAAGTTCAGCAAGTGCCTTGTAAGGAGGGCCTGGAAGCCCCAGGCTCAGCCCAGAGAAGGCCCCTGAGGGCGGTGCAGGCAGCGCCTGGCCCAGGGGCTGAGCCCGGCCAAGCCTTCCCTCCTGCCGCTCTCTCCAGCTGGCAGAGGACAGCAGCAGAGTGGCCGAGCACCTGCACCGGGCCCTGCCCTACCTGCAGAGCCCACAGGAGTCCCTGCGACTGGCGGCCATCAGGTTCACGGGTGAGCCACGAGCCCAGGCTCCCTTCCTGGCCCGGCCCGCTGCAGCTCGGCCCCAGCCCCGCTTGCTTCCCCGGCAGCGCCAGCCGGGCCCGGCGCCGTGGAGCCCCGCCTGGCCTGGGCATTGCTGCTGCTGCCCTCTGGCAGCTGTGCCCTGGGGCGGCAGTGTGCGCCAAGGGCCGGGCTGAGCCCTGCCGGGCCAGCAGCCCGTGTGGCCACAGCGCCGGCAGCGCCGCTGGCAGGGCGCTGTGCCACTGGTGCCGTCACAGGCTCTGTGTCCACAGGGATGGCCGCGCGGCACCTGAGGGGGAAGAAGGAAGAGCTCCGGCTCATCTGCAACGGTGAGTCAGGCCAGCAGCGGCTGCTGGGGGAGCTGCAAGCCCTGCCCCGGCTGCCGAGGGCTCTGCTCCCTGTGCGCACCAGGGCCGGCGTGGGCAGAGAACACAGAGATTTCAGGGCCACCCGGGGCATTTGTGGCCAGCAGCTTTGGGCTGGTCCCCTTGGTGCCTGCTCCCTCCTGGCCATGGCTAGAGCCGGCTGCCATGGCCCTGCCAGGGCGCTCTCCTCGGCTCCCTGCAGATGCGGCATCTGACCATGGCTCTGTCCCTCTCTCTTTCAGCCCTTCAACACCTGACAGAAGACACCAGCAGTGCCGTGTCAGACGTGGCACATGCAACATTGCATGTCCTCCAGGCACTGCAGAGTGAGCCATATTCCGTCTTCCAGAGGCTGCAAGATCAGCTCCGCAGGGCATGGAGGACTCGGCCTGGTCTCTCAGGGCTCGGCTGGCTGTGCTGCTGCAGCTCTGCAGAGAGCTGATGCCAGAGGCTCTGTCTGCTGGGACCACCTGAGGCAGCGGGAATTTTCCATTTCTTTCAGATTGTTCTTTTCTTCTTTTTGGTTTTTCTTTACTATATGAATATAGAGTTTGTTATAATACACAGACTCCCAGGAGCTTTCTTTTGCTCCCCAGGATCTGCAGGGCTTAGGGGAAGAGGGGGACAAGGGTGCCTGGGCTCGGCCAGCTGCCCAGGCGTGCAGTGTTGCAGGGAAAATGGCCAGAAGCCCCTTGGCCTTTGGTGGTTCTGCTGAAGGCTTTTGTGTTGGTGACAGAGTGGCTGGGCAGGGCCCGGAGCTGCGGGGATCCCTGTGAGAGCGGTGCCTGGAGATGGCCACAAGTCCTGTGCCAGGCAGGAAGAGCCCTCTGTGTCCTCCTGCCCGTGTGCTGCTGGCTGGATTGCTGAGGGCTCCCGGCTGCCTCTGCATGGGGCTCCTCTGGAGCTGCAGTGGGGCTGCAGCGCTGCTGCCGGGCAGCTTGGCCGGGCTGGGGCAGCCCCTGAGGGGCTGGGGCGCTGGCAAGCCCTGAGCAATGGGGCTGTCAGAGGCCACAAGCAGCCCCCTGGCAGCCGCCTTCTTCCTGCCACAGTTGACTTGCAAGAGGGATCCTGGGCACTCTGCAACTAACAGCATCGGTGTTGTGGGAAAGCCAAATGCAGGGAAATCTCAGACCTTTGGTCTTGTCAGCAAAGCTTAGACTCAAACACAGCATTTGATCGGAGACCTTGGAAAGGGCTTCCAAACTTAGGTGCTAGAAGCCAGCATGCGGATTTCTAGTTGATTAGAGCAGAGACACGGGGAGGAAAGTTGAAGTGGAGGAAAGTTGAGAGTTTTAGGGCTGAAGATCTAGAAAAAATCCAAGGAGTTCCAATGGTAAACAAGAAGCTTAGGATGCAGTGCTGTAGGTTTGTGTGTCCTAACATGATTGGCTAAGGAAGCTTCCACTGTAGCGTGAGTCCAAAAGAGGAAATATTGAAGCATTGGCTCCAAAACAGAAATATCCTTGTTGGCAGTGTCTTCTTGGCCAAGAAATCCTTCAAAGCTCTTGGAACTACAAGTCTTGCGGCCTTGTGAGCCATGCACTGGAGATGTGAGCCAAAGTCACTCTTCCTGGCTATGGAGAAGAGAAGAAAAAGCAATGGCATCATCTAAAAAACTCCGAGGTCCGCTCTCTAGCTCCTTCCAAACTCCTTCAATTCCCCCAAAGTGGCATTCAGCTCCAAATAGATGACAAGGACTCTTAGTGCTGGCTCTTGGACTCCAGAGCAGCTGCTTTAGGATCTTTCCCATAAGGCTGTGGAGTTGTGTGCCAGCAATGGATCATTTGAAGAAACTTTCCCAAGTGACTTGCATGGAGGTTTGTTTGAAGGGTGTTTGAGGAGAAAGGCTCCCAGCAGAGGCCTGGCCTTTGGCCTAGCTGTGTCCCCTGCTGATTGTCAAGTGTGCCATCAGCTGCAGGGCTTTCTGGGCTAAAAATATCATCAAGTCACTTGGACTTGCTCTTTGTGACCTCTAAGAGCTGGACCCAATTTTGGGGCAAATTTGGAGAGCTCATCTACGGGTGGATGGAGCAGCTAGGATTTTCCCAATTGCTGGCAATGGTTCTCCAGGTGCCTGGTGTAAAACGGGGCTCCCCAGCAACTGCGGATCTGCAAGATGATAAACAATTGTCTTGCTTTGAAGAGAGAGGCGTCTGCTAATGAAGGCAGAAGGCTTCTCTGAAATGGAAAATGTAAATCCCCTCCCTTCAAATGATTCTAATTTAGAAATTCAACTGCTCTCAGGGAAAGATATGGGGATAGGAGTGAGCCCGCAGAGCCGGCCAGCATTTGCTGATGCTCTGAGCCCTTGCTAAAGATCCTGTGTGGGCTGTCTTAGACACCTGGGGCCAGGGATTCCTTCCAAGCTGGGCAACTTGGGCTGGGCTGGGGGCGGCCCCAGGGCAGAAGGCAGTGTGTGCAAGGGCCCTGGCTGGCACGCTGCAGCACGGTCACCGTGCCATGGAACGGAAGCCGGTGACCAAGGCCCCTTTGTGACACGTGGGAAATAGAAGCTTGCCTGGCTGCTGGGAACAGGCCACGGGGCAGAACAGGACAGAGCGGTGCCGTGAGGAGCCCCCACACAGCGCACTCGTTCCTGTCTGACCCGCAGCCTTTCCCAGGCGTTATTCCTGCAGCTGAGCTCGAGGCCAGGCCACAGGACTTGGTGACCCGTGGCCGTGCCGAGGCTTCTCTTCTGCAGGTGCTCTGGAGGGCAGAGCGTGGCACTTGGTGCCCCAGAGGCATCTCCCATCCCTGCCACCAGTGCCCTCGAGGCCCCGCCACAATCCTTGACAGGAATCTCCTGTCCTTGTGGCAGGAGCCCTGGAGACCAGAGTGCAGGACTTGCTGTCCTGTAGCCTTCCCCAGGCTTCTGTCTTGAAGGTGCCTTCCAGGCACAACTGCAGGACTTGCTGACTTGGAGCTTTTCCCAGGCAACTCTCCTGCAAGTAGCCACAAATCCAGCCACTAACATGGAGCAGAGACCCCTGAGAGCGCCCAAGGTGGCCTGGGGGGAAGAGGAGGAAGAAGGCCCTGCAGCTGCCCTGTGGGATCTCAGCACATCGTTCCCGATGTCCAGAGATGCCAGGAGAACCCATGGGGGTCTCGAAAATCCTGGAATGTTGCCAAGAGTGCTTGGTGGCTTGATTTTGATCTATCCACAGAAGTAACAAGAGTTTGAGGACAAGAGAATCACTTTAGAGTAAAAGGTGTAAAAGGGACACATTTAGAGGGTGAAATATAGACTTTAAGGTTTTTGGTACAGGGGGGTTATGGAGACAAGATGGAGGGATCAGGGCATGTCTCGTCCTTCTTCTTTCTTCTTCTTGTCCTCCATCTCCTGTGATGATGTTGGCACTTGGGGATTGGTTTCTAGTGAAGGTGCACTTGCCAACATGGGTGAAAAGCATTGGGAAATAAAGGTAAATAATGTGTACGCAGATTTTAGTATAAAAAGACATGACCGCCCCGTGGGTGGTCAGAGAGTGCCTGTGACTGCTTGCAGATCAGACCTCTGTTGGGCAGACAGAAAATTTTGTAGATAAGAAATAATAAACAATCAGAAGACCAAAAGCTGAAGAGTCCAGACTCGTCCTTTGAATCGCGTGCCACCCAAGAACCACTCTACCCGTGTCGGGGCAGAGACAGACAGCCGAACCCGACACTGCCCCAGCATGGGAAACCAAAGAGGTGGTGCCATTTGAGCTGCCGCAGGAGGGTGAGTGCCAGAGCTGGGCCACAGGCTTGGTGCCTGCAGCCAGCTCGGCATCTTTGCATCCCATCCCATCCCATCCCATCCCATCCCATCCCATCCCATCCCATCCCATCCCATCCCCTGGGCCATGCCCATGGACAGGACGGAAGAGGGGCTGGGCAGACACCCCGCAGGGGCTGTGCTCCATCCCTTGGAGCATCCCGGGGCTCTCCCTGCCTGGGCAGCGCAGGGCTGGGCCGTGTTCTCCGGCCTCTCCCGCAGCCCCTCAGCTCTGGCTGCGCTCCCTCTTTGCCAGGTGCAGCCCTGGAGCGCACACAAGAGCAGGAGCCCGCCCGTGGCCTCTTCCGCAGAACAGCGCAGGTACCTGCAGCCATCCCCACCTGGGCTGGGCCTGCTGGCACCGCGCTTGCAGCGTTCCCTGTAACATCCCTGGCTTCTTGCCCTTCTCCTACAGCTGGTTTGCAAATTCATCAAGAAAATCCGGGCAGAAGAGACCAGCCCCATGGGCACTGGGCTCAGAGCCTATTCGCACATCTTCAAAACCAAGACCAGTGCTGCTCTGCTGGATATGCTGGTAGAGGAGGGCTTTTCCAACCCAAAGCAAGTAAGCAGCCTGTGGCCAGGCTTTGATCCTCCCAGGAATTGCTTGCTCTCCCAAGCTGTTGTGGTTTATGGCAAATTTGGAGGAGAATTTCCAAATTAGGGCCCCTCCAGTAAGCAAACCCACACAGCCCCTCCCCTCAACTGTTTCGGGAAGGATTCCTCGGAGAGGAGTGGAAAGAACCTGTTTATTTAACAAGCACAGCACCCCCCAGCACACAAAATGAACAATACCGGATGACACCGCTCTGAAAAAAGATGACAAATTCAGAAAGTCTCTCTTGGGTGGTGGTCACTCTGTTCTCAGTCCCTCCGGCGCTGGGGCAGCTGTTGCAGGCCTTAAGGTACAGAATCTTGGTGTTTCCCAGGTCCCAGTCCGGAGCAGGTTCGAAATGGTCAGAAAAAGGAAAGGAGAAACACTCCAGGAAGAAATTTGACAGTTTAGCTAAACTAGCTAATGAGCAAAAGCAAGCAGAAGCGAAGCAAGCAAGAGCGAGAGAGAGCAAAGCGAAAAGCAAAAGCAGAAAAAGCAAAAGCTGCAGTCTCTGTGTCCCGCCAGGCTGATAAGAAAACCAAAACAAAACTTTCCCTCTTCAGAGCCGGTCTTAAAGGTACAGAACATAATATCCAACATTAACAGAACACATGAATGGGGATACGAGCATCATAACGTCACCCTAGGACATGAGGTCACTGAGCAGCATTGGCATCATAGGCTGTCTCTGTGACATCACAGAGCCAGGTGTGACATCACAGGGCAGAGGACTGACATCACAGAGCAGACAATGACATCACAGTCTTGACTGTGACATCAGAGACCAGCTGTGTGACATTAGATAATGGGTTGTGACATCACAGAGCAGGCTGTGACATCACGGGGGGAGGGGTGGCTGTGTGACATCACAGGAGGGCTGTGTGACTTCCCAGAGTGGGTTGTGACATCAAAGACCAGCATAGCGATATCAGAGAATAAGCTATGACATCACAGAGCCGGCTGTGACATCACAGGAGGGCTGTGTGAGGTCACTGGGTTGGTCACTCTGCCCCTGACCCCCCTCACAGATTTCCCCCGAGAAGTCCAAAGCTGTTCATGCCCAGCAGGGTCCCTGTCCCCTTGTATCCCCCTGGTCCACCTGGAGCTGCAGCCTCCCCCAAGGATGTTCCACAGGACCCACCCCAAAACCTGACTCAGGGACAAGGGGCTGGGCTGTGTGACCAGCACAGCAAGGACGGGGATTATCCAGGTCACTGGGGCCTGGGTTGGGTTCCCCAGGGCAGGAAAGATGTCTGGCAGCTGGAGCAGGGTCTGGGAAGGGCCTCCAAGGTGGGGCTGGAGCCCTTGGGCTGTGAGCATAGGCTGAGGGAGCTGGGCTTGTCCAGCCCAGAGCAGGGAAGGCTGAGGGGCTCCTCATCCCAGCCTGGCAGTGCCAGCGAGGAGGGGATGGAGAACTCAGAGCCAGGCTCTTCACTGGGGGGCCTGGGGGGAGACAAAAGACAATGGGTGGAAGGGGAAAAAGAGGGGAGATCAGCCAGGACAGGAGGAGATGAAATGAGTCAGGCTGGTTTCAGCATTTCCTCAACACCAAAAGCAGCCTGACCCCCTTCTCTGTCCACCACTGACAGCTTAAAAAAATGGGAATTGTTCAGGCTGTTTTATCCCCACTCGAGGATGGGCATCCTGATACAAGAGTTTAAGTGTCTTTATATCTATCACAGAACCATATTTTTCTAAAATTAATTTTAGTATGGAAATCACTTGTGGATGGTGGACATGTCAGAGGCTGCTGGGACGTTGCACATGGCTCAGGGAAGAGCATGATTGTTACTGAATTGTGTCCTGTTCAACCATGGTCTGTTGGCCATGAAGAGAAACTTCCTGTGCCTCTGAGTCCCACCAGTTCCTGACCCCCAAAGGACACAAACCTGGTGAGTTCTGGTTCCCACTCCAGTGGTGGCACCTGCACCTCCCTCCATTCCCAGAGCAGAGCTCCCTTGTCCCAGAAAGTCCCTGGCAGTGCAGGGATGAAAGGAACAGGGCAGGCTGTGGGGATCAGGGGCAGGGCACAGCCAGGGATTTGGGGTGGTTGTGAGCCCAGGGCAGGACCCGGCCCCTGGCCTTGGTGAACCACATCCCATTGTCCTGGGCCCATGGCTCCAGCCTGGCCAGATCCCTCTGCAGAGCTTCCTGCCCTCCAGCACAGCCACACTGCCACCCAGCTTGGGCTCACCTGGGAACTGACTGAGGGTGCCCTCCATGGCCTCGTCCAGATCAGCAATAAAGAGATTTCACTGACCTGGCCCCAATCCTGAGCCCTGGGGACACCCCTGGATGTGACTCCATTCCTCAGCTGCTCTGAGTGCCAGGGGTTGGATGAGGGAAATGGTGGGGAGGGGGTAGGGACAAAGTGGGATTGATTGTCAGCCATGAAGGGTCTTGATTTTCATAGATTTTGGGAATGCATTAGGAGCAGTTGGGGATCAATATCAACTGGGGATTGCTGATGTCAATCTATAAACAGGGAAAGAAAACTAAACAGGACAAAACAATCCTCTATTCATTATTTTGAATATAGTAGATTCAGTTTGAATTCACTTCTCAAGTTTGTCTAATTAACCACAGAAGAATTAAGACTTGAGTTATTCCCATGGGCTTGTCTTGTTTGAATATTTTGAACAAATGTTTATGAGCCTTTGTCACTGAATTCCTGAACTGAAGAGCTCAAGAAAGAAGAGGCCTCTGGAAAAGTAAAGTTCATCACCAAACTCCAAGGTGCTGAGGATCCATCCTGATCAGAGCAGCAATGAACAGAAATGGGCACAGCTTTGTGGCTGCCCCAGCTCTGGGATGGGCCCTGGGCCTGGAGCAGGAGCAGCTCTTGAGGGCCCCAAGGCCGGGGCTCTTGTGCTGCC
The DNA here is from genome assembly GCF_051311805.1 of Agelaius phoeniceus. Taxonomy (NCBI): domain Eukaryota; kingdom Metazoa; phylum Chordata; class Aves; order Passeriformes; family Icteridae; genus Agelaius; species Agelaius phoeniceus. The sequence continues at coordinate 3,052,408 of NC_135297.1, forward strand.
CTGGGCAGATGGGATGGCAGCAGGGGCTGCAGAGCTCTCAGCATCTCCTGCAGAGGAGAGCAGGGCAGCCAGGGAGCCTCCTTTCCCTTGGCCAGGCACCTTCCCCCATGGTGGGGCTGAGTCCTGTGGCAGCTGCAGCTGCTGCTGTGCCCTTGGCAGGGGCTGAGGCCGTGGGGCAGTGCCCAGAGCAGCCTGGCCTGAGCAGAGCTGTGGGGCCAGAGCCGGCTGGGCTGGGCTGGGCTCAGAGAGGCCCTTGGTGCTGCCCAGAGCTCAGGGCAGCTGGCAGAGCTTGCAGGGAGCTGGGCTGGGCTCAGAGAGCCTGGCCCAGAAACCATCAGTGTCCATCTCAGCCTGGCTGAGCGTGCAGGGGCCAAGAAGAGCAGCCCAGGCTCTGCAAGTTCTCTGGGTGGGAGCTGAGCTTGTGAGCCCTGAGCCCTGCCCAGTGCTGGGGCTGCACCTCCAGCTCCAGAGGAGATGGGACAGATGGGAGCCGAGACAAATCATTCCTGCTCCATTTTTTCCTGTGTTTGCCTTTACAGCTGACCTGGATCCATACGTAGAGGAGGTGTTTTGTGTCAGATAACACTGATAGAGTGAGAAGAATAATATTGTCTGCTGAAAATATTATTTCATGCATAAAACACAATGAGAAAAAAAAGACAAATACATGATCAGGAGAGCATCTGAATTTTTCAGAGGATGAGAGACTCATTGATGTTCCAGTGGTCAAAGCTGTTGAAATTCTTTCCTCAGGGCTTCCTTGAGATGAGAGGTGGCCACCAGAAGCCAAGGACAGCCATAGCTCTCTGTCCTGGCAGTTTTTGTCTGGGAGAACCCTTGCATACAGGGAATTTTTCAGGGGAGTATCAATTTTGGCTGTGGGCACCTGGAAAGGTGGGTGGTTCTTTTCCATAGTGCTGCTTCACACTGGCCTCTTGGAATCATGCAGCCCAACAGTGCCACAAGGATTGCCTTGATTCCATGGGGTCCCCACAGTGTCACAATGGCCCCTTGGTTCCTTGATACCCTGATTTTTTTTGTTACCACGATCTCGACATGAAGGAAAGCACAGAGCCCCAGTGTTTCAGGGCTGATGAACAGCAGCCACCAGAGGCCAAGGCCAGCCTGAGCTGTCTGTTCTGGCAGATTTCATCTAGGAGCAACCAAATAAATATCTTGGATTCTGTATCTCAGATTTACAGAATTTTGGGGACAGAATCCTGATTTTAGACATGAGCACCTGGAGGAGAGCCAGTTCATTCCCACAGGAAGGAAAGCCCAGAGCCCCAGTGTTTCAGGGACACAAGGGAACAGACCCTCAACATGCCAAGGGCAGTTGAGCCAGTCAGGCCAAGCCAACCAGACCTGTTCCCTGTTCCCTTGGATCCACAGGGCCCCACAGTTTCAAAATGCTGGTGTCACATTAGATCCTTGGCTACATGAGGCTCTGCTGTGTCACACTGGCCCCTTGCTTCCATTGGGCTCTGCAGTGTCACAATGGTCCCTTGCTTACATGAGGCCTTGCAGTGTCAAAACGGTTTCCTTGGTTCCATGGAGCTGCACAATGGCACAATGGCCTCCTTGGTTTCATGAGGCTGCAGAGTGTCACAATGGCCTCTTGGTTCTTTTGGGTTCCTCAGGATCCCAGTGGCCCCTTGGCTGCATGAGGCCCAGCTGTGTCACACTGGCCCCTTGCTTCCATTGGGCCCTGTAGCATCACAATTGTCCCCCCTTAGTTCCATGAGGCCCAGCAGTGTCACAGTGCTCCCCTTGGTACCGCTGTATCACAATGGACCCTTGTTCAATGAAGCCCTGCCATGTCAAAATGGTGTCCTGTATTTCATGGGGTGTCACAACCTCACAATGGACCTTTGGTTCCATGAGTCCCACATTGTTCCAAGAATCCTTAGTTCCATGTGGCCCTGTAGGGTCACAATGATCCCTTGGTTACATGGTGCCACACAGGGCCAAAATTGCCCTTTGGCCCAACAGGGCCTCATAGTGTCACAATGGACTCCTTGGTTCCATGGAGACACAAAGTGCCACAATGGCCCTTTGGTTTCACCAGGCCTCAAAGTTTGAAAATGGCCTCCATGGTTTCATGCAGCCATGCTGTGTCACAATGGACCTGTGGTTCCATGATGCCCCATAGTGTCACAGTGGTCTCCTTGGGTCTGCACTTTAAGAATTCCCCCTTGGTCCCATGGAGCCCCACAGTGTCACTATTGTGTCCTTGGTTCCATGAGGCTTTGCTGTGACACAATTGCCTCCTTGGTTCAATGATGTCCCATAGCAGAGCAATGGTCTCCTCGGTTCCACAATATCAGAAGGGCCCCTTTGTCCCATGGAGCCCCACAGTGTCACTTTGCTCTCCTTGATTCCATGAGGATCTGCCGTGTCACAATGGCCCCTCGGTTCCAGTGGGTTCTGAAGGGTCAGAATGTTCTCCATGGTTCCATGAGGCCCTGCAATCTCCCAAGGGCCCTGCAGTGTCACAAGGCTGCCTTAGTTCCACGAGGCCCTGCAGTGTCATGGTGGCCCCTTGGCTCCATGAGGCAAAGCAGAATCAGAATGGCCCCTTGGTTCCATGGAGCACCACGGTGTCACCATGGTCCCATTGGTTCCACAGGGCCCCTCAGTGTGACAATGGACCTTTGGTTCCATGAGGTTCCTCAGTGTCTCAGTGGCCCCGTGGCTCCATGTGGCCCCACTGTGTCACAATGCCAGGTGGTTCCATGAGGTCCCACAGTGTGCAAATGTTCTCCTTGGTTCTGGGAAGCCCCAGAGAGCCACAAGGGACCCTTGGTTCCAGGAGGCCTTGCTGTGTCACAATGGACTTTTGGTTCCAGGAGCTTTCACACTGTCAACAATGGTCTGAGCACTGCAGTGTCACCATGGATCCTTTGTTCCATGAGGTTCCAGAGCATAACATGATCCCCTTGATTCCAGAAGGTTCTGCAGTGTCCCAATGGACCATTGGTTCCATGCAACCCCACTGTCACAATGACCCCGTGGCTCCATGAGCTTCCACATGGTCAGCAATGTTCTCCTTGGTTCCCTGAGGCCTTGCTCTGATACAATGGACTTTTGGTTCCACTGCATCACAATGGACCCTTTGTTCCATGGGGTTCCACAGTGTCGCAGCTGACTCCTTGGATCTGTCAGCCTCTGCTGTCACCAAATGTCCAAAATATCAGAATAAGGCTCCCAAACACTAATTTGCTATTTCAGAGGGTATCATTTATTCAGGCGTGAGGTCTGGTGAGGAATTCTGGGAATTCATCTCCTCTCATTCCCTGCGGCCCCAGAGCCCCTCAGAACACAGTCCCGCTCCTAGAACTCCTGCCGTGCCCCGCGCCCTAAAGAGCCCGGTTAGAGCTTTCCGAACTCCCCCCAAGGCCTCCCGAACCATTTACGTTTCCCCGAGGACCTCAAGTCGCGGCTCATGCAAAAGTGTCCCCCAGGTGCCTTCCCGGACCCCCAAACTCCGCGTTCCACCACTTCCGGGACTACAGCTCCCATCATGCTCCGCGGCACAGGTCCAGCGCTATTCCAGCCGGGACTTCATCTCCCGTCATGCCCCGCGCCCTACCGAGAGCCATTGCAGCTGTGCCAAGGACTCCCGTGATGCTCCGCGGCGCTTTTAAAGCATATTAGACCCCCGCACCTACAACTCCCATCATCCCTCGCGCCCCAGAGAGGCCCATCAGAGCCCCCATGGGCCTGCCCGGACCCCGAAGGGCCCCAAATTCCCCTCCCTGACTTCAAAGGGCCCCCCTGGACCCCCATGTGCTGCCCCGGACCCCGAAATGTCCCTCAGAATCCCTGAGTGCCCCTCCAAGTGCCCACCCGGCTCCCCCAAGTGTCCTCCAGACCCTCAAGTTCTCTCTGAATTCCCTCCCCAGACGCAAAAATGCCCCAAATTTGTCTCAGAAATGTCTCCAGGGATCCCGAAGTGGTCCCCTGGAGCCTGTGTGAGAAAAAGATGATAAAAAAGATGACAAAAAGACTACAAATATTAGTAGTTACCATAAGGAGAAAGAAATAAATAGCTAATAGGGATTCATTAATTAATTAAGGGAATTGTGTTTCCTAGAATGAGAGACCAATAATTTTTTTGGTTGCTAAAAATGTATAGATTTTTAAAGAAAAATATAAAAATAATGTATTAAAAATAATGAAGAATATTTTCATAAATTAGAATAACATATTTGTAATTTTATTTATAAATTAAATTTTATTTATAAGGAAAAATGCTTAATTTTTTTATATGTTTTACTATGTCAGTCTCAGGTGAGTGATGTCAGACATGGTGAGGCTGGGGGTAAGGAGCAGGTTGTCCAAACAGGCTCCGCCCTCAAGGGACTCATTCTTCTCTGGGCCCAGACCTCCTAAGGAGACATTCAGCATCAAGACCACCTGGGGAATGCTTCTATCCCCTCTTCTCTGAAATGAAAAGTAAAAAAATATTCCCTTGACTAAAACCAAAAATCATGATGAGCACTTTGGAATCTTCCTCCTGAAGAGAACTCCAAACTGACTCCAATCACTGCACAAGGCCTGGAGACTCAAAGGCAATGGAAGGGAGACAAAGAACTCCTGAGGGCTTTCTGTATTTTAATCAGCCCCACGATGGATTTGGGCCTGGCTCCAGGAGCCTCAGGCACGGAGAGAAGGATGAAGAAGCTGCTCAAGGAGTCAGAAGCAAAACTCCAAGTGCCTTGGAGCATGGCTGGGCCCCAGTGAGGGCAGGGAGGGCCAAAGGCTGCCCAGGGTCTGGTGAGAGCAGATCCTTGAGGCCAGGATTGCAGGGAGCCCAAGGCTCTGAGCAGGGAACTGCAATGCTGAGCAAGGCCTGGCTTGGCTGCAGGAAGCAGAAAGGCCAAGGCCTGAGCCCAGCCTGGGCCAGCAGGGCCTGTCCCTCACGGCTGCCTTGGGGCTCTTGGTGGGCCAGGGGGATGTGAGGGGCAGCAAGGACAAATGGCATCAACCTGCAGCCCCTGCCAGCCTCCCCAGGGAGGCCGAGGGAGAAGCAAAGTGCAGCCCCTGCCAGGAAAGTTCCTCCTGTGGGGCCTCCAGAGGCGCTGCCCGAGCCCAGGGCACAAAGGCCTGGGTGCCTGTGGCCCTGCCAGCCCTGCCCAGCCCTTGGCCATCTGTCCTGCAGGCTGTGGCTCCTGGGCGTGCTGCTCCTCTGCCCTGGCCGGCTGCACTCGCCCATCTCGCTGTCCCCCAGCATTTCTCACCCAGCGTTTCTGTGCCCTCCCTGGGCTCCCTGCACCCAGTGCTGCCGGCTCCTGGCACACAGAGCCCGGCCATGGCCCAGCCTCACGCTGCCACACCTCCAGCACCAACATTCTGCCCTGCGAGGGACTTTGCTTTCTCCTCAGCTCCAGCCTGAACCTTCCAAGCTGTAGTTTGGAGAGGTTTCCTGCAATTCCCACTGCCAAGGAAAGCTCTGTCTCCTGCTGGTCACAAACAGAGAAGGGCTGGAGGGAGATGTGGTGGTCAGAGGCTGTTCGGGGCACAGTGACCGTGAAATTATTGAGTCTTTAAATATTCTGTGAAAGATCAACAAATCTTCTACACTGGAGTTACAGAGAGCAGACTTTGGCCTGTTCAGGATTGATTTGGAGAGTACCAAATCAGATACTGATTTTTTAAAGGGAAACAGCCCTTAAAAACAAAGGATTCCAGGAAGGGTGGACACACTTCAAGAAAGAAAATTTGAAGGGGCAGGACAGCCTGTCCCTCTGGGCCAAAAAGTGAGCTAGCAAGGAAAAGGACTGGCCTGGCTGGGCAAGTAGCAAATTTTATGATACAAATTGTATGATACAATCATCATGTAGCCAAATGCAGGACAGGCAGGCAACTCAGGAAATGTTTAAGGATGTTGCTAGGTCATGGAGAAAGAAAATTAGAGAGGTGAAAGCTCATTTATGACTTAACCTGGCCACTTCTGTGAAGGATAATAAAAATGACTTCATGAATACATTAATGACAAAAGGAGGGGAAAGTAGAACCTCCATTCCTTTTTGAGGGAATATGGTTACCAAAGATGAGGAAAAGGCTGAGGTACTTAACCCCTCTTTGCCTCAGTTTTCAAGAATTAGTCCAGTTGTCCTCAGGTCAAGTGTTCTCCTGAGCTGGTAGATGAGGACAGGGAGCAGAACAGCTGTGGAAGAATGGCTGGAGGAAAAGGGCCATGGATCCGTGGAAATGTACAAGCAAACTCCATGTTACCTTAGCATACATGTTAACTTAGCAGCTTAGCATAAGCGGGCCGCACTTAGCGTAACCAGGCCGCAGGCCATGATAGGAAGATGCTGTGTCCTGCCTGCTCACAAGGTCGAAAGGGCAAGGACAGCAACAAGAATAGAAACCATAAAGTATGCATAACCACAAAGTAAGAGGAATATGTAAACGTAATCTCTTGCTTTAAACCAATAAACTCACGACAAGTATGAGTAATTAAACCAATGAACTAACGACAAGTATGCATAATTACTGGAAACAATATAAAAGTACCGGTGTCCTCAAGATAAACTGAAGCTTGCTTTACCAATCATATTGACTGATTGCTTGTCTTCCCTCACCGCCTGCAAACAGCCCCCTGTAATCCAGGAGGAAGCAGCTGGGGACCTGCTGAGCCATTCAGATGCTCACGGTCTCTCTGGCACCAGATGGGATCCATCCCAGGGTATAGTAGAGGAAATGTATTGTACTTGAATATCTGTATATAGACTTTACTCTGAGAGGTCTTGGTTGTCTTTGATGGGCTGCAGCTGCGATGTCCTTAATTAGGCTGCAGCTGTTGTGAGATGCAAAGCTGTGTTTCATGTCAGGTACAAAGAGGCGAAGTGTGTGCTTGCGAATGCGAAATGTGTGGACATCGACAATGAGATAGTTGCAAATTTTAATAATAACTGATGAAAATAAAGCATGGAAAAAAGCCTTTGAACCTATCTTTTGTTTGCAATTAACCCTAGTTTATTTAAGAGCATTAGAATTAAGGTGTTAAAGATGTTGCTTTTTGCTTTCATTTAATCCATAAAAAAGCTCTGCAATAATAACCTTTTGAAGTATAATTTTAAAATATTGCTTGTATCCTTGAAACTATAGCTTTGGAATATATATAGGAAATATGCTTATCTCACACCTTATTGAAACAAAGAAAAACAGTTTGAGAAAGGAAGATGAACATCACCTCAAGGATTTATGGTTTCGACCAAAGGGAAGCTGGACATCACTGTTGTTACATTTATAGTCTCTGCAATTAAAAGGTGGACCCACATCTGGGGAGCTGGACTCCACCAGATGGGATTCACCTTTCTTCTTTTGGAAATAGGTTATGGAACAGATCACCTTGAGTGCCATCACAGGGCACCCACAGGATGGCCCAGGGATCAGAGCCAGCCAGCGTGGATTTCAATGTCTGCACTGATGATCTGCATGAGGGGACTGAGTCCAGCATCAGCAAATTTGTAGATGCCACCAAGCTGGGTGTGAGTGTGGATCTGCTGGAGGGTAGGAGGGCTCTGCAGAGGGACCTGGACAGGCTGGATCCAGGGCCCAAATCCAACAAGGTGAGGTTGAACAAGACCAAGTGCTGGGTCCTGCACTTTGGCCACAACAACCCCTGCAGCGCTACAGGCTGGGGACAGAGTGGCTGGAGTGCGGCCAGGCAGAAAGGGACCTGGGGCACTGATGGACAGCAGGCTGGACATGAGGCAGCAGTGTGCCCAGGTGGGCAAGAAGGCCAATGGCTCCTGGCCTGGATCAGGAATGGTGTGGCCAGCAGGAGCAGGGCAGGGATTCTTCCCCTGCACTCGGCACTGGTGAGGCCACACCTCGAGTGCTGTGTCCAGTTCTGGGTCCCCAGTTTAGGAAGGCCCTAGAGGGGCTGGAACGTGTCCAGAGAAGGGCAACAAGGCTGGTGAGGGGTCTGGAACACAAGTCCTGTGAGGAGCAGCTGAGGGAGCTGGGGTTGTTTATCCTGGAGAAGAGGAGGCTCAGGGAGACAAGGTGGTGTCAGGGCTCAGGTTGGACTTGATGATCTCCAAGGTCTTTTCCAGCTTTGCTGATTCTGTGATTCTCTGGAACCACCCTTGGAGCAGTTGCAGGAAGATCCCTGGGCCTCCTCTTCAGCAGCTCCAGCAGCCCAAGTCCCTCAGCTTCTCCTGGCAGCCCCAAAGCCCATCCTGTCAGTCCTGCAGAGCCTCTGCAGCCCCTCCTCACTGCCCAGAACAGGGAGCCCCAGAGGCAGACACAGCAGCCCAGATGTGCCCCCCTGGCCTGGGGTGCCTGTGGCAAGGGAGCAGCACCAGGCACTGCAGGAGCCTGCAGACAATTCCTGCAGCACTTGTAGGATGATCCTGCTGCCCAAGGGACGTTCCCATGGGGCCAAGTCAGGAACTGCGATGGGGAGTGGGGCCAGAGAGGACAGGGCAAACAGAGAAGGGCTGTTTGCAGGGAAGGGAACGGGGGTGGGCAATAGGAAGAAATCTGGATCAGGAAAGAGGAAAGAAAGCAAAGGTGAAGCCAAGGAAATGCTCAGGGCAGTTTGGGGGTGGCTGCCAGGCAGCCCTGGCTCTGAGCAACAGCGTCTGCAGTGGGACAGGAAACTCCCAGCTGATGGGAACAAACTTTCTGGCTGAGTGCAGAGGCCAGGACAAAGCTGAGTGGTTTCCCTGGTGTCGCCCAGGCCTTGCTGGCCCCAGGGGCTGATGGCATTTGTGCTCCCTCAGGTTCATGTCCCCACAGCAACAGCATGGGGGTGCTGCCCCTGCTGTGTGCAATGCAAACAGGGGCTGCTGAGCCAGTGCTGCCGTGTCTGTGCCTGCAAGGATGGGGCACCTGTGTGCGCTGGGGGAGAGGCCAGGGCTGCAGAGGGGGGATGTTGTTGGCAGCTGCATGAGGACGCTCTGGGACGCTGCCCTGGGCTGTGCAGCGCACTGGGCATGGATCAGCCCCTGCTCTGCTGCTCCTTCCCGTCTGCCCCAGGGCCTTTGCAGAGCCCCAGCCATGCTGTTTGCCCCCAGCCTGCCCACGGCCAGCCTGGGGCTGCTCACGGGGCTTTTCTGTGCTGAGCATTGGCCTGGCCGTGTTCTTGAGAGAGCCTGGGCAAGGAGCCTGGAGCCCCCAGGGCCTGGCCTGAGGCGTCAGCGCTGCCCCAGCAGTGCCCATGGCCTGTCCCTGCTGCAGCCCCGGCACTGCCACCCCCAGGGCTGTGCCCAGCCCTGAGAGCACTCAGGCCCTGCAGCAACACCAGGGCCACCAGGGCAGCGGGGCAGGGCCACGGCAGCAGCACTGGCAACACCAAGTGCTGCTGCTGGGCACAGCTGCTGGGCCAGCCCTGATCTGCCCCAGCTCTGCACACAGACATTGCTGCTGCAGCTCCAGAGAAGGCAAATAAAGGGCATCTCTGCAGAAAACTCTGCTGGGAGATCCTTTAGTTCCGTTAAAGCCTCCAAAAGTGTAGCTCCTCATTCACACAGTCTGAGGCCACAGCAAAGGTGGAGATAATCAAAATGATAAAGGGCAGAAGCAATGACCTTGATTTGTGACCATCATTGAAATCTAAAACAATGGAAAAAATAACCCAACAACAAAACCAACAAGAACTATTAAAGATGACTTTTGTTATATGTGATTTACAGAAAATTTTCCAGCAGTTTAATGTTTCTGAAATCGTCCAGTCATCATTTTGCACACTGCAGCCTTGAGCTCCTGGTTCCTCAGGCTGTAGATGAGGGGGTTCAGGGCTGGAGGCACCACTGAGTACAGAACTGAGAGTGTCAGATCCAGGGATGGGGAAGAGATGGAGGGGGGCTTCAGGTAGGAAAATATGCCAGTACTGACAAAGAGGGAGACCACAGCCAGGTGAGGGAGGCAGGTGGAAAAGGCTTTGTGCCGTCCCTGCTCAGAGGGGATCCTCAGCACAGCCCTGAAGATCTGCACATAGGAGAAAACAATGAACACAAAACAACCAAAACCTAAACAGACACCAAGCAATGAAATCCAAATTTTTCTGAAGGTGGAGTGTGAGCAGGAGAGCTTGAGGATCTGGGGAACCTCACAGAAGAACTGGCCCAGGGCATTGCCATGGCACAGGGGCAGGGAAAATGTATTGGCTGTGTGCAGCAGAGCATAGAGAAAGCCACTGGCCCAGGCAGCTGCTGCCATGTGGGCACAAGCTCTGCTGCCCAGGAGGGTCCCGTAGTGCAGGGGTTTGCAGATGGACACGTAGCGGTCGTAGCACATGATGGTCAGGAGGGAAAGCTCTGTTCCAATGAAGAAGACAAACAGAAACACCTGTGCAGCACATGCTGAGTAGGAGATGGTGCTGGTGTCCCAGAGGGAATTGTGCATGGCTTTGGGGACAGTGGTGCAGATGGAGCCCAGGTCGCTGAGGGCCAGGTTGAGCAGGAAGAAGAACATGGGCGTGTGCAGGTGGTGGCCGCAGGCTACGGCGCTGATGATGAGGCCGTTGCCCAGGAGGGCAGCCAGGGAGATGCCCAGCAAGAGGCAGAAGTGCAGGAGCTGCAGCTGCCGCGTGTCTGCCAATGCCAGCAGGAGGAAGTGCCTGATGGAGCTGCTGCTGCTGTTGGACATTCCTTCACTCTGGCCATGGTGGACTGTTGAAAGAAGACACTGACAAGCTCTTTGAGTCAATCCTATGGGGTTATTTAAGGAATTCCCTCAAAACTACTTCTCTACCTGTCGGAGAACTTCACTCAACATTTTTATTTTTGAGCTTGGGTTTCTGCTCCTGAGTTACTGATTCATCTTCAGCATTGCTCTCAGGCTGAACCCCAGGGAAGCCCAGAAGGAAAACAGGGCTCCCTGTGCCCCAGTGCAGTCAGACCTGCTGGTCCCCACACAGGTGCCCTTTGCATATTTCACCTCCCTCTAATTCAGGGTGATCGAACATAAAACGAGCTTGAAAAATAAAGTGGCTTTTTTAAAGACTCCAGCTTTAAAGTCGATTTCTCTAAACCCTTCTCTCTTTCCCAGTGCAGCTGAACATGGAGCGATACCAAGGGTTGCTCTTGCCCTCTGCTGCCTGGAGTTGTGCCTGCTGGGAGCTGTTTCTCTCTATCCAAGCCCTGTCCCTGCCACTGCTGCCAGAGCCCAGCCCAGCCCTGGGGGCTCAGCTCTGCCCTGCAGACCCCTCCCAGCACAGGGCACTGCCCAGGGGCATCTCCCTGGCAGCAGGGCCTTAAGGGCATGCCAGACAAACAGAGATGCTGCAAGCCAAGGTGCTGCTGCTGCTGTGTGTAGGGAGAGGAGGCTGAGGAGGCACTTTCTGAGGGAGATCTGAGGCCCATCTGCTGATGCCCAGGCTGACAGTGCAGGAGGCTCAGGGACACAGCCAAAGCGGACAGCCCCTTTCCCTTCCCTTTAGGAGAAAGCTGAGAGCAGCCCTGGCCATGCAGCACCATCTCCAGAGCAGGAGGAATCTGCCCTGATGGGGGTGGCTCCTTGCACCTGGAACTTCTCCCCTGCAGCGTCCATGGGGAGCTGCCAGGCAGGCTGAGAGCTGCCCCTGGCAGGTGGCACATGCCCTGGGCTGGCCAAGAGCCCTGAGGGCTGCAGGAGCTGCTCTGCAGGACAGCCCTGGGCAGCCCTGGCTGCAGCCCCAGCTTCAGCCCCTGCAGCCGTCCCTGGCAGCAGGAGCCATCCTGCCCTGTCCCTCTGACGGTGCCCAGGGCAGCCCCGCTCTGCAGCACATCCTCCTCCTCCTCCTCCTCCTGCTCCTCCTACTCCTCCTGTGCCACAGAGAAACTGGGAGAGTCCTCCTGACACATCCCCCAGGCTCTGGGGTGTGCTGGCTTCAGGAGATCCCTCCAGGAGCACAGGGGACATTGCCCTGCACCCACACACTCACCATGCACAGGGCTGTGAAGATCTCTCCCCAGGTGAAGTCTCAGCTCAATGTCTTCCCAATCCTGATTGCCTTCAGCCTGTCTCTGCCTGGCTCCTGTGCCCTCAGTGCCTGCAGGCAGAGCCCTCAGCCCTGCTGGGCTGGGAGAGGAGCTGGCCCTGGAAGAGCTGTTCCTTTAAAGCTCAGCAGCACAGACACAGCACAAAGACTTTAATGAGCCTCTTGGGGATTTGGTGTTGTTTACATCAGACTCAGTCCCTGAGAGAGTCTTCAGAAAACTTCTCAAGAACTCAAAATTAAATTGAAACTCTGAAGTTTCTTAAAGTTTTAACTGGTCCCACTGAAGGACACAACTAAGAAAGAGTCCCCAGGTTGCAGTTAGAGCAGAACACTGCAGGCAGTGCTGACAGCTGGGGACAAACAAGGCCAAGGTGTCTCTGGTGCTGAGCAAAGCTGGATGTGTTTGAGGAATGCCAAGGGCCAAGGCCTGAGCCCCAGGGCCTGGCCAGGCAGATGCTGTCCCTCCCTCCTTGCTCAGGGCTCTTGCCGGGATGGGCACTGGCATGTGGGGATGGGCAATGCCAAGGGCAGGAGCATGGGGCGGCCCCTGCCAGGCTGCTGAGCAGGGACAAGGAGGCCATGAGGCCCCAGGCCTGCAAGGGTCACTTGTCTCCTGCTCCTGCCTCAGTGCTTTCCTTTTTATGGAAAAGAACCATCCCTCCTTCCCAGGCACCCTTGGTGGGAAAACAGGACTCCCATACCACTAATCAATATGATTAAGCTGAAGGCATTGATTGTTTACATTATGCACTTATTTATGCATTCTAACTCTACTGCATACACTGATCACGCATCTCTTCATTGGTGCCTCTCTCTTGTCCAAGTGTTCTGCACTCACTTCTCAGGGTATGTGATTGTTTACAGTCCAGGTGGCTCACAGCCCTCTGTTATCTAGTTCTTGTCGTCTTGGCATTCTGTTTCTCAGCATTTTCTTTCTTCATTTAGCACAGTTTATGTCTTAGTAACCTTGGTGAATTCCAGAGGGCTCTGATAAGAAGAACTACAAGCAATATGGCTGGAGCACAGTGTGGCCTAAGTTGTTCAGATACATTGCTATAACTCCCCCTTCTTCTTCTTGCACCAGCCAAACCCTTTTCACTGTATTTTCTACCAGGTGGGTCACCAATTTCACTATGCATGGAATAGCTCAAAGCAATATAATAATAACTACTAGTAATAACAAAGCTCCCTTTAAGGTATCTTTCAATCATCCAGTTATTCCTCATCCCTCAAACCATTCATCCAAGCCCCAATCATTCAGAGTCAATTTCTTCATGTTGTCTTGTAGTTCTTTGAGTTTCCTGTGGATGGATGTAGACTGGCCAGAGAGATTCATACAACACATTCCTTCAAAATCCTCATACCCGTGTCCATGTGCTAACAGCAAAAAATCTATAGCAGCTCTATTTTGCAGTGTGCCATGTTTAGTACTATCTACATCAGTGAGCATTTGATTTAAAATAGCTGAACTTGTGTTCAGTGTGGGAATCCACAGAATCAGAGGGTTTTGGGAAAGCTGCAAAAGGCAGGCCTCAGAGACAGTAGGACTCTGATTAGAGCTAAGCAGTAGCCATGAGATTGGTCAGCAGAAAAATTATTGAAAAAGTAGAAAAGCAAGGACAAATAGAACAATGGTCTGTGAATTAACGCTTGTCTAAAAAAACTCTCTAAGCTACAGAAAAGTTTTTCTATCAAGATATTAGGAAGTTTGAAGCTTAATAATGGAGCTCTGTGCATTGTGTTTTAAGGCTTACAAGAAGGTATTGTATTGAAAATAAGCAAGCATTGTTTTAACCAAAGGTACCTGTGCTTATTGTGGTTGGATAGAACTACTGTCAATATGCTTTTGTTTTGTGGGATTGGTCAAAAAACTTATAAAGTAAGTTGTAACACTGTGTTCTTTGTCTGCTGCCAAGGACACGAGCTGCTGGCATCTTCCCATTCTCATAACCATGTAATGAGACTGATGCTGGAAAATAAAACAGCTCAAGGCACGTTCCACAGCAGCCCCATCCTGTTTGTGATTTGTACACAGCCCCCGGCTCTCTCTATACAAGACAGACTGTGCAAAGTACTTTATGCTATGAATTTCATTAATTGCTCTCAAAAAGAACCAAAACCCCTGTTTTAAGGCTCTTTCATAACAACATGTACACACATCTCAAAGAAAGACCTCCAGTACTTGACCAGAATCATGAATCTAAAATTATTGAAGGGCCACACTCTCTCATTATGTGGGGGAGAGGATATGCTTGTGTTTCTACAGGTACAGGACCCCCGTGGATTCCCAGAAGATTTATCAGTAGACCACAGATCTGAAGACGACCCCTCAAATGAACACAAAGTCAGCTCCCTCTCCCACCATGCCACAGAAGCAGCTTTCTCTTGGAGATGAAGAAAAAAGAAATTCATATATCCAAACATTGTGTCAAGGACACTCTTTGCACGTAGATACATCCCACTGATAACATCCACGTCAATCTCAAATGCAGACACACCCCTGCCTTTTCAACCATCCCTCTACCAGTGACCCTTTATCCCTGCCCCCTCCCTCTTTCCCCTCTTGAAACTGCTCCTTTTTCCCTCCCTCAAACTTCCCTTAAAAAAGAGAAGGGCGTGATTGGGAGGAGTTGGGAAGAACTGTAGGAGGAACTTAAAAATATTTAAGAATGTCTTAAAATAAGTCAACTAATGTGTGTTTTTACCATACACAAGTGAAAACTACCCAGTGGGAAAGAAGAAGTATGATTCTTTCTGTCACACCCTCCAGGGCACCCCACAGCAGTACCAGTGCCATCGTTGTCATCGTCTTTATCAGCGCCCTCATCTGTATCCAAGTGACCACCAGCTGGATCGTCCCTCAGCCAAAACAAAACATCTGGGTCACTTTGGCACAGCCATTAAAGCAAGACAATCTTTGCATGGCCATTGGAAGCGTAGACGGTCCGCTCTTAACATGCCTGGTGGGAGTGCCCCTGTCACCAAATGACCGCCCCTATGTAGGTAAGAAACCCAACCCCATGGACACCTGGGACAAATGGATGAAGATCCTCCCACACCATGTCTCCACAGGACTTGCTTTTCCAGGCCCAGGATGGTGTTCTGGGCAGTGGTGTGAGGCACAGGGTCGGTCTCCAACCATCCCGTGGTGGCTTCCACCATGGTCAGCACATAGCGCTTGTCCTGGCGTGTCTGGGGGAGTGTGATGGAGTCAATCTGCCAGGCCTCCCCATAATTGTACTTGGACCACCGCCCACCGTACCCCAGGGGCTTCACTCGCTTGGCCTGCTTGATGGCAGCACACGTCTCACAGTCATGGATAACCTGAGAAATACTGTCCATGGTTAGATCCACCCCTCGGTCTCGTGCCCACTCATAGGTGGCATCTTTGCCCTGATGACCTGAGGCATCATGGGCCCATTGAGCTGGGAACAACTCCCCCGTATGCTGCCAATCTAAGTCTATCTTTGGCACCTCTATCTTTGCAGCCTGACCTACCTGCTCGTTGTTTTGGTGTTCCTCACTAGCCCGACTCTTGGGGACATGGGCATCTACGTGGCAGACTTTCACAGGTAGCTTCTCTAACCAAGGAGCAATGTCTTTCCATTCATCAGCAGCCCAGATTGATTTTCCTCTATGCTGCCAGTTGGACTTTTTCCACCTTTCCAGCCAACCTCACAGATCATTGGCTACCATCCATGAATCGATATAAAAGGTATCGTTTTGGCCCCTTCTCTCTTTCAGCAATGTCCAGGGCCATCTGAATGGCTTTGAGTTCAGTAAATTGACTTGATCCACCTTCTCCTTTGGTAGCTTGTGCAATCTGTCCTGTGGGGCTCCATACAGCTGCTTTCTATTCCCAGTTCATCCCTACAATGTGTCAGGAACCGTCAGTGAAAAGAGCGTAGCGTGTTTCCTCTGCTGGTAGTTGTTTGTATGGTGGAGCTTCCTCAGCCCGTGTCACTTGTACCTGCTCCTCTTTGTCAGTGAGACCAAAGTTTTCACCTTCCAGCCAGTTTGTATTTATCTCCAAAATCCCAAGGCGATTCAGGTTTCCAATACAGGCACCCTGTGTGATCAGAGCAATCCATTTGCCCCATGTGGTGTCAGTGGTGTGGGGGGTACAGAGAACCTTTCTTTTAAACATCCGCCCCAGCACCGGTAGTCGGGGTGCCAGGAGGAGTTGTGCTTCTGTGCCAATCACCTCCGAGGTCCCTTGACCTCCTTCATAGGCAGCCAAGATTTCCTTCTCAGTGGGAGTGTAGTTGGCTTTGGATCCTCTGTAACTTGGGCTCCAGAATCCCAGTGATCGGCCTTGAGTCTCCCCAGGCACCTTCTGCCAAAGGCTCCAGGACAAGCCATTGTTCCTGGCTGCAGAGTAGAGCACGTTCTTCACCTCTGCTCCTGTCCTGGCTGGGCCATGGGCTACTGCATGAGCGATCTCCTGCTTGATCTGAGCAAAGGCTGGTTGCTGCTCAGGGCCCCAGTGGAACTCGTTCTTCTTGCAGGTGACCAGGTGGAGAGGGCTCACAATCTGGCTGTACTGAGGAATGTGCATTCTCCAAAAACCTATGGCTAAGAAAGCTTGTGTTTCCCTCTTGCTGGTCGGTGGAGACATTGTTGTGATCTTACTGATGACCTCAGTGGGAATCTGACGCCATCCATCTTGCCACTTCACTCCCAGAAGCTGGATCTCTTGGGCAGGGCCTTTGACTTTGCTCTTCTTGATGGTGAAGCCAGCATCCAGCAGAATCTGGATGATCCCCTCTCCTTTCTCCAACACTTCCATTGCCGTGTTCCCCCACACAATGATGTCCTCGATGTACTGCAGGTGTTCTGGAGCCTCACCCTTTTCCAGCGCAGCCTGGATCAGTCCATGGCAGATGGTGGGGCTGTGCTTCCACCCTTGGGGCAGTCGGTTCCAGGTGTACTGCACGCCCCTCCAGGTGAAAGCAAACTGAGGCCTACATTCTGCTGCCAGAGGAATGGAGAAAAACATGTTAGCAATGTCTATAGTGGCAAAGCACTTTGCTGCCTTGGACTCCAGCTCGTACTGGAGCTCCAGCATGTCCGGGACAGCAGCGCTCAGCGGTGGAGTCACTTCATTCAAGGCACGATAGTCCACAGTCAATCTCCATTCTCTGTTAGATTGTGCACAGGCCAGATGGGACTGTTGAAGGGTGAATGGGATTTGCTGAACACCCTTTGGCTCTCCAGCTCACGGATCATTCTGTGGATGCGGATCATGGCATCTCAATTCGTTGCTATTTCACTGTGACTTGGCATTTTCCTATCTTTAAGCCTCTTCCCTCCACAGAGCCCTAGCAGGCTCGGAGCCTGCCACAGATCACGGCATCTCAATTTGTTCAACACTGCCAGTGGTGCACCGTCGAGGTGACAATTGGTACTCGTTGCTCTTCCACCCTCAGGAGTCCTACTGCAGATGAGTGTTCTGATAGTGCAGGCAAGGTGTTCAACTGCTTAATGTTCTCTGTCTCTACCGCAGCTATTCCAAAAGCCCACCCGAGTCCCTTGGGGTGTTTGTGAAGCCATTCTGGAAGAAGTCTATGCCCAGAATACACGGGGCCTCTGGGCCAGTCACAATAGGATGTTTCTGCCACTCCTTCCCAGTCAGGCTCACCTGGGATCCCAACAGGGTCAATTGCTGTGATCCCCCCGTCACCCCAGCAATGGAAACAGGTTCTGCCCCCGCCATGTCCCGATGGCATTAGGGTACACTGCACACCAGTATCAACTAAGGCGTTGTATTTTTGTGGCTCTGATGTGCCAGGCCATCGGATCCACACCATCCAGAAAATCCGGTTCTGCTGTGCCTCTCCCTGGCTAGAGGCAGGACCCCCCTAGCCCTGGTTATTATTTCTTTCCTGGGCATACATGGTAGAGGTTCCTTCAAGGGGATCTGACAGATCACACCTGGCAGCTCGGTCATGGGAGGTTGGGGTTACCTTCACTTTAGTGGAACTCCCTCAGTTAGTGTTTCCCTCCTTGAGCTGATGCACCCGTGCTGCCAGGAGAGAAGTGGATTTCCCATCCCACCTTCCCATGTCTTCCCCATGGTCATGCAGGAAGAACTACAGGTTGGCTCATTGGGTGTACCCTCTCTCTCTAGCTGGAGGATGTTGGGCTCTGACTTTGGGGCCTGTAACCTGCACTGGTGCCAAAAGGATCTTCCTCACCTCCTCCTTCATCTCTCTCATTGTAGGAAACATATGTTTGTGCTGTTCTTGTGAGCCAGCGAAGGCTTCCTGAAGATAAGGGAAAGCCCCGTATCTCTCTGGAGGAAGGTACCAAGGCTATCACCATGACACCATGGAGAAAGAGAGAGAGTTAGAAGATAGGGACTTTAGTTGGTTCTCAGAGTGACATGGCTCCATGTTCACCTACTGAGAACTTTGTTTCTTTCTTATGACCAATGGGCAGTGAATGTGTCTGTTAAGTAAATGTAAATATCTTGACAGAGTATAACAGCAACATGTTGCTATAATAAATCTCTCTTGCACCCTTCTGATGGAGTCGTGGCACTTTGTGCTGTGTGATGCTCTATATCGACATCTGGTGGCCCTGCCATGATTGCAACAGGACTGTAAAAAAGGAAAGACAAAAAAGAGAAAAAGTTGAAAGGTACCCTAAAAACGAGTGAAGGCAGCAAGGATGCTGCGGAGGTCCAGACCTAATTCAGACGCCTGATTCAAGGTAAGTGACTGGGAAAAATAATGGGAAATAATTTATTAAATATGGAAAAGGCTGTTTTGTCCATGTGGAAGGCTTCATTGAAAAGGAAAAATGTTCAAGCTTCTGTTTATGCTCTTGGTAGTTTACTGACATGGTGTAAATCACAGGACTTTGAAGCTGATGCCGACACTGCCTTCAGTGTCCGGGCATGGAAAAAGGTTGGGAAGAGACTATGGGAAGAGATATCTAAGGGGTATAATACAGTTGTTGATTTGGCTGCTACCTGGAGACTGTTGTATGAGGCGTTGAAGGTGTAATATGTTATGAAATAATTCATGCTTATAGAGTGAACGTATTTTATAAGACTGTGAAATCCAAACGAGTCTCTGACCACCAGCAGCCCAGAGGCAGATGTCTACTTGGAATCTCTTGGTTCCTGAAGGCAGCAGGAGAACAATACCCAGTTAACTTATGAATAGACGTGTCCAACGTGATGATTGCTGCTATCCCGAGTGATCGGAAGACGCCCGAGGACGATCATTGCCCAACTGATACAATCGATTGAGATAGCAGAAGTTGCCAGAAAAATACATCTGAATAGACGACTTCCCCGGACGCAATTAACGCCGGCTATTGACCAGGAAACAGCGATTGTCCAGCTCTGCACAGTGAAAGAAACTGCCTGGAATATGCAGTTACAAAAGAAATTGGGACTCCTCTGCCTCAGGCATAACAAACTGTATAAAACAGCCCCGCAAGAAGTGGTGCTTGTGAACAGGGGAAGGTCTGATGCGACAGAGGTCAGATCCAGGTTCACCCAGCGCCGACCCCGGGCTCGACACTTTCTCTTTGGCTCTGGGGTTTTTGAGGACCGTATTTTGGTTGTAGAAAAAAAAAAAAAATCTTTTTCACATTTTGATAAATTTGGCTTTTTGATTGATCATTTATAACAAAGGAACAGAAAGCAGAACAAGATAGAGGGGAGGAATTGGAGGAAGAGGAATTAGAGCAACAAACTGAAGTAGAGGAACAGGAGGAAGTTGAGGCTGAGCCTGTCCATGTATCTCCCCCAGAAGAGCCTGCTGCAGTTGCTGGGGAGGTTCCCCCAGGGTTTGCTATCGTGAGAATCAAACGGCAGGCTGAGACTGCTCCTTGGTACTCATCTCCAACAGACTGCTGAGTGTATGTTAAACCTGTGTTAAACTGCTCAGCAGTTGGTTGAACTGAGTGCCAAACCAAAGTATCTTGGGCCTGCACAGCAATTAGCCAAAATGAAGTTCCAGAAGAAGCCAAGTGAAAAACAGGCTGGGTCCTTGGCCCTTCTGTCTCTCCCTGGGCCGTTTGCTCACCTGCTCCCCTCTCACCCTCCCATGGATCAGTTGCTCCCCACCACCCCCAGCTTTCCCTTGAGCCCTCCGGCCCTCCTCTGCCCTCCTTCGAGTCCTCTGCCTCCACTCCAGCCCCAGCTGAGCCATCTGGCCTGCCCCTCCCTCCTGAACTGGTTGAACAAAAGCAATTTTTAATATTGTGTCCTTCTTTCTCTAGTGATAGTTCTGACAATGAACTGCTGGTTATAAGTACACCTAAAAAGACGCAGGAATCTGTTTCTGTTGGATCTTGGAGCAGATCCAGGCCTGCTGTTTCTTGGACTCTGCCTCCCTGCCAGGTGGCTGTGCCTCCTTGACACCCTTTGCAGTTCTGGGAGCATGTGAGAATGAAAGCAGCTGAAGCGGGAGATTGGAATTTGTTAGAGAAAATAGGTGCACCTAAAAGGATGGAGATGGCTTCTGCTGCTTCTGGTGGGCCTGTGGCTTTTCCTGTTTTCAAAGCTGTTCCTAATTTGGGACAAGAAGAAAGCCATCAGGTTTTTGCATGGAGGGATCTCCAGTCAAAAGTAGATCAGTATGGTGTTAACTCTTCCCAGGTGATGCAAGTGATTCGTGTTCTAAATGCTGATGTGCTTGCACCTTATGATATTGTTCACCTTGCTACGATTCTGTTTCAGCCAGTGCAGTATGGTGTGTTTCAAGCTACCTGGAAATAAATGGTTGAAAGAGCAGCATTGGACAATGTGCAGTTACCTCAGCAGGATCCACGTCATGCTGTGGGAGCTGATGCCTTGCTGGGCAATGGACCATTCTCTAACCCGGATTTGCAGGAAAGATGGGACCCCCTGGTTCTGGCACAGGCCCAGCAGCTGGGTATGAGTGTCACCATGATATTTTCTGAAAAATCCTCTTTGCCCAGGATTTTCTCCTGGGAAGCTGAGAAGCCTCAGAGAGGAATGAAAACAATAAGTATCTGATTGATGCTCCTGTGTTTGCTGCTTTGGAATGTGGCTTGAACATTGTTTACCAACAGGCGAATGTTTGATTGGTTCCATGGGAATTGTTTTAATTTAATGACCAATCATGGTCCAGCTGTGTTGAGGCTCTGAGGAGTCATGGGGTTTTAGCATCATTCTTTTCTAGCCTTCTGATGTATCCTTTCTCTATAGTTTAGTATAGTTTTAGTATATAATTTCTTTTCATAAAATATAATGTCATAAAATAATAAATCAGCCCTCTGAGAACATGGAGTCAAATTCTCATCTCTCACCTCGTCCCGGGGACCTCACAAACACCACACATGAATGCTTTACTCCAAACAATGGAAATGGCAGCTCCTAAACCAAGGTTTATTACCATCCAGCAAGGGGTGAAGGAACCTTTGCTGCAGTTTGTGGAGAGGGTTGCTGCAGCCCTTGAGAAGCAAGTAGAAGATGATAAGTTGAGGCAAATGTTATGCAGACAGCCTGGGACAACGCAAACAAAGATTGCAGATGAATTATTGATTCTTTAGCGGGAGATCCCCCACTGTCTGATCTTGTAGTTGCTTGCTCAAAGGTTGGTTCGGTTGAGCATAAAATGGCTGCTTTGGCTGAAGTCATGAAGTCTTCACCCAGATGTTCTGCTTGTGAAGAATCGGGGCATGTGAAGACACAATGCCCTCAAACTGCTGGACGATGTGTACACTCCAGTTGGTTTGGTTATCGCCCCGGAGAAAGTTCAAAGGCAGATGCCTTTGAAATACTTGGGGTTGATAATCACCAATACACAAATTGTGCCTCAACCTGTAAAATTGGACATTGATATTAAAACTGCTGTTGACGTACAGAAATTAGTTGGTGCAATAGGTTGGCTTAGGCCATACTTGGGGATAACCAATCATCAACTTCAACCTTTGTATGACTTACTATCCGGGATAACTTCCTCTACCGATGACAGACATTTGACTGCTGCAGCAAAAAAGGCTGTAGAAGTTGTTGAATTGCCCTTGACATCTAAATTTGTTACCAGGATAGAGTTTCTCTTGGTGTGCAATTATTTATTTTGAGAGATGATGAAATACCATGCAGATTGTTGTCTCAATGGAATGATAAATGGGAAGACAAAGTGCATATTTTGGAGTGGATATTTTTTGTCTTTCAGGTCCCGAAAAACAGCTCCAGGCCTGTATGAGCTTTTTGCAGACATCATTATCAAAGGTCGCAGACGCTGCCATGAGATCTTGGGCCGTGCTCCTGTAACTATTGTCATACCGGTACAACAATGGTATTTTGAGTGGTGTTTTCAAAACAATCATGAGCTGCAATCTGCATTATCTTCCTTTACAGGTCAAATAGCATATCATTTACCTTCTCATCCTATTTTGGATTTCACTAAAAAGATTCCCTTTCAGGGGAAACAATTTTGCTCTTCTGTGCCAATGGAAGGTGCCACAGTTTTTACAGATAGATCAGGGAAAACTAGAAAAATTGCTGTAGCCTGGAAGAAGAATGACTGCTGGGAATATGAAGCAATGGGTTCAACAAGGGTCTTTTAATTACTTGAACTTTGTGTCGTACTTTTGGCCTTTACCTTATTTCCTAATTCCATCAATATAGTTGCTGATTCTGTTTATGTTGCTAATTGAGTGAAACAGTTGGATCAAGCTGTGTTGTATAATGTAAAGGAGAAACCATTATTTGTTATGTTGTTAAAATTGTGGATTTTTATTCAAAATCGAAAGCATTCTTATTTTAATTTGCATATCCATAGCCATACATTGCTACCTGGATTCTTTGTTGAAGGTAGCGCCTATGTGGATTCCCTTGTGGCTGCCTCAGCAGTAAAAACGGTGCCTAATGTGTTACAGCAAGCTGTTCTACCTCACCAATTTTTTCATCAGGGTGCTCAGGCACTACGGCAGCAATTTAAGTTATCACACAGCGAAGCAAACTCAATTATTTCTTCTTGCCCTGATTGTCATATGGCTCATGTTTCACAGTATTACAGCACTAATCCTAGAGCCTTACTCCCTTTGCAAGAATGGCAAACAGATGTTACAAAAATGCCTGAATTTGGCAGTCTAAAGTATGTTCATGTTAAAATTGACGCTTTTTCTCATGCCATGGTTGCTTCAGCATTGGCAGGTGAAACAGCTCGGGGTGTTATTCGTCATTTTTGCCACGCCTTTTCCATCTTAGGCGTTCCATCACATCTAAAGACAGATAATGGCCCGGCGTGTGTTTCAGAGAAATTGCAAGTGTTTTTTCATGCCTGGGGTGTTGGTCATTCCACTGGTATTCGACAGGCCAAGCAATTATTGAACGTGATCATGGTGTGTTGAAACGACAGGTACAAAAAAAAAGGGGGAATGCAGAGGGAGTCGCCTCAAGTGAGATTAGATAAAACCGTTTATGTCTTAAACTTTCTACGTCCTTTACCTGACTTAGAATTGTCTCCTATATTCTATCATTTTTTGTCTTTGAATTCAAAACAGCCAAACTTTCAGAAAGGTATTAATGTATGGGTAAAAGATTTAATCACGGGAAAGTGGACTGGCCCAGTGGAATTAGTAACACGGAGAAGAGGATATGTATGTGTTTTAACAGGAAATGGCTCTCGTTGGGTCTCTGCCCATTGTGTTAAACCTTATTTGGAGCACACAGGAAAGGACAGGATGGGTGGTTCTACAGCGGAAGCAAAATGAGTAGGCAATTGCATTGGTTATTTGGTGGATGGAAGCATGGACCCTCAAGGAATGTTTGGTAAAGATGGTAATTCGAGACAGAGTAAACGGGGGTTATAGGCTTACCCTGAAAATCCAAAATTTAAGTAAGTGGGTGTTACTTTTGCTTCTTTTCCTTGAATTGTCTTACAGAGAGGTTGGTAGTACTGAGAAATGTGTCTTGTACCATTTCCTTTTGCAGGGCAAATGCCAAAAATAGGGGAATTTGATGTACCTAAGGGAGAAGTGTTGCCTTTTCAGAGGGCTTGAATTAGTAGCTGAACTCCAAACTTGGAGCAACTAGGTTGGTTGCCCATTATGATAGCAGCAACCAGTTGTAAAGTTGAGTGGATGCTACTTGGTCCTAAGTGGTGACTAGGCAGATGACTTGGTCTCTGACTCTGTGTGGGTGAAAGTTATTTGACTAGAGGTGAAGGTGTCATTCTGCTGCAAATGTGTCATCTGGAAATTGCGAGGTCTGTAATGGTATTTGAAGATCTATTTTTATGTGCCTTGTTTGTATATGAGTGTTAAGACTGTGAGGGTGTGTGTTGTGGATTGGGTAGAAGTTGGTTAGTTGTAAGGGAATGAAGAATGGATCCTCTGTCTGCTTGGATTTTTGCAAGGGCCCTGCAGAAGTCCTTAGCAGTTGTTTTTGTGGGTCAAATACAAAACGGGGGACTTGTAGGAAAGACATTTTGGTGCTGTTGCTGTAAGCCAGCGAAGGCTTCCTGAAGATAAGGAAAGCCCCATATCTCTCTCGAGGAAGGTACCAAGGTTATCAGCATGGCAACGTGAAGAAAGAGAGAAAGTTACAAGATATGGACTTTAGTTGGCTCACAGAGTGACATGGCTCCTTTTCACCTATTGAGAACTTTGTTTCTTTTTCATGACCAATAGGCAGTGTATGTGTTTGTTAAGTAAATATAATAATCTTGTAAAGCTATAAAGGCAACCTGTTGCTTTAATGAATCTCTCTTATACAGCCTTCTGATCTGAGTCCTGGTGCTTGTGCCATGTCGTGCTCTATAGCGACACCTCATCTCCTCTTTAGGGCCTTGATCACAGCAGAGACAGGAGCCTGCATGGGGCCATTGATCACACTCTCACAATTTCTAAGCTTGTTGGTGACAGAGCCCACCGTCTCTCAGTTGTTATTGGCATTAATCATTGCAGTGAAGGTGGTGTATTGAGATGGCCCCAGATTTGCCAGACTCCACAGCATTTGCCCTGTGCACTGACCTTGTCAGGGTCATTATCATGCTGTCCATCCCTCCCAAAGAGTACCTCCAACACTGCCACTTCTCTCAGCTCTTGGATTCCTTCCTCGAGGATCTTCCAGCACATTCTATGGTGCTGCTCCTGCATTCTCTCCCTGGGGACAAACCTCTCTCTCACACTCAATGAAAGCTGCTCCCAGTGACAAAGGGACCTTAGCTCTCTTACAAAAATCTGATTCATACCTGAGTCCTGGGTCAAAGGTCCCAAATTCCTTGCCTCACCACCATCCAGTTGCAAGCCTGTACCCATAGGTCCCAGACCCAGAGTTACCAAGTTGTATAAGCCTCATATCCCCATCATACAATATCTTTTTGCAGATTACAGAGACTTTTGTACGTTAGGAACTCGGTGATGATCTCAACTGTTGTCTCTCCTGTGGATTGTGAGGGGCCTCCATGCTTATCCTTATCTGTGTGCTCTGATTTCATCTTAGACCTCCTTGTTTCCACAGGGGTGACTGCTGCTGGCTGTGACTGCCCTTGCAGTTCAGCTGGAACCTGGACAGTTGTAACATCTGTGGGTTCACTGCTGCACCATCAGACTCTCCCTCTTTGAGGCAGGGGGAGGGTTTCTCACCAGCTGGGGAAATGTGCTCCTTCAGCATCTGGCCCATCTCCTTCACCAGAGCCCCCACCCAGTCTGGGTGGTTCATTTCTGAGCTGGGCTGTGGGGCAGGGTCAGGCTCTGGGGCAGCAGCATCCCTTGTCTCTGGGGTAGGTGCCAGGGTGGTTATCCAGGTTAATCTTCCCTTATCTCTGAATGCTAAATAGAACAGGCCTATCAGCAACACCAACCACTGTATGATATCATTAGCATTTAGAGTGGATCTGAACCCTTTGAAAGCTGGTGGGGCAGACCCAAAGAGCTGGGTGTAGGGTTGAGAGAAAATTTCCTCTGGTGTAATCTCCTTACAGTGGGTACCATTATTAAAGTAACCCCAAAACCATACAGTTAGTGTGTGATAGCTCTGAATCCGTGTGCCTGCCTTCCAGTGGAAGTTAAAGATCCATGAATTCCTCACCTCATTAAGCCATAAAGCAAACTGCATAACAGCCTCAGCAGCCTTAGTTATGGTTAGCCTGTGTTCCAGGGATGGCCGGGGTGCTCCTGATGGGGCAGAAGGAAGAGCCCCAGGCCCTCTGTGAGGGTGATGAGGGCAGTGGGCTGTCAGCGGGGGCTGGCCGGGCGAGCTGCAGTGCCTGGGCAGGGAGCTGCAATCCCTGCCCCGGCTGCGGTGGCTTCGCTCCTTGTGTGGACCAGGGGTGGCGTGGGCAGAGCACACAGAGATTCCAGGGACATGGGTGAGGGGATTCATGGCCAGCACCTTGCAGCTGATCCCCTTGGCCCCTCCTCTCTTGTGGCCATGGCAAGACCTGGGTGGGATGGCCCTGGCAGAAAGGTCTCCATGGATTCCTGCACATCCAGGTTCTGACCGTGGCTCTGTTCCTCTCTCTTCCAGCCCTTCAAGCCCTGAGTGAAGACAACAGCCCCTCCCACATAAGCACATTTGTTCAGGTGATGTTTGAGGGAAGAGCTGCAGAACAACTTCCATCTGCTGGCTCAGAAGAATCAGTGTCTCTTGAGGACCTCCAGGTCCCTTGGAAGGTGAGACCACCTGGAGACCAGAGGAGACCAGCTGGAGCTGCAGGCACAGCTGATGATTGGCACAGCTGAGCCTGGGGAAGCTCCCATAGCTCCTGCCTTCCTCTCCCTCTTGACAGCTCCCTCTCTCCAGCCCTCAGACCCTGCCTGTGGTAGTTGGTGTTTTACAGTTGTTTTAATACCAAAGATAGATTTCCTGTGTTAGTCAGTTATAATGGTTTCTCCCATGTACCCCATTTTGTTCCCCCTAATGGTTCAGTCCTAAGTTGTTCGCCACAAAGTTTTCTGCCACTTGTCTGCCCATCAGTGTGTCAGTCTCCCTGCTCCTCCCCTCATTCCCTCATAAGCCCTTGTCAATCTCAGTTGTACTACCCCTTACTCTTGTCAGTCTCTGTAGTCACTCCCCTTGTATTCTCAAATGTTCTGTGTCAGTTAGCTATGTCTCGATGGTTGATTGGTTTGTGAGGCTTCTTCCCTCCCCTGAATGATCGTTATTGGAGTTGCTGAGTGATCTGTTCCTCCCCTAAGATCCCCTCATTGGGTGAGAGTTGTATCCACCCCTTGTACCATCCCCTCTTTAAAAATGCTAGTCGGACCCATTTTCTTTGTGACTTGCACCCGATTCCTTTTGGGAATAGACCTTCCTCGGAAACTCAGACAAGTGATCCTTCCTTGTTTCTTTTGCCTCTGATTTCTCGTGCCGTGCTCCTGCCGTGTCACCCACGCCGTAGCGATTACCGCCACCCTGGACGGTCTCGGCAGAGATCAGGGGGCGGCCACTCTCGAGTGTGCCCTCGGCCACCAAGGGTGTGCCAGCCAGAGAACCTCCATCCTGTGGCTGCAGAGCCCTTCCACACCTGCCCGTCCCCTTTCTTCCCTTCCAGCTCCTCCCTTTGCTTCGCCTTCCATTAATAAACAGTTTGGCTTCTTCGCTTTACCTGCATCTCTGTGGAGCTGGAGCGATGCAAATCCAGGGCCCTGGGACACTCAGGCCCCTCCTGCCGTTCTCCTCCACGCCGTGTTTTGTGCACAGACACAGAGGAACAAGTGCAGATGAGGCTGGAAAGGTCCCTGTGCTGAAGGTCCAGTTCCACAACACTGTGGAGTTAGAGATGTTGCTGAGCATCCTGGAGGCCCTGGACATTGGAAGAGCCAACCTGAGGATGCTCTGAACCCAGCTGTGCTCCATCCCTGCCCTGGATCAGGAAGAGGGCAGACCAGAGACCATCTGGGCTTAACAGAGAGCTTTGGGTGTGCCTAAGGGCAAATGAAGCAGCAGCACGGTGCCCGAGACTCGGACGCGTGACCGTGCCAGTGCCCGAAACGCTGTCAGGCAGTGCCGGGATCCCGGGTGTGGTTCTGGTGCCCACAACCAAAAAATGGCAGCTGCAGGCTCAGAGCCAGTCAGAAAGCCAACCAAGTGAGACCAGAGGGAGGGCACCCTTCAAGTTTCTCGTGGGCATGGCCACAAAACAGCCCCTGCTGCTCCTTCCTCCGCCTGTGTTTGGGGTGTGCTGGTGGCAGAGCCAGCCAGGTTGTGCTCTGCATTCCAAAGCCTGTTGGGAGCGGGCATGAAAAGCGCTGCGTGCACAGCAGAGAGTCCTGGAAGGTGCTGGCAAGAGCGTCCTGCAGGGACAGGGCTCTGGGCTCTGGCTGGGAACAGCCTGGTTTTGTTGCTGTGAGTGCAGGCAGGAGCTGAGGCAGGTGAAGAGGCAGCGGGCAGCATGTGTTTGTAGAGGGCCTGGGGCTGCACCTATGAACCTCCCCCTGGACACACACTTGGTGGAATACGAGCTAGAGCTGGAGTGCCTGTCCTGAAAGGACCTGGAGTCATTCAGCCTTGCCAGCTTTTCTAAAGAGTGTGTTGGTGTTCCCCAGGAAAGCTACACATTTGGGGAGATGCCTTTGGAGGAAAGGGGCTTGCTTCTCAAGGGAAGTGCTTCCCAGGGAGCTCCCAGTGAGGTAGGTGCAAGTGTCCCCCTTTGGCTCTCTGTGCTCCTTTCAGTCCTTGAGGCCCCTTGCACTTGGCAGAGGCGCAGGGCAAGGGAGAAGGCTGTGAAGAGCAGGTTTGGCATCTGCCTGGACCTGCAGAGACCAATCCAAGCACCTGCAGCAGGGTGTGTTCCCTCCCTTTGAACAGAGGTGTGAGCAGGAGCATCTCTGTCCAGCCACGCGCCCCAAAGCTCTCTTTGAGAGCTGTGAATTAAAAGGCCTTTACGCACACGCTTTTCACATCTTCCCTGTCTGCTGTGTTTCAACTCTTGGCAATGTGCATTTGCCTCCTGCTTGGTGGAAGCTGCTGTGGCTCAGGGCCAGCACAGAGCTGGGCTGTGTGGGCCAGGCAGCTTGGAGAGCCTTGGCTGATCTTGGTGTGTCCCTGGCCTCACAAAAGGCTTGGAAGGTTAGCCTCCCAAGGCATCCTGCTCATTGGCTCTCCCTGTGCAGCTTGGAGAGAGCAAGGTGGGCATTTCTGGCAGCTGGGCATCAGCAGGCCTCAAAATGGGGCCGTGTTGTGGAGGGAGCCCAGCTGAGATACCTGAGAGGGGCCCAGTGCTCCTTGCTCCCCTCTGCTGACACGTGAGCATTTGTCTGGTTTTGGGGATGGCCCTGGCTATGTCAGGGGTGCTACGTGGACACGAGACAGCCAGTCCTGTCCTGCTGGGTCCCAGCAGTGCCTCACAGCAGCCCTGCATCCACGTCAGGATGCTGGCCAAGAGGTCCTGGAAGCTGAGGCAGCTGATTTTAAGCTTGTGCAGGTGCCTACAGCTCAAGGCCAATGGTGTTCCCTCGGGATATAGCAGTCCTGAGGGCTCTCCCTCATTCAAAGAAATCAGTAGACAAATGCATTGTCTGCCAAAAACCCTTTTATTGACTTGGAAGGAGGGCAAGAGTCTGCACCCCACTAAAATGTGTCTCCACCACGTAAAATTTCATTGGGTTGATGTAGGAATTGTATCAAAAATACCATCCGTTTTTACACTGCTGAGGTGATTCGATAGGCAAGGGGTTAGAAATACATTGTGTCAGATTCCTAGACTTGAAGTTGATGTCCAGGCACTGCCCAGGAGCGCTCTCGATGCCCTAAAGCAGCACAAAGTCTTCCTCATGGCTTCCCTGCACTGGGCTGATTCCCTACTTGCCCTTAGTTCTTCTGGCAGACTATGTCTAAAGCTTTTTGTCAAGTCACTGTCTTGTCAAGTTAGGCCAGCCAGGTTTTTCTTATGCTAGCTGGTGCTAAGGACTTATGTCTGTCTGTGCTAAGCACTTGTTTACTAATGTGAATTCCTTGTGCTTACTTATGTCAAACCAAGGCCTTGTTCCATTGCCAAAGGTGCCTGAGGCCCCCTGCTCCTTGTGGCACCAGTTGCTTTGCTGTGGGATGTTCTGCCTCCCCGGAGAGTAAAGAGGGAGCTGGAGAAAGAGCTGGCCAGGCTGCTCTGGATCCTTTCCCAGCAGCCCTGGCTGAGTGGAGCAGTCCGAGCTGAGTGCAGAGGTGCCCATGGAACAGCCGTGCCCAGGAAGGCTCGGTGGGAAGGGTGATCCAGGAACCACAGGCCTGGCAGCCTGAGCTGCCACCGGGGAAGGCCTTGGAGCAGATCCTCCTGAGTGCCAGCCCACGGCACGTGCAGGGAACCAGGGCGTCTGCTGGAGGCTGGGAAAGCTCTGCGGAGGGACAGGGACAGCTGGGGGTCCTGGTGGGGTGTTGAGGGCTTCTGTGTAGGAGTTTGGGGGGTTGGTGTTGGTGGGTGTTGGGGAAGGCATTGTCTGGAAGGTGAGAGGTCTAGGCTGGAATTTGAGTCAGTTTGAAGGCAGCATCTGTGCTTTGGCACAGCTTTGGTTACAGAGGGCAGAAAGAATATCTGTGACTTTTACTCTTCATGGTCCTGATTCTCCTGCAGGGAACAAGAGGGGAGAGCTGTACTTTACTGGCCACTTAGATATCTGTACCAGGGGGAGGATTAGCTCTTTTGCCATCTACTCATTTGTTTGAGCTACTTTTGTAACACTGAGTGGACTTGAATTTCTTGAGAGCTTTTATTCCTTAAGAGAACTAGGATATTATCATCCCTTCATAGGAAACTGTTTGCAAACGAAAGAATGGCCTTTTGTTTGCCTCTGTGTAGTGTTATGTTCTGTAAAGTGACTCTCAGTGGATGATGTTAAGGCAAATGAGTTGCTGCTTTGAGAAGGGAAGCAAAATTCCAAGTCTTCACCTTCTCAGGCCATCCCAATGAATTTGGGAAGTTTGCAACTTTTTGGAACTACTTGAGTTGAGCAATGGGAAGTACAGATTTCCTGAACTGAGGAGTCTTAAATGCCAGGTTCTTCTGTGCCTTCGCCACTAAGGTGTTTCTGTGGTGAAGGAAATTACTTCGATGAGAAAATAATTTCAGCGTGGAGTAAGAGACCAAGTGCTGCCAGCAGTTGCTCCAGGTGCTGCTGCCAACAGCCCCTGCAGGAAGGAGCACAGCCCCCAATGCACGTGGGCTTTGGCTCCCTGTGGCACAGAAGCCCCCTGGGGGCACAGGTCTCTGGGGCAGGAGATGGGCACCAGCGCTGCCAGGGCTCGGGGGGTGGCAGCTCTGCTTGGGCAGGGACTCTGCCACAGCTGCTGCTGTCAGCGCTGCCCGGGCCCCAGGGGTCAGAGCAGCATTCGTGCCCTGGCCCACACGTTCCTTGTCCATGTCACAGCCATGGGTTTAGGATGGCCACCAGCTGGGACGTGTCCCAAGGAGGCCGTGCCAGGTTCTGTGGAAGGTACTGTGCCCTTCCCAGCATGGCTGCATCGGCAGCCCTGGGGCTCCTTCTGCTGCCCTGAGCCTGCAGAGCAGGGCAGTGTTTGCTGATGGTTTGAGCTGTTCCTAAAGACCCTGTGCGGGCTGTCTTAGACACTTGGTGTGAGTGATTTCTTGCAACCTGAGCCACTTTGGCTGGGCTGGGGGCAGCCCCAGGGCAGAAGGCAGTGTGTGCAGGGGTCCTTTGTGACACGGTGCAGCACAGTCACCATGCCATGGAATGGGTGTCCAAGGGCCCTTTGTGACACGTGGGAAATAGAAGCTTGCCCGGCTGCTGGGAACAGGCAACGGGGCACAACGGGACAGAGCGGTGCCGTCAGGAGCCCCCGCACAGCGCACTCGTTCCTGTCTGACCCGCAGCCTTTCCCAGGCGTTATTCCTGCAGCTGAGCTCGAGGCCAGGCCACAGGACTTGGTGACCCGTGGCCTTGCCGAGGCTTCTCTCCTGCAGGTGCTCTCCAGGGCAGAGCGTGGCACTTGGTGCCCCAGAGGCATCTCCCATCCCTGCCACCAGAGCCCTCGAGGCCAGACCACAATTCTTGACAAGAATCTCCTGTCCTTGTGGCAGGAACCCTGGAGACCAGAGTGCAGGACTTGCTGTCCTGTAGCCTTCCCCAGGCTTCTGTCTAGAAGGTGCCTTCCAGGCACGACTGCAGGACGTGCTGACTTGGAGCTTTTCCCAGGCATCTCTCCTGCAAGTAGCCACAAATCCAGTCACTAACATGGAGAGGAGACCCCTGAGAGCGCCCAAGCTGGCCTGGGTGGAGGAGGAGGAAGAAGGCCCTGCAGCTGCCCCAGCACAAGAGACCAAAGAGGTGGTGCCGTTTGAGCTGCCGCAGGAGGGTGAGTGCCAGAGCTGGGACACAGCATTGGTGCCTGCAGCCAGCTTGGCAGCTTTGCATCCATCCCATCCCATCCCATCCCATCCCATCCCATCCCATCCCATCCCATCCCATCCCATCCCATCCCATCCCATCCCATCCCATCCCATCCCATCCCATCCCATCCCATCTGTTGCCTTCTTGTGAAGGCCGCGATGACCTGGTTTCAGGGCCCAGCACTTCGATCTCCTTTGCGGGATCCCTTGTGGCCAATAAGGGACGCTGACACCAATGTGGTGGACAGTTAAAGGCGTTTATTGAGAGATCTTAAGGGTATTTATGGACTAAGGGGTCTCTCTACGTCAGACAGGGGTTTGGCTATACTTTCTAGGGTTAGTATGGAGTGGAAAGTTACTGGCATGCATAGGTTAGGGGGGCTACACGTCTGGCTACATTCCAAGGGTGATCCTTATCTATGGGGAGGGGGGTAGAAGGATTCCTGTAACTTTCCGTTACAGCCCGAAATCTTCCGAGCGCCTGTCCCTGGCCTACCACACTTCCCCCCCCTCTTTCACAAATGAACGAGGTAGTCTTATACATAGGCACTAAAATGAGGTAGGAAGTTGAGATCTGATTAGGGAAAAGGGTCTTGGGAAACCTGAGTAAGTTTCTGCCAGGCAAGTCTCTCGTGACTGGCAGCGTTCCCTGTTGAATTCACAGGAATTGTGGCTGTCCCAGGAACAGGATGTTAGCCCGTTCTATGCGGGCCTGAACGAATGAGACTAGCTTGTTCAGCAGACATGGTCCGAAGGTAACAGCTAAAAGCAGCATTGCCAATGGACCTATTAGGGTAGAAATCAGGGTGGTTAGCCATGGTGATTGGTTGAACCAGGAGTCGAACCAGTTCTGTTGGGCTTCCCTGTCTTTCTGTCTCTGAGCCAGTCTGTTTCGGAGTTCTGCCATGGAGTCTCTAACGACTCCTGTGTGGTCGGCGTAGAAACAGCATTCCTCTTTCAAGGCAGCACACAGGCCCCCTTGCTGCATGAACAGGAGATCCAGTCCTCGCCTGTTCTGCAGGACCACTTCTGAGAGTGAAGAGACTGACTTTTCTAGGAAGGAAATGGATTTCTCGATCCTCTGCAGGTCCTCATCGATGGTCATCTGCAGCTGGGACAGTCCTTGGTGTTGAGTTGCTAGGGCTGAGACACCTGTTGCCGTTCCAGCCGCTCCTAGGCCGAGCAGCATTGCGATAGTTATACCTGTTAATATTTCTCTCTTGTGGAGCCGGTTGTTATTTTCGGAGAGGTGATACACCTCTTCGTCTGAGTGGTACAGGATCCTAGGGATGATCAGAACTTGAACACAAAAGTCGTTAGAGTTATCGAATTTGGCAAGAGACACGCAGGGACTTACTCCAGATCTCTGGCAAACCCACATCCCAGATGCGGATGGGACTACCCACTTGTTATTCTTCCTGTCGGGCTCAATTACTTCGGTGCAGATGTCACCTTTCCGCTTAGCTAGGGTTGCATTGCCAAAGCATCTGCCCTGACCTGTGACTTGACTCAGGGTAATTCCTTTGCGGGGTGTGTCCCATCTGCACTGGCGAGGGGCATCGGCTGTGGAATAGCTGAAAGGGGTATCTAAAGCGACTCCTTCGTAAAAGGGGGGTTTAACATCGTAACAAAGCCAGCAGGACTCAGTTAGGTTCGGGTTAGATTCATTTAGGGACAAAAAGGTAGCTTCTAACATGCGAAGGATTGGGTTCGAGCCTGAACTGGCTGATTGGCCTATCTGGAAGGCTTCCTCATCGCCAGTCAGGACGTCGGTGACCCTTGTGGGTAAGGGTTTGGGGTAGGTCATATTTTTCCCTTTCTGTGTGCTTTTGATCACTTTGTTGGGCCCAACTGCTCTGGGTGCTGACGGTGGGAATCTGGTAATTCGCACATTCACCCACTTTTCTGACCCTTGAAGGACTACTGTCCATGCTTTGCCCACGGCCCAGCTAGGGTGATTCGGCTGCAGAACTGTCATGTTATAGTGAGTGCATTTCCGGAATTTGGGGACTTTATGTTGGTTTCGATAGAAACTTCCCTGGAGGAAGACGGGTGTTTTGCAACCTGTGGGCGCCCAGGTGAACTGTAGGAATTTGTCGGGCTCTTGTGGGTCCCACCCAGGTCCTGACGGCCTGGCGTCTGTAACTATTGTTTCGCAGCCCCAGTGTCCACAGTATCCCCACCCTGGGCGATTGCAATAACTTTTTCCTGGGTTTGAGGCTGGGCACCAGTAAGATAGGTACATGTGCGTGGCGTGTGAAGAATAGGGGTCTACTTTTGGTTGTCCCGGAAACAGGTCGGTGATGTGAAGCATGAAGGACGGTGCGTTCGGCGTGGTGATGACTCTGAGCACCTTGTCACCAGCAACGTGTTGCATGACCCACCTGAAGGGCTGATGAGGGTAGTAGTCTGGGCTGGCTTGTCCTCCGGTGACAAGCCCCAATAGCATGATCACGCAGAAACACCGCGTTTGCTTCGGTCTCGCCCGTGTGGGTCTCTCAGGTGCTGTCTGGTGGCTCGGTGGGCTGTCACTTTCCTCTGGGAGGGGAACGTACGCATCCCGGGGACGGCCGATAAGCATGTCCTGTAAATAGAAACTCACAATTCTCATAGCAGCGCCTGGACTGGATCCATGGGTCGAATCGTCTTGTTCACTTCTCTCAGGTCGTGGACGAGACGATAACCCTCTCCGGACCTTTTGGGGATTACAAACACAGGGGTGTTCCATGGACTGGTGGAGGGTTCTATGTGACCCTTTTGCAGTTCACGGTTGACCAGTTCCAGCAAAGCTGCCACTCGAGGCTCTGACAAAGGCCACTGCTCCCTCCAAACAGGATCTGATGATTTCCAAGTCAATTTGATCGGCAGCTGAGGGTGTACAGCAGTGGCCCCTATGATAAATTTGTAATCTTGACTCCTAGCATAGCAAGGACGTCCCTTCCTATTAGTGGTGGAGAGTTTTGCAAAATGTAGGGGCAAATTGCTACTGTCTGTTCTGGTCCCTTGTTTGTGTGAAGTGTGATAGCCACCAGCTGGGTGCTTTTCCACGCCCGGGTTTGTCCCCCCACCCCGTTCACTGGGGGGACTTCCTTAAACCGCCAATGTCTGGGCCAATGTCGCTGAGGGAGAATTGTGCAGTCTGATCCCGTGTCTACCCAAAACTGAAGTCCTACAGTGTGGGGGTCCTGACTGCCATAGAGGCGGCATGTCCCCCACACCCTCGGGGGTTCCTTCCCTATTCTCATGGCCAGGGCCACCCAGGGGTCCCGGTTTGGGGCGTCCCCTGCTGGCCCTGTTGCGCTTGCGTGGCTTGTGATGATGGGGGGTGCGAGGGTGCAGTTGCATAGCTCTGCCATTGTATCGCTGGCGGGGGTGCAATACTGACCGTCTCCTGTGGGAGCATAGGGTATGAGGATCCCCTGCCCCACTGTGGGTTGACATAAATGGGCCGTCTCGCATCCATAGCGGGAGGGGGCTGAATATGGCCCGCACGCCCCCCCCCTCTCCCGTTTCCCCGGGGCCGGGATCTACAGTCCCTAGCGAGGTGACCTCTCTTCCCACAGCTCCAGCAGATCCCTCTGGGGCGCTGTTGGGGCGAGGGTGTTGCCTGGGGACGCTGTGCCGGCTGGGGGCAGTTAGCCGCGACATGACCTGACTGACCACATTTGAAGCAGGCCATCACACTGGTTAAGGTGTGCACGGTTGCCTGAAGTGGGGTCAGCTGCTCTTCCCTCACAACATGCTTAATCATGTCAGCCAGGCTGGCCCCGGCTGGTAGGGAACGCAATATATCTTTGGTTACGGTGTTACATTGTTGCCGAAGGCAGTCAGTTACCACCGGGCCTTTTGCGACAGCGGGTAGATTAGAAGAGTCCACGGCAGCCTGAAGGCGGTCAACAAATTGTGTAAAGCTTTCACTCTCCCCCTGTTTGATGGTCGACCACGGTGTCGGTCTGGCCACCACCCTGGATGCGGCGCGTATAGCTTCTCGGGCTGCCCGGGAAGTCGCCCTGACTTCCTCGATCCGAAGCTGCGCAGCTTGTTGCTGGGGTGTGGCCACTTCGTCGTGCTTCCCCAACAACCTAGATAAACTCGACCCGTGGAGTGGCTGCCCTTCCCCCGCCGTCTGAGCGAGCATGGTTGCACATTGGTCCGTCCATTCCTGTTTAAATATTATCAAACCCGCCCCATCAAAAAGCATACGGCTTATTTGCACTATATCAAAAGGGAGTAAATCATCATTGCTAAAAAGACCATCCACGAGAGTGGAAACCACCCCTGAGTTAATTCCTTTTTCTGAAATGGCTTTTACTATTGTTTGAACATCTTTGGAATTAACGGGAGTATACGTTCTTTGCTGGTTCCCCTGGGGTCCCGTAATTCTCACCGGAAAGGCATGCACCGATGCTGCGGATGCCCATTCCGCGCATTCGATTTTGATTTTACCCCAATCGGTAAGTTCGTATTGGGGCTGGTTCCCGGTTGTGTTAAAAGTTTTAATTGGTTTCGTCCGAAACCGCATTGATCCTGTTTTCTCTGCTTCCGAGTCGCTGCTGGACTCGGTGGGCTCCGCAGAGTGATCTGGGGAGCTGTGGCTCCCTTCAGAGTCGGAAGTCGACTGCCAATATACTTCCGGTCTCTGCTGCCGTTTTGTCCGGCTACGGCCCCGCTCCTCCCCTCGGGGGCGGTGCTGATGTTGCTGGCGGTGCCGCCCCCTGGGCTCGCCCTGCCTCCCGCAGGGAGGGATCTCTCCCATATATGGTGGCATCAGTGGGCGCGGCTCCCGAGCGAGTGCCTGCCCTCTGTTGCACCCCCACGCATGCGCGTCTGCTGGGACCCACGGCTCTCGGCCGGGCATGGGCTCAGCGCTGGTTTCCCGCGCATGCGTGTTCGCGGCTGGCCGCGGTTCTGGGTTCTTCCCGCCGTGAGGCGGCGGGCTCCACCCCTCTCCCCGGCCACCCGCGCCATATTCAAACGGGTAGGGCGGCGGTTCCCCTCCGCCGCTCGCCCGCGCGCCAGCCCTCTCGATATTTCGGGCTTCTGCCGCCAGCCCCTCCCAAAAGGACCGTGCGAGTCCCTCCGCTTCTTGCGCTAAGTCGGCTAGCGGCGGGGAAGGGTTGGGCGAGGGGTCCGCGGGCACCCCGGGGGGCTCCGGAGGTGGTCTGGGCCCCGGCGGGTCCCCCGAAGGGGTCAGGGGGTCCCCCGGGGGCTCCGAGGGCTCCGGGGGCTTTGGGCTGGAGGAGGGATGGGTCGCGCCCGGCTCCCACGTCTCCCCGCTCTCAATCGAGTCGCCGCCAGGGGGGTTTCGCGTTCCCGCCCCCTCCCCCTGCTGTGGCGCGATTAACAAACAGGAGCGCGCGACGTTCCACGTCTCCTGTTCTTCTAATGCTTTGCGTAGGGCGGCTTCTGCCTTCCCCCACGCTTTCAGGCTTTTGCTGCTGCCTGTGGCTTTTGTGTCCTCTGCTAGCGCGACAGTACATTTCTGCCACACCCCAGGGTGTAATATATCTATGGGTCGAGAAATGACCCCAACTTCTAGGAGTCTCGTCAAAGCGAGATTAAAATTCCTGAGTTCACATTTGATTCCCCATTGCATATGTATCAAACTTACGACCTTCGCTATCGCTTCCATACGAATCGCGGGTCTCTGGGGCGTCCCCCTTCTTCGTTATGGCCGTTCCGGCGTTGAGTGCTGTCCCCTGGCCAGGAGTACTCCCGTCGCCCGGACTCGTCCCTCCGTCCTGATCCCGGGTTTCGGCACCACTATGTTGCCTTCTTGTGAAGGCCGCGATGACCTGGTTTCAGGGCCCAGCACTTCGATCTCCTTTGCGGGATCCCTTGTGGCCAATAACGGACGCTGACACCAATGTGGTGGACGGTTAAAGGCGTTTATTGAGAGATCTTAAGGGTATTTATGGACTAAGGGGTCTCTCTACGTCAGACAGGGGTTTGGCTATACTTTCTAGGGTTAGTATGGAGTGGAAAGTTACTGGCATGCATAGGTTAGGGGGGCTACACGTCTGGCTACATTCCAAGGGTGATCCTTATCTATGGGGAGGGGGGTAGAAGGATTCCTGTAACTTTCCGTTACAGCCCGAAATCTTCCGAGCGCCTGTCCCTGGCCTACCACACCCATCCCACCCCATCCCATCCCATCCCATCCCATCCCATCCCATCCCATCCCATCCCATCCCATCCCATCCCATCCCATCCCATCCCCTGGGCCATGCCCATGGACAGGACGGAAGAGGGGCTGGGCAGACACCCCGCTGGGGCCGTGCTCCATCCCCTGGGGCATCCCGGGGCTCTCCCTGCCTGGGGAGCGCAGGGCTGGGCCGTGTTCTCCAGCCTCTCCCGCAGCTCCTCAGCTCTGGCTGCACTCGCTCTTTGCCAGGTGCAGCCCTGGAGTGCACACAAGAGCAGGAGCCCGCCCGTGGCCTCTTCCGCAGAACAGCGCAGGTACCTGCAGCCATCCCCACCTGGGTTGGACCTGCTGGCGCCGCACTTGCAGCATTGCCTGCAACATCCCTGGCTTCTTGCCCTTCTCCTACAGCTGATTTTCAAATTCATCAAGAAAATTCGGGCGGAAGAGACCAGCCCCATGGGCACTGGGCTCAGAGCTTATTCGCACATCTTCAAAACCAAGACCAGTGCTGCTCTGCTGGATATGATGGTAGAGGAGGGCTTTTCCAACCCAAAGCAAGTAAGCAGCCTGAGGCCAGGGTTTGATCCTCCCAGGAATTGCTTGCTCTCCCAAGCCATGCCTGCTGGTCCCTGGAACTCTTGGAGGCCATGGCAGCGTGGTGGCAAGGGAAGCACTTGTCTGGAGAAGCTGGGCACATTCCTCCCTCTGGCAGCTTTCCAAGTGTCCCCGTGCCTTCTCCAGGTGCCCGCCCTGGTCAGGTACATCCACCAGTGGCTCCTGGCCAATCAGTTTGCTGAGCACAGGCTGAACAGGAGCCTGCTGGATCTGACGGAAGCACAGCCCGCTGACGTAGTTGTGACGCTCCTGCGTGTGGCCCCGTCCTGTGACAGGTATGGGGCCCACCTGCCCAGAGGGCTCAGGGCTCCCCAGCCCATCAGCCTGTACAGCCTGGCCCAGGTGTCCGAGCAACAGAGAGTTCCAGGGCCCTCTGGCTGCTCCCTTTGCAAGCCCTGGCACGTCAGGCCTCGAGCCTGCTGCCATGCTCCCTCGCTGCCCCTCAGGGGCCTGTCCCCACAGGCCTGGGCTGCCTGGGTGCCTCTGGCCAGTGGCAGTGGGCAGAGGCACAGCTGGCAGCCATCTCAGGTCTCCACTGCTGCCCAGGCCCCCGTTCTGTGTCTGAGACCCCCCTGAGACAGAGCTCTAACCCCACAGAGCTGCTTTCACCATGTGGAAGAGCATCATGTGCTCACCCAGGACTGCAGAGCCGGCGCTGCTGATCCTCCTGCATGTGCTGGGCAGCTGGCCCAAGCACAGCATGTGCACCTCCGACGGGGACAAAATGGGTGTCTTTGTCCTGGCTGTGAGTTTCTCTAACTGGCCTTTGCTGGCCCCAAGGCCGCCTCTCAAGCAGCTCTCCATCCTCCTTCCCCCACTGCATCTCCCTGCCGCAGGCGCTGGCCTGAACCCTGGCCCAGGGGCAGCTCCAGGCCCAGCAGGCCCCATGCTCCCCTGCCAAGGTCTCTCCGGGCCTCTCCCTGCCAAGCTCGGGCCCTGCCACACAGACACCTGGGCACTGAGCGCTGTCTTGGGGGCTTTGTCCCTTGCAGGCAACCGTGGTGATGAGGAAGATCCTCCAGGTGCCCTGTGTCCCACATATGGTGACGGTCTATTTCCCCCACCTCTTTGTGCATCTGCTCTCCCAAGTGTTCTTCAGCACTCTGGATATGCCAGAGGAGGTGGATGCCTTCTGGAAGGGATGCCACGAGGAATACGGCCTTGCCACCAGCCCCAACAGCTGCTCCATCCCACTCCTCCTGTCCCTGCCATGTCCCTGGCCAGGAGCCAGTGCTCCCAGCGTCACCCGGCCTTTGCTGTGCACGCAGGTTTGCAGTGCGGACCCTGAAGTCCCTGCTCTGCCGCATGCAGCACGAGGATGTGGTGGTGGCAGTGGAAGGACACTGTGGCTGGGACACGCTGCTGTGTGCTGACACCCACCACTATGCCGTGGCTCTGCTGGCCAGGTGAGAGCCCCTTCTCCCCACAGCCTCTGACATTTGTGCTCCGGGCCCAGGGAGCTCCACACAGTCCCTGTGGTTGTGGGTCAGAGGGCCTTGTCATTGAGGGATGGCCAAGCAGACTGGAAAAGGCTGGCAGAGGAGGGTGCCCAGCAGGAGCTGCCTCCCAAATAGCCCAGGGCCCCTTGCAGGATGCTGGGGAAAGAGCAGAGCTCTGTGCGTCAGTCCTGGCAGAGCTTTGTCCCCCTGGCCCACAGGCTTGGCTCCTTTTTCTCCTGCCAGGGAGATGTGCTGTGTCTCCATCCCCTTGTGCTCCCGCATCGCTCGCTACCTGCTGCGGCTGCTCAGCACACAGGAGCCACGCTGGGAGCTGCCCGGCCTGGCCTTCCTTGTGGAGGTGAGCCTGATGGCCAGCGCTGCCTGGCTGAGCTGCCTCCCAGCTCTCTGCCCTCTGGGAGCCGCAGCTGCCTGGGACGGTGCCCGTGCCCTGTGCTGCTGCCCGGGCCCAGGCCTGTGCTGCTCCGGGCTGCTGCTGGCCGGCTCCCCTGTCACTGCCCTGTGCCTTTCAGGTCCTCCAGTTCCTGGACTTGAGTCAACGTGGTGCTAACAGAGTCCTGCCAATCTTGTCAAGGCAGCTGCAGAGCCAGTGCAGAGAGAGGCGTCGCCTGGCGCTCAGGGCCCTTCTCGAGCTCATTGAGGAGCCCTTCATGGTGAGAAAGGGGCAGCGGCTGAGGCTGAGCTGGGGAATGCAGTCGCTTGGGCTTGGCAGGGCTTTGGGCGCTGGGGCAGCTGCTCCCAGCTCTCCCGCCTCCCAGTTCAGCTGCCCCAGTGCTTGGGGACAGGCCTTTGGCCTCTGGGCCCTGCGGCAGCAGGATGGCATTTCACAAACTTGTGTTCCGCACAGACCAAAAAAATGTGGAGCCTGACTGAAAGTCTTGTGCAGTTCCTGTGGGATGCAGATGGAGAGATAGTTTTCATGACAGTCATGCTACTCAGCTTTATCATCTTGGACAACGACGCGCTGATGCCCGGCCCCATCACACTGCAGCTGCTTGAGGCGCTCCTGCCACTCTTTGACCACGTAAGGCTCACTGCCCCCAGCCACGGCCACTGGCTGCTGCCTGCACACTGTGTCCTGTGCATTTGCAGGCCTGCGCCAAGCTGAGCCCCGTGCAGCCGCAATGCTGAGGTCTTTTTTTCTTGCTTCCATACAGAACCATTGGCAGGTTCAGCTGATCTCCATCCTGCTCTTCCGAACATGTGGAGAGTTTTGTAGACAGTTGGCTTGTTGAGAA
This sequence comes from Agelaius phoeniceus, assembly GCF_051311805.1. Lineage (NCBI taxonomy): Eukaryota > Metazoa > Chordata > Aves > Passeriformes > Icteridae > Agelaius > Agelaius phoeniceus. Next base: position 3,094,086 of record NC_135297.1, read on the forward strand.
AGTTCACGTAGACATGATACCTCTTGTTAAGATAGAAGGAGGCAAATCTAGGTGTCAGCAGTCAGTGTCCAATCACTGACAAGGGCATTGTGTCCTTGCTGCAACAACAGGATGAAGGAGAGAATCATTTGCCAGAAATATGAGGAAGGTTTCAGCAGAATAACCACAGAATCTAGAAGTGGTAACAAAATAACCATAAGAGCGTAGAAGCAGGCGTGGTTGCTCGATGAATAATTAACCAATAATGAGCTCAGCTTTGCAATATGTATAAGCTTCATTAACACCAATATAAATATGTGTGAACTATCAATAAACTTTGAGACTTGCTGATCACGCATATTGTGTGCCGCTTTTCTCCCGCCGATCCAACAAATGGTGACCCGGAGACATGATACCGGCAATGGGAACCACGGTTGATTGGTGTAGGAGTTCGGGTTCTGTCACAGCAAGGACGGCAAACAAGCACCACTGAAAAAGGGAAGGTGCCGCGCCCTGGGCGACCTCAACAGAGAGCCCGGCCGATATGTGCTGCCGAGACCTTGTAGGGCTGCAACAGCACACTGACATTTTTAAAATGGATAGAGAAAGGCAAGCAGCATATGATTTATTTACTTGCTTTTTACAAAAGCGTCAGGTTATGGGCATAGATTTGCAGAAAGAGCTTCCTGGGTTGTTAGCTTATGGGTATGAACACGGACTTTTTCAAAATCCTCATACAGTACATGAATTAACAGAGTGGCACAAATTTGGGGACAAGATGTGGCAGGCAGTCATAGATGAAGATAAAACTGCAAAAAAGTTGGGAAAGTTGTGGCAAGTTGTGCATGATGAGTTATTACAATATCAGGCAGAAGAAAAGGCTGCTACACAAGCTACTGTGGCACATGAAAAGAATAAGAGTTATGGGGACTGGTTTAACTGTCCTTTACCTCCTGCCACATCCACAATCATTTTGCCACCAACATCGGCTCCTGCTTCAAGCAGCAGCTCACCCCCTGCCTGTGCTACAACAGCACCGTCCGCACCGCCTGTGTCAAACCCTCCATCTCCTCCTCCTAGTAATGTGCCAATCCCTGGGTCAGAGAGTGACCTAGCGGGGGCCATTGCACGGGAGCGGAGGAAGGCATGGGCAGCGGTAGCAAAAGATATCATGGATATATATCTGGGGGACTCAGGTTTTGCTGCCGGCTGATTGCAGAGGAATAGAGAAGCTTATCCTCACTCAACATCAGCAGCTCTTTAAACAGCAGCAGTGTTTAATGCACACTGGCAGTCACTCTGTCAGGAATGTGTAGCAGTAATACGGCAGCCAGGCGACCCATTACACGGGATAACCCTAGAGGAGTTAATGGGTCAAGGGCCTTTTCTTCGGACAGAAGCACAAGCGTTACTCAGTCCTGATAAGTGTCGGGAGGCAATGCGTCTGGTGCAGGTGGCTATAGACAGGATAAAAGAGCCAGGGGGAATTCCTTCTTATATGGGAATAAAGCAAGGAAGAGATGAGTCATTTGGATCTTTTATAGATAAGGTAGCCAATGCTATTGAGCAGGCAGGAGTCCCTGATTTCATGAAAGGGACATTGTTAAAACAATGCGCACTCCAGAACAGTAATCAGGCTATAAAGAACGTATTAAATACCCTAGGAGCTAATTGGTCTATAGAAGAAGCTTTAGAACGATTGGCAAATGTGCCCGTAGGGAATCAAGCGATGTTAGTAGATGCTATTGAGGACTTAGGAGCAGGATTACAAAAACAGGCAGCAGCCTCACAGAGTCAGGTGTTAGCTGCTCTTGCCCCCTACAAGCAGCTGCAATAAATACTCCACGGGCTCTATCTGCTGGCCGATTCAAATGCTACTGGTGTGGAGGTACAGGACACACACGACGGGCCTGTCAAGCAGCCAGCGTCTGGTGCCAAAATTGTCGCTCAGACACCCACAACATCGGAGCCTGATGACGCCACTCAGGAAACGGGAAAGCCAGCGCGTCCACCAGCCACCGCGCCTAGACACAAGTAGCTGCTGTCAACACCTCAGCCCAGCTTCCCTTCAACCAGCCACTGCCGGGAGCCTCGGATTGGACGTGGCAGCTGCAGCACCAGTAACCTTGATGACTACCCAACCGGAAAAGGTTCCGACTGGAATAAAGGGACCAATCATCCTTGATGGATTACCTATGGGAGCTTTGCTTCTGGGACGATCATCAGCCACCATGATGGGATTATTTGTTTTACCTGGGGTAATAGACACTGATTATACGGGGGAAATTTGTGTTATGGTGCATACTTTTTTTCCACCTATACAAATCGAGAAAGGACAAAGGATAGCTCAATTGGTTCCTTTGGAACAAATGGCTAAAATTTACCCCCTCGTCAAACACAGTCAAGAGGGGAGCGAGGATTTGGTTCCACTGGAGGACTTACTTTATTGACAATGAACCTGAATGATCGACCAAAGCGCACTGTAATAATGGAGTATCAGGGTGGGAGGCAAACCTTGGAAGGATTATTGGATACTGGAGCAGACTCCAGCATTGTTAGTCTGGATTTCTGGCCCCACAACTGGTCATTGCAGCCAACCAGAGTGACAGTTACCGGGGTTGGAGGCCTAACACTTGCAAGAAAATCACCCATGTTATCTGTAACTATTGATGGAAAAACTTTGTGAAGTGTTTTCTCAGTTGTACCTTTGCCTCCTACTGTACAGTGCCTCATTGGTCGGGACATTTTGGCTCAAATAGGGGTAGTGCTGACAAATGAGCACCATTTAGGCTAATGGCCATTGCGTGGACTTTCCCAATCCCATTAACTTGGACCACAGACATTCCAGTGTGGCTTAAGCAATGGCCATTAAAAAGGGAAAGGGAAAGTCTGGAACAAGTTCACATACTAGTACATGAACAATATAAGCAAGGTCATTTACAGTTGTCAACAAGTCCATGGAATACCCCTATCTTTATTATTAAAAAGCAGTGCCTGGAAAGATCAGGGTGACGTGGCGGCCTTATGCTATTACTTTACTAATCTTTGCCCTTTTGATGGACAGTACGGATCTTGCTGGTGGAGTGGAAACCCATCAAGTATGGGCCCCACTTCAGCCCAAGACTAACATCTGGGTCACCCTGACAAACTTAACTAAACAGGAGGCTATTTGCCTGTCATTATCTTCTCCTGGTAATCCATTTACAACCTGTTTGGTTGGGTTACCAGCAGATCCCTGGCCATGCCCGTCACATGTACCCACCTGTAGGACCAACAATGCTAGGGCAAGTGTGAATAATTGGGATCAATGGGTTTCCTTTTTTCCCATAGCACTGCAGGAACCCCAAGAATTGGAGCTGTTAGGTTCAGTGATGGCAGATGCATGTATTCATTTTAGCCATAGAAGCCAGCTGCCAGCCAAGAACCATTCCAATATTGTAACTTCCAGCATGGCTGTCTACTGTAATGCAACAGCCTGGTGCAATTATACCACAAAGAAAGTGTCAATCTCATCAAATGACCCTATTCAATTGCCAGCAGGATACTTCCTGATATGTGGGGACCGTGCTTGGCCCGGTACCCCATCAATGCTGCACAGAGGACCGTGTGCAATTGGACGGCTGTCTCTACTCACACCCAGCATGTCCATGATACTAAACATGAGCCGCCACCATCATCGCAATAAACAAATGGCTCATGCATTTGCTGCAGACTGCAGGGACGATGTAAAATTCTGGTCCCCAGAGTCCATAGTTGCAGCATCTTTCTTGGCTCCAGGGGTGTCAGCAGCAGGTGCTCATGCTATTTTAAATAAATTGGGATGTTGGCTTGCTAAGCAAACCAACGCCACCTCTTCAGCACTTTCTAGCCTTTTGCTTGATGTTGATTCTATTCGCCATGCGACACTTCAAAATAGAGCTGTAATTGATTTTCTTTTACTTGCACAAGGTCATGGTTGTGAAGAATTTGAGGGCATGTGTTGCATGAACCTTTCTGATCATTCACAGTCCATTCACTCCCAACTCTCTGAGTTGCAGAGGTTAACTGGAAACCTACAGGTAGAATCAGGCCTTGGTATTGATGGATGGCTCAAATCATTAGGCCTGGGATCATGGTTACGCTCTATTGTTAAGGCCTGCATTATAGTGGGCATTATAGCTTTGTAAGTAGTATTAATTTTGCTGTGCTTTTGCATATGCCTACAGAACATGGTGCAAAAGATGATATCTGCTGCATTTAACCAGACCATGCTTATTCAACAGAAAAACGGGGGAAATGTGGAGAGCTTTGTGGACAGCTGGCTAGCTGAGAAAGGTCAGGTAGACATGATACTGCTGATTAAGATAGAAGAAAGCAAGTCTAGGATTCAGCAGTCAGTGTCCAACCACTGACAAGGACATTGTGCCCTTGGTGCAACAACTGGATAGAGGAGAGGATCTTTTGCCAAAAATATGAGGATAGTTTCAGCAGAATAACCACAAGAATGCAGAAGTAGTAACAAAATAACCATAAGAATATAGAAGTAGGCATGGTTGACCAATAAGTAATTAACCAATAATGAGCTCAGCTTTGCAATATGTATAAGCTTCATTAACACCAATATAAATATGTGTAAACTATCAATAAAGTTCAAGAATTGCTGATCACACATATTGAGTGCCGCATTTCCTCCGCCGATCCAACAGGCCTGAGGCAGGAGCAGGAGACAAGTGACCCTTGCAGGCCTGGGGCCTCATGGCCTCCTTGTCCCTGCTCAGCAGCCTGGCAGGGGCCGCCCCATGCTCCTGCCCTTGGCATTGCACATCCCCACATGCCAGTGCCCATCCTGGCAAGAGCCCTGAGCAAGGAGGGAGGGACAGGATCTGCCTGGCCAGGCCCTGGGGCTCAGGCCTTGGCCCTTGGCATTCCTGAAACACATCCAGCTTTACTCAGCACCAGAGACACCTTGGCCTTGTTTGTCCCCAGCTGTCATCACTGCCTGCAGTGTTCTGCTCTAACTGGAACCTGGGGGCACTTTCTCAGTTGTGTCCTTCAGTGGGACCTGTTAAAACTTTAAGAAACTTCAGAGTTTCAATTTAATTTTGAGTTCTTGAGAAATTTTCTGAACACTCTCTCAGGGACTGAGTCTGATGTAAACAACACCAAATCCCCGAGAGGCTCATTAAAGTCCTTGTGCTGTGTCTGTGCTGCTGAGCTTTAAAGGAGCAGCTCTTCCAGGGCCAGCTCCTCTCCCAGCCCAGCAGGGCTGAGGGCTCTGCCTGCAGGCACTGAGGGGACAGGAGCCAGGCAGAGATAGGCTGAAGGCAATCAGGATTGGGAAGACATTGAGCTGAGACTCCACCTGGGGAAAGATCTTCACAGCCCTGTGCATGGTGAGTGTGTGGTGGGTGCAGGGCAATGTCCCCTGTGCTCCTGGAGGGATCTCCTGAAGCCAGCACACGCCAGAGCCTGGGGGATGTGTCAGGAGGACTCTCTCAGTTTCTCTGTGGCACAGGAGCAGGAGGAGGAGGAGGAGGAGGAGGAGGAGTAGGAGGATGTGCTCCAGAGCAGGGCTCCCCTCTTGAGGGGACTTTTCATGAGCTCATTCAGGGCAGGAGTTTCCTGCTTGGGTCTCTGCTTTCCTGAATCTGTGCTCCCACTTTTCCCTGGCACAGCTGGGTGGCAATGGAACCTCAGCTGTGCATAGGAGAGCAGGGGCTGAGACTCTTAAACCATCACCTGAGGATTCCTGGGAGCCTCAGCAAGTGCCTGCACCTGCCCAGCCTCCAGATCCATGCAGCATCATCTTTCCATGGTGCCCAGGCTGGAGGAGCTGCTCTTTAATCCCTGCAGGGCCGAGCAGCTGCAGGGCAGGGCTGGCCCAGGGGCTGGGCTGGGCTCTGGCAGCTCTGGCAGGGAAGGAGCCCGGGGCCACAGGAGCAGCTGGGGCTGGGACAGCTCCAGCAGCAGAACCGTGGGCAGGGAGGGAGGGAGGCAGTGCTGAGGGCAGCCCTGCTGCAGGGCAGATGTGGCACCTGCCGGGCCTGCCCTGCAGGGCAGACACTGCCCTGAGCAGCACAGCTCTTGTGTCCCCTCGCAGCCAGCATAGCCCTCAGCCCAGGGGCTCGGGGCCCTCAGTCCCTCCTGGGCCGGCAGAGCAGCCCCAGAGATGAAGGGCATCTCTCCGGCCATGTGCCCATTCATTCCCTGCTGACCAGGGCCTGAGGGCCACTGTCCTGCCCTGCTGCTGCCTGGCAGGGGCTGGGCAGGGCTGGGCAGGGAAAGGCTTTTCCTCAGGCCTGGCTCTCTCTCCCCTTGCCTTGCCCAGGTGCTGCTGGCATTGCTGAGGGGCTCTCTGGAATGGCAGTTCCAGCTGCAGGGCCAGGCCCAGCCCTTGGGCTCCTCCTGTGCAGGCTGAGCACAGCAATGGGGTGTCCCAGCTCCCTGTGCCCGGGGAGCTCTGGGCAGGGCAGCCTGGGAGGCTGGCAATGAGCCCACTCTCCTGACTCTGGGAAAGGCAGGAGCCACTTTGTGTGCCAGGGATCCACTGCTCTCAGCAGAGTCTCCTGGCTGTCCAGGGCAACACGGGAGTGGATTTCAGAAAGGTGCAAGTGCAGGGCAGCTGGAACAGGAGAGAGGGACAGAGGAGCTCCCCTCAGTCTGCACTAAGCCTCAGACAACCCTCCTGCCTCCCTGGACTCTCTTTTCTCCACAGGTGCAACAGAATCTCTCATTCTGCCTTCTGTTATCCCCATCCCTTCACCCAGGCAGCTCTGCAGCCTTACTGGAAGATTTTTTTTCCAAGTTGAACACCAGGACTGGCCCCTGCTCTGACTGTTCCCCTCCACTGACTGGAGGTCAGTGCTGACTCCCAGGTGTCCTGCAGGTCAGGGTCCAGCTCCTGACACAACATTGGCCTGCAGCAATCAGGGCTCCAGCAAGAAAGGTGAAGGAAGATCTGCTAGACATAGACAAGGGGGAGGTGTTTAGTGGGAGGAAAGGGTCTGTAAGAAAGGGCTTTGACTTTTCTGTGAGAAATGTCCCCTAGATATCCCTGTATTCTCTCCTTCTCTAGGTTGAAATGTGCAGCCCCAGCAAATGTCCAACAGCAGCTCCATCAGGCACTTCCTCCTGCTGGCATTGGCAGACACGCGGCAGCTGCAGCTCCTGCACTTCTGCCTCTTGCTGGGCATCTCCCTGGCTGCCCTCCTGGGCAACGGCCTCATCATCAGCGCCGTAGCCTGCGGCCACCACCTGCACACGCCCATGTTCTTCTTCCTGCTCAACCTGGCCCTCAGCGACCTGGGCTCCATCTGCACCACTGTCCCCAAAGCCATGCACAATTCCCTCTGGGATACCAGCACCATCTCCTACTCAGGATGTGCTGCACAGGTGTTTCTGTTTGCCTTTTTCATTTCGGCAGAGTTTTCCCTCCTGACCGTCATGTGCTACGACCGCTACGTGTCCATCTGCAAACCCCTGCACTACGGGACCCTCCTGGGCAGCAGAGCTTGTGCCCACATGGCAGCAGCTGCCTGGGCCAGTGCCTTTCTCAATGCTCTGCTGCACACGGCCAATACATTTTCCCTGCCTCTGTGCCTTGGCAATGCCCTGGGCCAGTTCTTCTGTGATATCCCACAGATCCTCAAGCTCTCCTGCTCCAAATCCTACCTCAGGGAACTTAAGGTTTCTGTTTTCACTGTCTCTATAGCTTTTGGTTGTTTTGTGTTCATCGTTTTCTCCTATGTGCAGATCTTCAGGGCTGTGCTGAGGATCCCCTCTGAGCAGGGACGGCACAAAGCGTTTTCCACCTGCCTCCCTCACCTGGCCGTGGTCTCCCTGTTTCTCAGCACTATTGTGTTTGCTCACCTGAAGCCCCCCTCTGTCTCCTCCCCATCCCTGGATCTGGCAGTGTCAGTTCTGTACTCAGTGGTGCCTCCAGCTCTGAACCCCCTCATTTACAGCCTGAGGAACCAGGAGCTCAAGGCTGCAGTGTGGACACTGATGACTGGATGCTTTCAGAAACATTAAGCCGCTTGCAAGTCACTCATAATAAAAGTAATCTTTGATAGTACTTGGGTCTGGAGGTTTGTTCTTTTCATTCCTTTGTTTTTTTTTTTTTAATATTGTCCAAAGTAAATGCTACTGGTTTTGCCATTTCTCATTTTGTTTATCTCCACATTATTCTAAGGGCCCAGACTGTGTCAATGAGGAGCTGTGCTCTCAGTGGCTTTAAATACACCTAAGGATCTCCAAGTAAAATTTTTACCTGAGAGCCCCTTTTGTTCCCTTCTCTGGAGCTGCAGCAGCAATGTCTGTGTGCAGAGCTGGGGGCAGCACAGCAGTCCTGCTCCTGCTGGCCACACCATTCCTGATCCAGGCCAGGAGCCATTGGCCTTCTTGCCCACCTGGGCACACTGCTGGCTCATGTCCAGCCTGCTGTCCATCAGTGCCCCAGGTCCCTTTCTGCCTGGCCGCTCTCCAGCCACTCTGTCCCCAGCCTGTAGCCCTGCAGGGGTTGTTGTGGCCAAAGTGCAGGACCCAGCACTTGGTCTTGTTCAACCTCATCTTGTTGGATTTGGGCCCTGGATCCAGCCTGTCCGGGTCCCTCTGCAGAGCCCTCCTACCCTCCAGCAGATCCACACTCACACCCAGCTTGGTGGCATCTGCAGATTTGCTGATGCTGGACTCAGTCCCCTCATGCAGATCATCAGTGCAGAGATTGAAATCCACACTGGCTGACTATGATCCCTCAGCCATCCTGTGAGTGCCCTATGATGGCACTCAAGGTGATCTGTTCCATAACCTTGCCAGGCACCCAGGTCAGGCTGACAGGCCTGGAGTTCCCCAGCTCCTCCTTCCAGCCCTTCTTGGGGATGGGCTCACATTGGCACCTCCAGTGCTCTGGGACCTCCCTGCTTAGCCAGGACTGATGGTAAATGATGGAGAGCAGCTTGGGGAGCTCATCCACAGCTCCCCCATCCCCCTGGGATGGATCCCATCTGCTCCCAGAGACACCTGTGAGCATCTGAGTGGCTCAGCAGGTCCCCAGCTGCTTCCTTCTGGATTACAGGGGGGCTGTTCTGCTCCCTGTGCCCATCTACAGCTCAGGAGAACACTTGTCCTGAGGACAAGCTGTCTTATTCTTGAAAATTGAGATACATAAGGTGTTAAGCAGCTCAGCTTTTTCCTCATCTTTGGTAACCATATGTCTCCAATAAGGGATGGAGATTCTCCTTAGCCCTCCTTTTGCCATTAATATATCTACTAAATAATTTTTAGTATCCTTCACAGAAGTGGCCAGTTTCAGCCCTAATTGAGCTTCACCTCTCTAATTTTCTTTCTGCATGATCTAACAACATCCTTAAAAATGTTCTGAGTTTCCTGCTCCTCTATCCAGAGGTCATGCACCCTAATTTTAACCTTGAGTTTCTGGAAAATGCTCCGTGCCCAGCCAGGCCAATCATTTTCCCTGCTAGCTCACTTTTGGGCCCAGAGGGACAGGCTGTTCCTGCTCCTTCAAAATTTCTTTCTTGAAGGGTGTCCATCCTTCCTGGAAGCCTTTGTTTTTAAGGGCTGTTTCCCTTTAAAAAATCAGTATCTGATTGGTACTCCCCAAATCAATCCTAATAGGCCAAAGTGTGCTCTCTGTTACTCCAATGTAGAAGTTTTTGATGCTCCACCTTTCAAAGAGTGTTTAAAAAGTCATAATAATTTCATGGTCACTGTGCCCCAAACAGCCTCTGACCACCACATCTCCCTCCAGCCCTTCTCTGTTTGTGACCAGCAGGAGACAGAGCTTTCCTTGGCAGTGGGAATTGCAGGAAACCTCTCCAAACTACAGCTTGGAAGGTTCAGGCTGGAGCTGAGGAGAAAGCAAAGTCCCTCGCAGGGCAGAATGTTGGTGCTGGAGGTGTGGCAGCGTGAGGCTGGGCCATGGCCGGGCTCTGTGTGCCAGGAGCCGGCAGCACTGGGTGCAGGGAGCCCAGGGAGGGCACAGAAACGCTGGGTGAGAAATGCTGGGGGACAGCGAGATGGGCGAGTGCAGCCGGCCAGGGCAGAGGAGCAGCACGCCCAGGGGGCACAGCCTGCAGGACAGATGGCCAAGGGCTGGGCAGGGCTGGCAGGGCCACAGGCAGCCAGGCCTTTGTGCCCTGGGCTCGGGCAGCGCCTCTGGAGGCCCCACAGGAGGAACTTTCCTGGCAGGGGCTGCACTTGGCTTCTCCCTTGGCCTCCCTGGGGAGGCTGGCAGGGGCTGCAGGTTGATGCCATTTGTCCTTGCTGCCCCTCACATCCCCCTGGCCCACCAAGAGCCCCAAGGCAGCCGTGAGGGACAGGCCCTGCTGGCCCAGGCTGGGCTCAGGCCTTGGCCTTTCTGCTTCCTGCAGCCAAGCCAGGCCTTACTCAGCATTGCAGTTCCCTGCTCAGAGCCTTGGGCTCCCTGCAATCCTGGCCTCAAGGATCTGCTCTCACCAGGCCCTGGGCAGCCTTTGGCACTCCCTGCCCTCACTGGGGCCCAGCCATGCTCCAAGGCACTTGGAGTTTTGCTGCTGACTCCTTGAGCAGCTTCTTCATCCTTCTCTCCGTGCCTGAGGCTCCTGGACCCAGACCCAAATACACCATGGGGCTGATTAAAATACAGAAAGCCCTCAGGAGTTCTTTGTCTCCTTTCCATTGTTTTCCAGTCTCCAGGCCTTGTGCAGTGATTGGAGTCAGTTTGGAGTTCTCTTCAGGAGGGAGATTCCAAAGTGCACATCTGTCGTAACGGCGGGAGAGATGCGACACACCATATGCGATGAATAGCAAATCTCGAAGTTTATTGAAAGCTTACACATTTTTATATTAGTGTTAATGAAGCTTATGCATATTGCAAAATCTGAGCTCATTATTGGTTAAAGCACACTATGATCAAACACACCTACTTCTATCTCTTAACAATTATTTTGCTTCTATGTGTACATTCTTCTAATTTCTCTACCTTGGGATAACTACATTTTCTGGCAAGCAATTTTCTCCCCCGTCTTCCCGTTTTAGAGAAGGTCACTGTGACCTTCATCAGTAACTAGGCACCGGTTGCTCAGTTCCCAGCTTGTTTCTCTTACCCTTATCCATCGGTATCACATCGGAATGTCCTTTCCCAGCTAACCAATAATCCAAAAAGCTCTCTACACACATCATGGCTTTTGGTTTAGTCAAGGAAATATTTTTTTACTTTTCAATTAAGAGAAGAGGTGACAGAACCATTCCCCAGGTGATCTTGATGCTGAATGTCTCCTCAGGAGGTCTGGGCAGGGAGAAGAATGAGCCCCTTGCAGGCTGAGCCTGTTTGGACAACCGGCTCCTCACCCCCAGCCTCACCATGTCTGACAACGCCCACCTGGGACTGGCATCCAAACATAGAAAAAACAAATTTAAGCATTTTTCCTTATAAATAAAATTGTATTAATAATAAATTATAATAATATTATTCTAATATATGATAGTATTAGACAATATTTGTGTTGCCTAATTTTAATATTTATATTAAAAAATTGATACACTTTTAGCAACCAAGAAAATTATTGGGCATTGGTTCTAAGGAACACAATTCTCTTCATCAATTAATTAATCTCTATTGGCTATGTATTTCTTCTGCTTTATAGTAAATAGTAATATTTGTAGTACTTTTGGCATAATTTTTATTATCTTTTCCTCTGATGGGGTCAAAGGGGGGCCTCTTTGGGATCCCTGGAGACATTTCTGGGGCACATTTGGGGCAGTTTTGCGTCTGGGGAGGGAATTCAGAGAGAACTTGAGGGTCTGGAGGACACTTGGGGAAGCCGGGTGGGCACTTGGACGGGGCACTCAGGGATTCTGAGGGACAGTTCGGGTTCGGGGCAGAACTTGGGGGTCCAGGGGGGCCCTTGGAGGTCAGGGAGGGGAATTTGGGGCCCTTCAGGGTCTGGGCAGGCCCTTGTGGGGCTCTGACAGGGCTCTCTGAGGCCGCGGGGGGTGATGGGAGTTGTAGGCGCGGGTCTAATACGGTTAAACGGGGCCGCGGAGCATCACGGGAGTTCTTGGCGCAGCTGCAATGGCTCTCGGAGGGGCGCGGGGCATGACGGGAGATGAAGTCCCGGCTGGAATAGCGCTTTCCTGCGCCCCGGAGCATGATGGGAGCTGTAGTCCCGGAAGTGGTTTGAACACGATGTCTGGGGGTCCGGGAAGGCTCTTGGGGGACACTTTTGCGTCTGAGCCGCGACTTGAAGTCCTCGGTGGGAACGTAAACGGTTCCGGAGCCCTTGAGGGGAGCTCGGGGAGCTCTAACCGGGCTCTTTAGGGCACGGGGCACGGCAGGAGTTTTAGGCGCGGGACTGTGTTCTGAGGGGCTCTGGTGCCACGGGGGATGAGTGGAGATGAATTCCCAGAAGTGGCTGTACCGGGCATCTGTGGGGTTGGGAGCACTGAGGGGGGCCGGGGACGCTTTTGGGGGGTCCTGAATGGGCGCTGAGGGGGCACGAGGGATCCTGGAGGGTCTGGGGGACACTTATGGGACAGATGGGGGGAGATCCCGGGGTTCAGTGCAGCGCGGGGCATGACGGGAGTTGTAGTCCCGGCTGCAATTGGGCTGTTTTCGTCCGTGGGGCATGACGGGAGTTGTAGGCAAAAAGAAAAGATGGCGTCCACCTAAGCACCGCCCTCAGGCCCGGATCCCTGGTGCTGATTGGCTG